>NW_022900928.1:79123781-79124258 GCF_012274545.1 Fukomys damarensis
CATATATATATATGTATATATATATATATATAAAATTTAAAGGAAGGAGTTCAGCTTCTGCAGCTAGGCATGTCCAGCCTGTGGGGCCTGGTCATAGATTCCTATGTGGCTTTCCAACTTTTGATTTGCCTAGGCTACAATGAGTGAGGAAGAATTTTCTTGGGCCACATGTTAGATATATAATATAGTTAATGTATATAAGCAACAAAACATTCTCTATTATATATATTTTTATTATGACATTTAAAAAAGGAAAGAAGTCCATGGGAATATAAATATATACATATATATATTATTAATATATACTATTATATAGAGTCTGAAAAAATGTACTTCAGCAGTTCTCCATATTAATAAATGTCTGAATTAATATAATTTAGTATTAAAATATTTATACAAGTTTTTCTTTTCTTGATGTATATATTTTTGGTGGTTTCCCTTTCTCTCTATATATGCCTATTCATGAGCAAATACCTA
>NW_022900928.1:79124282-79178210 GCF_012274545.1 Fukomys damarensis
TATATCCCTGTATATGGGAATATATTAAATACATATTGTATAACTATATGTAATTTAAAATTTGTTTCTTTACAAATAGAGTAGGAAGATGTATGCACTTCAAAAGATGCTGCTTTGGAGACTGCAGTGGCATTCACTAGTGGAAGCAAGAGATGGATAATTTGAGCCAGGTTAGGTAAAGCTAGGACACAAGCACTGGTCGGTCAGTCAGGGATCATACTCTGATGGATAGTCATCACTGTTCTCAGCAGAGATAAATCCATCAAGAATCTGAAGAGTTCAAGTTCACCTGTTCTACATTAAGTGCCTTTATCTAGCTGTTCTCTCTCAGAAAGTTTGCCTTTTGAATTTATACTCTTTTTCCAGGAAACAAAATATGTGCTTCTATTTTGAGTTCATTTGAGTTCAGATTCTAAAGGAAAATAGTTTTGCTCTGTTCTTTTGTTGTTGTTGTTGTTGTTACAATGCAGACTTTGTAGGCCATGGAATTTCAGTTCTGGTGGTAGAACTGATACTGAAATTGCCTACTATTCATCCAAGAAATATTTTGAATGAACCAATGGACAATGAAGAAGGAGATGAACTCAAAATACTTGTTCGTTGCCCACAGACTGGTGATAGACAATGACATTAAACAGGAATCACACATTATAATATGCTTATAGTCTGTGGGGCTTTCTATAATCTGAAAACCAATTGTTGAGCAATGAGAGATGAGAATTTCGATCCAAGGAGTGAGTCTGGGGATGAGAGGAAATTCAGTTATGTGAACGGGCTGATAAATTTCAGAAAAGAGAAAAGGCTTATATGAAGGGAACACATGTGAGTGAGAAGGTGGTATGGCACTGTCATGTTGATTGGGAGCTCATTTCTGCTGGATCATGAACACTATCCTAGGGAATTAAACATTTATTCTAAGATCAATGGAAAAATATAAACTTCTTTGAACATAGTAGGACTTGATCACATTTGCTTTGTTTTCAAAAATCATGGATTGGAAGAGGTAGGAATACATGAAGAAATATGGAGTGAAAGGATGGAAAAGATCTAAGATCTCAATAATTTACAGATGGTCCCTGCCATTCTCTATGTTTTTGGATGGCTCAACCAAATTAAACACTCTTATAACACTTAGGGAGTGCAGGCCCATTTATTAGTGAGTGTACAAAGAGCAAACAAGAAAGATGGCAGAAATTACCTACTCCCCCTGTCATTGTGCCAAATATCTTACAGCCTCTGCCTCTGCAGGGACATGACTTATTGGGCCTCAGGGTGTTAATGATTCTGCTGGAGCAGATTTATCTTTTTATTTTGGGGACAGTCACTGAGGGACAGCTCTCCCCAATTTGGATATTGTAAGTCTCAAGGTCCTAGTGTGTGCCCAGATCTTTTATAATTCCTCTCCCACTCCTGTGCCTGGAACAAAGCTAGGTTTTCATTATCTCTCCACTGAGTCATCTTAGAAGCAGAGAACTTCTCTCTTAAAATTGTCTTCTGCATGGTCCAGGAATGGGGGATGGGAGTTTAATTTTCACTGAAATTTAAAAATAGAACCCTAAACCCTTAAAAGTTTAACTAGGGACATAGTAACAAGTTACAAATTATTTTTGATTTATATTCTTTAGAGCCAATCATGTTAAATATCTGGACTTAAAAATTCCTGTGATTCTACATTGTTTTGTTTTGCTTTGTTTTTGTCCTGATGGTTTGTTTTGATGGTAAGGACAAAGAAGGGAATCAGTAGAGGAAAATTTCAGTATAGAGGCTGAAACGTACTTCAGGGTTAGAGAACCACAAAAACACTCTTTTACAGCACTTAAGGTAAGAGATACTTTAAAAATATCCTCTGTGGAATAAATAGTCTGTGATAGGACCATTTCAGACCAAAACTATCATTTGTATACTTAAGCTTATTTCCATTTCTCATGTCAGAAGATCTCCAGAGAAGTCTAAATAATGCCACTTAGATGTAGTCTGTGGATTGGAGCCAGGCCACAGGACATGCCACCTGTCTGCTTTGAGATAACTCACACAAACTGAAAATTGTTATTTATAAATTTGCAGTTTGTGAAATTTTATGTCTGTTGTATTTAATCCAAACGTAAAAACAAACTTGGACAGATACTTTATATGTTTTTAAACTGTTTTTCATTTTTCTAGTAATTTGTTTCTGTTATATTTTACAAAAATTATTTGATCCACAAAGATTGGGCAAAAGAAACAAAAAACCTTTGTTCTTGCTGTACTATTCCATTTTTCTGCAATATCTTATGCATCTCTAATTATTTTAAATACATTTTTAAAAAATACAAAAAGACATGTAAAAAACTATAACTGGTCCTTCAGTACAAGACTGATATAAGCATGAGCATTGGACTGAATCAGTTCACATGGGAAAAGCCACTAAAATAAAAACATTACGTTTATGGTCAGTGGTTATGTCTGGTTACATCAGCATGTAAGCTATTACTCCTTTTTCCCTCCGTTATCTATTGCTATAATAATGCTATGTGGGAACAGCAAACAAACAGACACAAAGCCCAATGGCACAAAACAATGAATACTCATTCCACTCCCTGGCAGCTCTGGGCTGGACCCACGTGTGCCTGCAGTCAGCTGGTTGCTCAGTTGGAGCATTGCTGGTTTAGGAAGGCCTCAGATGGAATGATCTGGCCTTGGTCCATGTAATCTCTCAGCTTCCAGCAGACTAGACTGGCCTTGTAGTAACAGAGCCAGGGCTCCAAAAGAATACAAAAAAGCATGCTGAGCTTCTCAGGGCCTGGCCATAATGGACTAGTTCTTACTGCAGGGCTGGACCAAAATCCAGGCATGAAAAAGTGGACAAACCTCCAAGGGTAAGGAATAAGAAAAGGGAAAGGGTTGGGGACATTCTGCAATCAATTGATAGACCTAGGGTCTGGCTAGGACTTGAGGTTACACATTCTCCAGGATTCCAGGGTGATCTCAAATGTGAAATGTTAGTGACTCTTTTCTCTTTCAGGGCTGATGATGAAATACTGTCCCTCTCTTTCAAGTGACCAAAATAAACACCATTAATTGATTATTTTACCCTGCTGATTAACTTGGATGTGGCTTCAGAATCTTTCAGAATTGGATTTACCAATTGAAATCTCTCACTGAACACTGTCTTTATAGACAGGTGGCATATACAGGAGCACTGCAGGCCGGCCAGAAAGCAGTAGATGTATGCTGTGTGGTTAGTAATGTGTGACCCCACTGTCCAGTGTATTAACTGGGACTCCTAAATGCCACTGTGGAACTCTGAGGAAGTTCATGAACATCAATCTATCAAATGAAATGCAGAGAATAGCCAGGCATTTGCCAAGGAAAGATGTGTTTTCCCACATAAACATGCAATATATGGGGTGCTCTGGGCATCTTAGTGTTAAGGCATTGTGTGTTTTGTTAGTTTGAACATTATCAAGGATGATATATGTGTTTATAATAATAAAAATCTTTAGGAAGGGCAAAAAATCAGTTCATTAATAACATCATATTTTGGTTGCTCTCTTCTAGTCCTAGAAACTAGAAGCAGAAGGCAGAGGGCCCTGGAAGTTGTAAGAAAGGATAAAGATTTCTCTTGCGCAGAAATGATATCCTCACTCACTGGGATGCAGAATTGGTCCTACAGGGTCAGAAGGCATGATTCAGCAGCAGTGAGCCAGATAGACTGGCTCCTGACAGTGGAAAGGATCTTCCTACATCAGCATCTGCCCCTATAACAATGTCAAAGCTTCCAAAGAACAATTAAGGAGCCCTGGGGACTTCAGAGGGATAGAACTATTCATCAGTTCTTTTCCAGCAGTATCTCTGAGCTAGACAGTGTGATGGAACTTCATCCAACTGTACTGAGCCTCCTTGCCAATCTTGTGGGATTGTAGCCTCATTTTACAGAGACCTGAGAAAGAAGTCATTCACCCCAGATTTCATAAGGAATCAGTTATAGGGTCAATAGGCCACTCAGATATGACCTTAAAGCCATCCTTACCACTCTATTGCCTTGCAAGGATATGAGAGCTATAAAAAGGATAGGATTTGGCCTGGCTTGTTCCAAGGATAAGCACAAAAGTCAAATGTGGTAGAGGCCTGGACATGGTAGTGGAAGAGTGCTTGACAAGCATGCATGAAGCCATGAATTTCATCCCCAGCACCAAGGGAAAAAAACAACAGAGAAAACCCCAGACTTTGATTGCAAAGAAAGATTGAAGCAGCTGTGCCTAGATCACAGGACTGCTGTGGATTGGAACTGCTTTCCTTCAGAGTCTCTTGAAGACGCAGCTTGCACCTTCCTCGTGTTCCCTGATTACACTTGGTAGCTAAGTATAAGGGCCCACAGAAAGTGGCCAGGACTGCAGGCTGATGAGGGAGAGAATCTATGCTCGTCACAACAAGCTTCAGGGATCACATGCATGATCATACAAGTCCAATTCAGTGGACCCTAGAATTGGGACTGGCCTGACATGCAAGTAACAGGTTATGACCAAATTTTTAGTTTTAGCTTATGACCAGAGTCTTCAGTTATGACCCAAATGCCAGCTGCTTATGCTTCCAGATGGTCTCAGACACATATTTAACCCTTAAAGAGTTCTGGAAGGAAGATTACAGCATCCTTTTCTGTGTCGGGTTAATTGAGAAATCCTTGGCTAATGTCTTTCTAAGGACACTGAGATCTACCTGTATACAGGAGAGAGACTTTGAAGGCTGTGTAGAGGAGCCTGAGGCTTCTTTGACCAATCTGAGTTACAGCCAGCCCTGGAGAATGAATTGAGTTCTTAAGTCAAGGGTCCACTGTAAAAGGAAGCTTGAGTGTACCAGAACAGGTAGAAGAGGGAGGATGATAACAGGTGCTGGAGATGCATTTGTCCATGCAGCTGGAATAGTATCAGTGACCTCTTATGGGAGCGGGCACTGTCCTGGAGCTGAGACAGAGGCAGGGCTCAGGTTTGGGGACCATGCGTGCCGCAGTGATAAAGCAGACAACTTCAGCACTGTAGAGACAAAAGCACAAGTGCAGCTGATTGCAAGATGCACCCTCTCTCTGGCTCCCTAAATGGTCTTCTACCACACTCAAGACAGACCACCATCAGGGGAGGCCTGAGGATAAAGTAGAGCTGAGACTATCACAGGACAATTGTTCAATTCCTTTCAATGGGCTGCGGATCACATGGTCAGGCCCAAGTCTCTTTCACTCCATAGAGTGACCAAAATGCCCAGACTCTGGTAGCAGAAGACTTGTACAAAGAGAGGGGAAATCCAGATGGTTTTTATAGTTGACAAAGGAAAGAGATTAATCATTCTTCAGTGGCCTCTTTGTCTTTGCCCATCCATCCCAGGCCCTGCTTTCACATAGATCTAAAGTTTCAGAAACAGGGCCTGGTGGACTCCATTTAAATTTTTGCTCTTTTATGCTGTAGCATCTCAAATATATAAATTGTCACAGTCCCTTATTGGATAGACCCAGAAGAACAAGAAATAGGCTGGAATTGCAGGAGATGAGTTAGACATGTTATAGGGCTTCCTGGCTTGGGGGGCACTGACATGACAGAATGAAGTTATTTCTGTCACTGTCACACTTACTCTTTTTCTCTGCCTTTTTCCTATTTGGAGCATTTTCCCTTCTTTTCTTCTACATTTCACTCACTGATTTCAGTGGAGCTAAAAGAGAGCTTCATTACTATGAACTTGTTCATGACTGCGAGGAATTGAAATGGAGATGCCGTGCTCCTGTGCGCTCCCAGAGTTCTGGGATGACAACCTTATGTTAAATTTATGTGTTCTCATTTTTGTCGAGTATGACTATATTTCTGTACATTTTATTTCACCCTTTAAACATTTATGTTCCTGTGTTATGATTAATTAAGTGTAGTAAAATGAAGTGTTTGCAAAGTTTTAAAAAAAGCCTTACTTCTCTGGAGTCTTCGTACTTTAAGTTCTTTTTTATTCATGCCAGACTTTATTTCTCTTTGCTATTGTATTCTATTTGTTACCTTTCTTTTTGTCACACTTTTGTGCTTTGGGCCAGCCCTTTGGTCCCTTCTCTATTAAAGCATTTGCTGATGTGCAATATTTTCAATACATCAAGAGTTTATTATAAGCAGATAATCAGCCCTCTTCTCTGCTCCTTCCCTCCCCTCCTTTCTTGTCTCCTTCTCTTCTCTGTTTATTTATCTTTGCATTTCTTCATTGAATCTGCTCTGTCCCATAAAATATTTGATCCAAAAAGCAGTAGTAAGCAGCATAGCCCATCTTCAATGTCAGAAGCCCACGAAATCCCATGGAAGTGGCAGATGGATTCCTCTCGGATCTTTGTGCCTGTTGACTGAGATGGAAAGATGAGTTGAAAGATAGGAACATCCAAGATCAAGGTTTCTAAACTACAGGGAGATAATCTTCATGAAGCAACTGTAAGCACTAATGAAATTATCCCCTAAAAGTGATTGCTTAAACCTTCCTGTACTCAGTTCTACTCCAATCAACGGAAGACTTTTCAGAATGCTATTTTAAAGATACCTAGATTCAGGTGACTGAGGGTTTTTGGAAAGTCTTAAATATGCAATGTGTGTCTAAACAGTGACTTCCTTGGTGGGCCTATTTAAATCCAGACTCCTGGGCCTCGCCTCCAAAGATCCTCTCTCAGAGTGACAGAGAAAGGGCTGAGGGTGTTGCATTTTAAACAAGGTCCCTAGGCAGTTCCCAAAGCAGGTGGTTCATGAACTACACACTGAAAAACACTTTTCAAATAATCAAAGGTTGCCACTACTCTTGAGATGAAAGTGAGGAAAAGATTATGAGTAAACCCTGGCATCTCACAAGTGCCTGAGTACTTGCTGTATGCAAAGTTTTCCACCAGGCACTGAGTGGGAGGCAAGAAAATAGCAGCCCAGGTCCATATCAGCAATTCTCCATCTGGCTTTAATTGCTCCTTCAAGTTCTGGTACAGGGTAATTTATCCATGTCACAATATGCTTGGGTACCTGCTTCTACATTCCCTTCTCTAAGACTCTTACACTGGGCTTTTGACTGCAGTGTAAGTGCACAGATGAGTCCGTGAAATACCATAATGCACAGCCTGCTTCAGCAATCGCAGTGGTGGTAGTAGCCACAGTAGTAATAGCCATCGTGATTACAGGAGTAGTTAACAGTAACAGTGGTTTCCTAGTCACTGAATGA
The DNA here is from genome assembly GCF_012274545.1 of Fukomys damarensis. NCBI lineage: Eukaryota > Metazoa > Chordata > Mammalia > Rodentia > Bathyergidae > Fukomys > Fukomys damarensis. Next base: position 79,131,474 of record NW_022900928.1, read on the forward strand.
AGGTCCAGGATTACGTCCAACTCAGAAATGCCTTGCAGGTTATATGGAAATGATGCTAAGCACATTTCATAGCACTGGCTTTCTTCTAAAGTTCTTTGAAAATGGGAAAGACATCATGCTCCCCTCTTGCCTTTGATCAGAAATGGTGTTTGTACGCTTGCCACATTGCTTTGAGCACAGCCAGAATCTCAGAGCTTGTACCTGAGGCCGGGTATATCCCCCAAAAGTCCCCCATGCTGTTCCTGCTGGTAGTGCTGTTGGTTGCAGTGTTATAGCTCCCCAGCAGCCAGTCTAATTTCATGATATCAGTCTCTTGCCTTCCTTTCTTAATTATCACCTACCCATCAGAGACAAGTGCAATGTCCTTGCTGCATGTCTCAGGGCAAGGTATTTTCCCTCCCATTCATTCTTTCACCTGCAAATTATGAACACCCAGCCACAAGCAAGGCTGCTGAGAATCTTTGAAAGGCCCACTTGCTCCAGAGGCAGGAGGCTGCAGGAGTCCAGCTCTTCCACACTCTCTGCCGGGCAGTGGGATTGAGTCTGGGAGGGAGGGTGTGTCTGTGTGTGTGTCTGCATGTGTACATGAGCTGTGAGATTGGAGTGTAGGACAGTGATGCAGCCCCTCAATTAAAGGAGAATGACTTCTGAGGAGGTTTCTTCAAATGACTTTTTACAAATTATGTGAAAGGAGTAAATTTAGAGATTCTTTATATAAGAATCCACTCTGGAATTTTATATACTTAATTGGTTTACTATCAGTATTTTGTTGCATATCAGCCAATTTGTCTTAATTTGATTTCTGTGGAGGATCACAACCCATCCCCATGAAAGCTGTAGACTTCAGCCCAGAATAAACACATGTATTCAGTTCAAATATTTCTGAATTTTTTAGGGAGCTATGGATCCTGAAAAACTCTCCTATGTACTCCAGGTTAAAAAGTTTTGGTCTAAGTGAAGAAGATAAGTCTGTATTTCTTGAGTATGAGTGGGGGACAAGACAAAGACATGGCAGATCTCAGAAAGGTGACATCTGGGCCACTACACAGTTGCTACTTCATGCCTGTGTTGCAGATTTCCCCTTGTGGTCACAACCTCCTTTCTCTGAGCAGCCCTGCTCTCCACAACTAACCACCATCTCCTGAGTCTCCTTGGGCTGGGGCAGGCAAGGCCTCTCTGACCCTAGGTATGTCTCACTGCATATCACAACACAAACTCTTCAGGAAAAAAAATAAATTAAATCCAGACCCCCTCCCCCCAACAAAAAGAAGAAGAAAAGAAAGAAGGAAACCAGCTACCCTTTCTTCCAAGTTAATTAATTTGAGCAATGTTTTCAGGAAAAGCATCTCTTAAATCCCTATCGCTGAAGGCAATTTTCTTGCCACAATCATTCAGTGTCCTGCCAGAAAGGAGCATAATCACTCCTTGACAGAAGGTGACTGGCAGAAAGAAAGCCGAGGGCAGAGTCAATTCTGACAGCTTGGGAAGGGGCTGTAGACATCTCAGAGAATGACTACCTTAGCCCCACGGAAGCCAGTGCCCGAGCTGTGGGGTGGCGCCCAGTGTCAGGGATGTGTACACACCTCTGTGTGTGCATGCATGTGTGAGTGATGTGCTGTTGCGTGGAGGCAGTGGCAAGCTCTTTGTCTCCACAGGGACCTGGGCACCTGGTCACTCACTTGCTCCAGATTTCCTGGACCACATGTCTGGGAATAGGAAGAGAGGCTGCTGGACCAGGGATCTGTGAGGGATCCACTTATCTTGGGTTATCTCCATGCCCACTTTTTCTACCTTCTACTTTGTATCCTTTCTTTCCAAGTGCAGTTGGGCTCTTTGGGGATTGGAAATGACAATTATTGATGAGAAAACTGTGATGGAGTTTTGTCCACACATGGAAATAGGGATAAAGTATGGGACCCCTGTGGATAAGCTTGCTATTTCCCTTCTTGCCTGGAGATAGCCAGAAAATGATCCCAGAGCAAGTGTCCTTAGCAGATAAGAGTAACAATAGCTTCCATTAATTAGACAATCAGGCAATGGACTAAGCATTTTATGTGGCTGCTTACATTATTTCTTGAAACTCTTTGAATAACTCTGATTTACAGATGAGGAAATTGAGGTTTGGAAGCAAAAGGACTTGTTCAATTCACATAGGATAGCTAGGACTTGAGCCCTGCCCTACTCTTAGTCTGTCAACTCTTATGCAGCTTGTTATTCAGGTTCTGTAGTTCTACTCTGACACAAAGAGATCCTAGTTCCTAGGATAACATGGACTTGGAGACGTGCAGACCCAAGGACTATTTTATTTCCAGGGCAAAAGAGTTTGCTGACTTTGAAGAAAGCAAAAACATTTCCTTCCCCAGCTAGGGTACAAAATCTGCTTTCTCCCTAATCAATGAAGTGATGGCAGAGACTGGCAAGTAGCAAGGGACAAGCTTTGAATCCACAGGTGCACACTGAGCCTCGAAGTGAGGAGCTGTAGGCTTTGGAGCCAAATCAGCTCTTAGCGGCCCTGGGTTTGCTTTCATCATCTTTGAGCTGCAAATGATTCTTGAGTAAATTGAGGATAAAATTTTGCCTCTCATGGTTTTGTGAGTATTAAATGAGAGAATATGTTTAAAGGGTTTTTAACACAGTGTCAGCCTTAAAGAAGTGCTTAGGAAAGGGTAGCTATTATTATTAATTATTTCCTCCTCCAAGTGGCAAGCCACAGACCCATGGAAATCTCCATTGCAGAGCTGCACCCGGGAATATAAGGGCTTTGAATCCACTGTGTGGGTCTCCATCCCATCTGGGCTGTGCAGCCAACCAGACTTGGGATCCTGGGCATTGTGCTTATTGCCTCTGAGACTTGAGCCTCATTTGTGAAATGAGAAGATTGAAGTCCCATCCTGCTGTGGTATATGCAAGAAGGGAGGAAGAGGCAAAGGACCAAATAAAGCCCACAGTGCTGTTAGAGTGTGGGGTAGGTCCTCGGGAAATGGCAGTTATTGGTGATCTCCTTGTTATGATGGCACTGCTAATGCCTGGCACCCTGTGGGGCCTGTCTCCAGATCCTGCAGAAACCTATACTGTATGTGGTCTTTTCCTTGCCTGGAGATGAGAAAAGCAGTGCAATCCCTTGCTTATTAGAGGAGGTAGTGTGCTGCTAAATGAGCCCTTTGGGAGTTGAGGGCATTTTAAAAAATTGTTTTAAGTCAATCTGTGGCATATAAAGCAAGGACAAAGAATGATCTTTTCCTTTTCCTCGGGCCTCTTTTGTGTTCACATTTTTACTTTGGTCCAAGTGCAGCCTGCATTTCAGGGACTCTTCTCTTCTTTCCTTCTTTTCTAAATCACAAGTTAGAAGCAGGACTCGAGAGTCCCAGCATGTCACCTGAGCAGCGCCCTGTTAGAAAGGGTCCAGGATGAGTCCACCAGATGTACCAGGTGGGACTCACCTCAAAGCTGTACCTTTGTTGTGCAGCCTTTGTCTGCCACAGGCAGCCAGATGTAAGAGCTTTTGTTTTTTTCATTTTTCCTATCTCTTATCTTTATTGATTTGAATTTTATGCCCCTCTCTATTTTTAATACATTTCTCTTTGGTCAACCTACCTATAAACACTTGTCTTATTCAGTGGCTTTCCACTTGGTTGCATGTTAAAATTTATTGGGAGAACTTTTTAATACTGCAGCATTTAAGCCTCGTTTTAGAGGAGGGTGGAGACAAAGGGCTTCTGGCTACAGATTTTTCTTCAAAAACTTGCCAGGTAACTATACAGACCAAGTTGAGAATTGCTCTTCTAGTCTTCTACTTGTTATGATGACATCTACATATATACATCATATATATGATATATATATATATATGTATATATATGTATATATGTATAACACATAAGTGCTATTCTGCATAAACTTGTACATATCAGTTAGCATGTATAACATCACTTATTTATATGTTAACAAAATGTGCCACCAACATGTTAATTATAGAACATATATACTAGGCCATGTTGATTATATAATTAGGATATATGTTCTATAACATTAGCATATGTGCCAATTTACATGCATGTTAATGTAATGTATTGTGAACATTATCATATATCAGCAATGTGATGGCAAGAATACCAGCCCGACGAGGTTGATGAGAAGATTCCCAATACAAAAACATCTGCAAAAATTCCATGTCAACTACAGAGCAATATATTCACACCTGTTTTGTTATCTTGAAACTTTTTCAGATCCACACATTGGGTTCCAGATATGGAGCTCTGGGTTTGGGTAACACATAGCTCTCACTGTGCTGTCCTTTCCTCTTCACTTGATAGTTTTCTGGTTCTTTCGTCTTCAGGCAACTTGTGTGATCTGTACCTACCTCGGGTGTCTTGTGAGCCTGGCTGACTTCAGAGGTGGCTTCCATGCTACAGATTTGTGCAACAGGGTAGAGGCTTCAAATTCATGTCACTGAGAAACTGATCTGACCTGACATGGGTAAGAGATGAAACGGTCCCTGTCAGGGGCAAAAGTGGCCCTCTGTGTCTTGTGGGGTCCACCTGCGGCACCGCTCCATTGGAGCAGGCCTGTGGCCCGGTCTCCCAGGTGATTAGCCCTTGTGCAGATGACAGCCGCTTACAGCTGTGTTCATCAAATCAGACAACACCTGTGTCAAATCCATTGTCCCAAGTGTTACCCTGTCCCAGTTCCATATGTGAAATTGATTACCACACATTATGGGATGTTTAGCACTTTAATGGAACATTTTTCTCTACCATTGTTTGCATAGAAAGGGAAGGAGGACTCCTTATCAAGTGGATGAAAATGGATTTTATATGGGCAGAGAGAAGAGAAAGGATGAAGCAAAGTTAAATGAATTCAAAGTGCCTGAGGGAACTTAGTGCTGTCCCTGTGCCGGGGCTCCCAGCCCATGGAGTGGCTCAGAGAGGAGCATTGTTGGGTGAGAGTCCACAAGGCAATCTGAGAATACATGTTGATGTTTTGAAAGTGGGTATAAATATGCCTTTTTTATGTATGTACCTGGCTTATGCTCAGGCACTCCAGCCATTCTGCAGAACAATGGGTTTTGCTTGTGGCAGTTACTGCGGTTTAAGTGTGTCCCCTAATTGTTCATGCTTGGGGAACCTAACCCCACATTTGTATGTCCTTGGCATTTGGAAGATAATGAGAGAGGATGAGGTCATGAGAGCAGGTCCCTCCTGATGCATTAGTGATTTACAAGAAGAGGAGGACAGACCTGCAGTAGACCTTGTGCTGTGTGGATATGTGAGGTCTTCATTGTGTTAGGACTCAGCAAAGAGCCCCTCACCAGACGATGAGTACAACCTAGTGCCATGCTCCCATACCTCCCACTTCTAAAATGAAGACCCTAGTAGACTTCTATTCTTCCTAAGTTACCTACTCTCAGTACTTTCTTCTAGCAACAGAAAATGGACCCCAACCATGGTGCACAGTCCTGTCTTTTCTCTCAGTGACCCTCACACAACACAATCTCTCCTCCAGGAAGTCTAGCATTACCCTGGATAGCATGGGATTAAAACTCGGACCACCAGCACTGAATGGCTGGAAGGCTCTGGTCTCATCTGTAAGATGGTCTAAAACAGAAGCTAACCAACAGGACCCTGGGGAGAAATAGAAGAAACAATCTGTGTAGAAAACATATAGCCTTGTGCCTTGCCTACTTTGTAAGCCTCAATATATGTTTTGAAATAAAAGTTTCCCCCTCTTCTTTCACAGGCAGAGCCTGTCATCCTTCTATCATGCTAAATTCCTTCCCAGCAATGTCCTATTCTGATGTCCATTCTTCATTCCTCACCTCCATCCTACCCAAGCCTGTATCATGGGAGAGGCTTGCCTGACTTATCTCTGAAATCCCTCCCAATTCTGGGCCTAACTATGGCTAGTGAATTCAAATACACACACACACACACACACACACACACACACACACACAGACACACAGACACACCCTTGCATGCACAAACACAAAGAAAACAGATGAAGGTTAATTTTTTGGCCCTTTCTCATAATGATTCATCCATAACGATTTCTACTAGTTGTATTTTCTTCTTTGACAGAAACAATTTACTGCATTCTTGGGAAGCCCATTTTCTCAGCATGATCTGGTTGTGTGGTAGTTTGGGAAGTAATTTACTGATAGTTTGCTTCAAAATAGCTTACAAAGACAAAGGGGTTCTGTTGACACCAAGGTGCATTTCTTATGGGCTGGAAAAATAGGATAAAACAATTTAAAACATAAAAACATGGTATTATAGCCACTTTGAACTTGGGTTGTAAATCACACACCCTGAGTTGAGAAGGCTTCTCCTCCTCTTCAGGTCTGCATCCTCTTCTGATGTCCAGAGGTGGATTGTTTGCATGGGCAAATTCATGTTATGTTTTGTCAGAGCAATCTGTTGTATTTAATCATATGTCTCATCCTCTGGATGCCAGTGCCTTTTTTTTCTTCTGTTTCTGGTCTTTCACACTATGGAAAGACAAGCAGCAATTGAGAGATTGACAGGAGGAAGATCATAGAGCCCTGGGCTCCTGGAGGCTGTCCTGGGGCCCAGGCTCTTTTCTTCCTTGGGTAGTGCTCAGCCTGGGCATGTGGATGCCCCTCACTTTTATTCTGCTCTGTTCAAGCTTCACACTGGGAATCGCTAGGTTGATTCCTGTCTGCCCCCGTCCCGACTCTGGGCAGAAGTGGGGAGTCTGTCCTCACCTCACTCTCTCCCACCAGGGAACTCACTGAGTCTTACTCCATAATCCTCTCCACCCAAGCTCTCAAAATGAGACTGGATTTGGGCTTCATCTTGGTCTTAGCATTGGCATACATTTGTTATTAGTTTTGCCTGAGGTTTTATACTCATTTTAAAATTAATAATGATTTTAGGATTTTATAATGGGCAAGTTTTATGATCGTCAGTCTAATCCTATAAGCTTAAATTCTAAACCAACATGAATTATGCTCAGAAAGCCTAAGCAGCTCTTCAGATCTTTGATTTCCTGAGCAGTTGACATAAATAGGGAGAATGAGGGCCAGCCGTCCTCAGCAGCTCCAGGCCTTCTCACAGCTGGGTGAGAGGGCTTCCAGGACATAACCAGATTACATTTTAGCACTGGGTTTGCTTGAGGTACACCTAGGACATTAGAACATAATTCTCTCTGTGTTTTAAGCAAATGTTAGGTTACTGTACTAAATTTCTGGATATCTCATAACTCATTTTTCAGTCATTTGCTTATGTTCACACATCTTTTGAAAACCTACTGTGTCAGTGTGCTAGAGACATCTGAAAAATTTTTAAATATTCTCTGCCTTGGAGGTACTTGTGGTTCAGTGGGGGATTTTAATGTTCTCAAAATCTTAAGCTTAGAGGTTCTGCTATTTTCTGCTCTTTTAGCTAGCTAATTTGAGCAGAAAAGTGATTGGTTTTCCCAGTTAGACTGACTTAATATGAATAATGTTCCCATCCACATTCATTTCTGCCTCCTGACATTAGGATCATCAGTTCTTCTTTCTGTTCCTGCCAACACAATGTGAGAAGATATACCTACCTTTCTAAACAAAAAAACACCCAGAAATGACAAATGAAATTGTCCCAGAAAAGATCACATTTCCAAAAGAGCCACTTTTTAAAGAAGTGGTCTAGATTTTTGCCCATGTCATTGGCGTCTGTCCTCATTTCTTTTGCAGCCTGGGCATTTGCTAATTTGTACTGCATTTTCCGTGTCTGGGTCTTCAGATAAGATACAGGGTGATTTAGAAAGATGGTGAATGTATAAATTTTAAAAAATTACAATAAAAGATACATTGCCAAGAATGATGGGATAAGCGTGTTCAAATTGAGGAGTATTTGAGTAGTTTGAGGGAGATTAATAGCAATATGCCTTTTACTGTAGTAATTTTAAAAAATTTAAACATTTTCTATATTCTTTGATCACCTATCATATTTAAGGCTAGACTGTATCGCTTCTACTTACCTACAATCATGGCCAGCACCTATGTTCTGAGTGACCTGGGAAGTACAGCAACGGAGAAAATGCTACCTGTGACCATATTCCTATCACTGAAGCTCTTCTTGGGCCCCTCAGCTGAATTCTGGGACTCCTCTTTCTTGTCCTCTCTGAGATCAGCTAAATGGTCATGGGATCGTGTGGTGGAGGCTGACAGTCTTGTTGATCTACCAAGAATCGCAGGAGAGACATGTGACTGTTTAGATAGCAGGTGGTTGGAATTTAAGAAAAGTGGGTGAATCTGAGGAAGGGTCAAAATGTTTAATAAATATTTAAATCTCTAAAAATTTGTCACAGTAAGTGAAACACTGCCATCACTCTCAAAATTCTCCTGCTTGTTCTTGATCTGAATGTACTTATCTATTGCTCTTGTACTTTCTGAAAGGGGTTCTGGGAGCTCCCTTTTGTGAGTGTCTTCAGTTGCACCATGGTGGCTGCTTCTATGTCCAAATTTGACTGAAAATATTTACCTTTCATCATCATTTCAACTTTGGGGATGAATCATAACTTGCACAGAGCCAAGTCCAATAAATACAGTGGGTGAGTAATGTTATTTTCTTACAAAAATTACCATAAATCTTTGATCAATGAGAGGCAATCATATAATAGGGTGAATGCTTAAACTAAAAATTTATTACAACAAAAGAAACATTGCTATTTATTCCCCCAAAATATTAAAAATATCCCTCCTTGCTTCAAACACATTTATTGCATCATTCTCGAGAATGATTGCTTTATTGTAACAAAATAAAATATTTTAAAAAATTTTTGATCACCTCTCATAATGTTTTGGATTGCTTTTTGTGTTTTTTCTTTCTTTATTTTTTTTTTTTTGGTTTGTTTTATTTATTTATAGATTGGCTGTTGAAACACCTCCAACTTCTTCCAACCCCTCTGATGCTTTCCTTGCCTTGCTGACTATAATAGTAAGGGCAGATATACATAGAGTGTCCTTCCCTCCTCTATTTGTGATGAATGCATTCATGTAATTAACCCTATGGCCCTGGGCCATTTAGAATTTGTCTTGATGGCCTCCTTTAGACCCCCAGAAAAACTGTTGAGGACAATTGAAAGGGTAGTTTTGGGTATTGCACAAACATCTCTGTTCATTTCCTATGAACCAAGTGTCAGAAAATTGAGCTTCATATGTGGCCTAGGAAGCTTATTAATTTGAAGCTGTCTGCCATGTGGTCAAAGAATTCTTACTAGGTGGACTTTGAAGGCTTGTTTACCTTGGTTTATGTAATAGGTACAATCCCCCAGATAGATTAAGTAATTTTTTCATTTAGAACATCTGAAACTATATGACATTTCAGAGATTTCCTTGACCTTGTCAAGGGCAAATGTTCACTTTATTATTTTTCCTTACTTTTTACTTAAAGATAACAGACTGTTTTCTCCCTCACAGTGGCTAGAGAAGCAGAGGTGAGTGAAAATTACCACAGATATTTTATGATGCTGAAACCTTGCAACTGTACTCCCCAACCTGGTTAATAGCTTCTCTCCTGTATGCTCTTTTTGATCTCCTGTAATTTTTCCTCCCATTTCCTTTCCAAATCAAGATCTTTGCCCTTTTCATGAAATATCATAATACTTAGCATTTATGCAGTGTTTTGCATTTTAAGGGCCCAGAGTGATAATTAACGAGCTAATCCTCAAAAGATGATGTGTGTATTGTAGGCCAGCTGTTAGCCCATTGCACAGAAGAGAAAACTGAGGTCCCAGTTGGCAACCCAAAGCCAGGCAGCACTTCTCCCACATCAGAGCCTCTGGTTTCAAATGAAAGCTTCCTTCACTCTTGGATCCCTGGAGTAATGTTGAGAGAGAAAGATCAGAAGATTTTTGTTTTTTTTTACTATAGGCCTTCTCTATTAAAACCCAATGTGTTCCCATTTAAACTTTGTTCTTAACACTTTGTGCGGGTCTGCTTGACACAGAGCTACTTCTTTTCTGCATGCTCCATGACTTAATAGAACATCCTTGCTCTGGTCATTGGTATCACCAATGGAAAGTACACAAACTTCAGGACTCACAGACAGCTCCAGCCCAGTGCCTCTTCTGTGCCTGCCTTGGATTGACAGGCCTGGCTGGTCATCATAATCACCTGAGAGCACCATCTTCTAGGACAGTGTCCTAGCTTATTTATGAGCATGTCACATGGGGCAGAATCAAGAACATCGCTAGAGTCAGGCCATAATATGTTGATTGCCTGGCCATTTCTACACAGCTCATCTTCATCTTTCTGATAGAAGTAAACAGGATGGGGGAGATGTGTACCTTTTAAGGCTACATTGTGTTTTAACTTGACACAGTAAAATCTTTCTCCTTTTTGATTCTATCTTGATTTTCCTGAGAATGTTTCTCATAGGCAAATTATGCTTTGCTACTACTCTTTGTTTAAACTAAACTTCCATCAGTCAGTTTTTAATGATGCTATCCATAAAATTATAAGATTGTAGATGCAAGGGGTAATATTTTTTTTTAAATTTCTCGTGCTGCTGAGCACCATGCTCTGGTAGATTAACGGGTGCTTAAAACTTGTGTGATCTGTTCCCAGCATTGTAAGATACTAGGCCCTTTGGGAAATACAAAAGAATGCATTATCTTGTCCAACCTTCTAGGACTTTTCAATTTAGGTGTGAAAACAAATCTTACATCTGTGTAACTTTTAGAAAATAATAATTGACAATATGATCAAGAGCCAGAACAGACAATAAAAACCATGTATGGAATGCTTCACCAAGTAACGTAATTAAGATTGGGATCTTCCAGCAGACTCTCCTGGCAGGGTGGGGTCCAGCTTGAGTTTTGGAGTGAGGCAGAAATGGATACAACCTGAGCTTTCTGTCATTATGTAACTCTGTGATTATCCCTAGTAAGCTTTGGTTTACTTATCTGTAATATAAGAATAATAGTATTTCTAATAAGGTGTATCAAGAAAGATGCAAGTGCCAAGAAGAGAAAGTTTTGTCGCTTATTTCATTGCTGCACCTATTCCCCTGCCACTGGCTAGAAGACCAACAAATTATTTTTTCTGAAATAATCAACCTCAGCAAATTTATGCCAATTTAAGCAATATGGTATATTAAAAGATTAACAGTGCTTTCGTATAGTAAGTGCTTAATAATTTTGTTAACAGCATTATGAGGGTAACACCTGGGCTCAAAAGTACTAAGCCTTGTGGCCACATAAGACCTGAGTTCTGTCTTGTACCAGTGTGGTCACAGCCCTTCACAGCCCTTCTCAGAGACCATCAGGTCTGTAGACAACTGTGCACACATTCTCATTCTCACTTATTTTTGGCATTTCCTCATTGACCCTACCCTGCTCTTCCCTCTTCATTTGTTCATTCCAAACTTTTAAATCTAGATCTCTTTCATTTTTCCCTTGGTTTTGTGACTGGTTTGCTACACTCTGTCTGCCACTTCCACCTCGCTCAGTGTGAGTCCAGGGGACATATCTGAAGTTCTATGAGCTCTGGGACAGCTAACGTAGAGTTCCCTGGGAAGAAATGGCCTGAGGCCTTCAGGGAATTGGCGTGACTCCTTGGCAGAGGCAAAGCATTTTTCTATTCACCTGAAATTCAGGACAAGTTTAATTTATTTTAGAGACAGTCTTGTGTGAAGAAAGTACCTCCATTTGGAGAAATTAACCTCTTTGTTTTCTCATCTCTTCTTCAATAAATTGTGGCAAATACTTATCTAATAGGGTTGTGGACATTGTTAAGAAAAATAATAGGTGGAAAGTACTTTATATTCTACCTGGCATGTGTGTTGCTTTTCTTTTTTCTGTTTTGTTCCTCTGGAAACCATGTCCAAGCATTTATGAGTCCTCCAAATGGTTTACATTAGTCTAGAAGTCACTTTTCATACGTAAGTATATTGATGCTCAAAGAACCAACTTCTTGCAATTCAACTCTGAGTGCCACCAGTATTTCCAGGCAATGCAGGGTGCTGGTTGCTGCAAAGGATTTCAAAGACTGAGAATTCACAATCTACCAGGGAGCCAAGGCTAACACTAATGCATTAGACTAAGTTCATGAGATCTGAGTGAGGTAGGAAGGTCTTCACTGAAGACACTCTGAAGGTTTTACTAGCTCAACTCTAAGCACAGTTGGGGTAGAGGACAGGGTGAGGTTTTTGTTGGTAGCAAATGGTTAAAAAAAATGCAAATGTGCCTGAAATTAACACTAGATGTCCTGTTAATTATACACTACCTTAACAGCTCAGGAGAAACCCATGATGGGAGCAGATGAAGACTAAGTGTGGCCCCAGGTGGAGGTCAAGTGCAGAGACCCAGGACTCAGTGTCTGGCTTGCTTGTGGTCTAGAAGTAAGGGGTACCACTAACTCTGAAGATGGGGTCCCAGCCAGCAGTGGGCATTGCACCAGTGCCATGAAAGCTGCACAGTACATTTCACAACCCCAGGGGTGCCATTCATGTAGCAAACGTTGGGAAAAGTGCCACTAAACAGAACATGAGATGATAGCCCTGGAGAATGGTCTACCCTGTATGCCACTGGAGTCTCCAGATAACATAAGCCCTCAACTGTGCTGTCTGTCATGAAATATCCCCACCAACTCTAGCAAAATATGTCAGCTACCTTGATCAGCACAAGATGAGTGCTCAGGGGATAGCTTATGAAGTTCATTACCAGCGCATTATACATAGTGCAGTCATTTTACTAGTACCATAATGTTTGATATGTCAGGTGTAACAGCCCTGAAAAGTGGGCTGCACATTGGCTGTAATTTGGATTTTCTTTCATTTCAAAGGAATTTCTTTTATAAGCAAGTGTATCCCAAATATTGAGTACATTGAGCTTATACCAAAGGCCCGTGAGGTTCGAATTCTCCCAAATTGCCTTCGTTAACTTGCTTGATTTTTAATTTATTTTTTCTTTCTTGTCTTCCTTTCCTTTACACTTCCCTTATCCTTTCTTTTCTTTCTTCTTTCTTTCTCTTTTCTGTTGACAAAAGCAAATGAATACTAAGATGTCTTAAAAGAGCTCTGGATGTGAGCACAACCTTCTATTCTAGGAGAAGAGATTAAAAAGGGAAGCTGAAGGAACACAGAATCTGATCCTTTTCTTATGCATTTTTGTCCCAATCTTTTTATGTTATTTTTCATGTCACCTTTGATTTTTTACTTGGTTTTTCTTTATGGATTTTGTGTATGCTGTGTTTCATTCTTTTAAGCCTTTTTTGTTAAATGATGAGACACAATATGAAAAACATTTAATCTTTAGCCTGTATATACACACAAATATATACTTCCATATTCATGTAACAAACAAAAGCATGATTAAATAATATTTAACCTTACTTTGGAAGATGAACTCTGACATTTTATATTCTATTCCATCTTTTGTGTTTCAATCCATCTATTTCATTTCAATTTTTAAAAACTCACTGGGTCATAGCCTGCTAGATTTATTGCATAACTAATTAATGAATTATAATTGGTAGTTTGAGAAACTATTTTAAATGATTAACTCCTGAATCAGTCCTGCCTCTGAGTAGTTTTTTGTTCCTCCCTAATTCCAGCATATTCTTGATTGGATTTTTTTTTAATACAAATGATAAGGTTGATAACATGTATTAATGAGCATATGATCATGTTTGAAATGACTCTGTGGAGGCAGACACTTACTTTGGTTTAAAATCTCACATGTTACTCCATGCTTAAACAATTTTAATTTTTAATTGTATTCAAATCTACCTGTATATGGGTGAAAACCTTGGCAGGACCCTGATTATTTTGCTGTCTATTAAGTAGGCATTCACACAGTCCAGTCAGGCTGGACCCTGGCCACAAGCAATCCCCAGGATAGTACCAAAGTGGTTGGCCCAATATTAGATTGCTTTTTAGGTAACAGATTTTCTGTTTAAATAAAATATGCAATCTGAGTTTGGAAACTGGACTATGGAATCTAAGTAAGAAGTTCATTAGAATTCAGACCCTGATTTAGCATCAAATCTACTCTATGCCAACATGACAGTAGCCTTCCCTTCTCCCTGCTTCCAGCTTGTAGACAGCTTCTGATGGGGTTTAACAGTTGGACAAGGCAGGGAAGGATAGTGTCAGGAAAGGCCCCTCCTTTCCCATGGAAGTGTGGAGAACTGCGGAAGAAGAAAGTATGTATACTGACATCAAAAGAACAGGAGAAGTCCCCAGCCTGGGAGTTGTCATGAGCCCTCTCACCATTGTGTTCCCCTTGCCCTCTGGCAGGAGCCCACATGTGCCACATTCACAGTAGATCTGGCCTTGCTCTGTGTCTTGGGCATGATCCTTGTCTGGCCATAGGCGGCATCGCTCACTCAGACGAACTGATTGGGACAGCCACTATTTAACCTTTTTCTGTGAGTCAGGCTCTGGCTCCATTTCTCTCACAGTAAACACCCCAAACCCAGCCAAACCAGTGCTCTTAGAAAAATAAGGAAGCACCCTCCCTCTATTCCTTCTTTCAGAGATTTGGCTTGGTAGCATGGGGACAATTCTTTCTAAAGAAAACCTCAGCAAATCTTCCTATCTTGACTGATAGTGTCTTGAAAGCAGAATCCTGCAGAGTTTTTATTAATTCTGTCCAAGATTTCCATTTGCTGAGCACTTACTTTGGAATTTCCTACCTATTGCATCTTGATGCCTCAATAAAATCACAATTACTATGTTTTGTCATTCTATGAAAAAATATTTGAAAGTACATGAGATTATAAATAAAATGTAACAATTATTACTGTTAGATTGCAATTATTTGTAGCATTGTAAACTAGGTTAAAACAATTGATTTCAAATTAAGTAGTCAGTTACACTGGCATGGCTTTATTATGTCTTTCTTTTCTTTTTTTAACAAAACTCATGCCAATTTGCTTACAGAATAATCCTTTCATATTTAGGATTCACTTCTAAAATAATAGCAAAATAAAATATTTCCTATCAATCCGTTTGTCTCTATCTTGACCAGTGAAATCTTAAAGTAGTAGGTAATCCAAATGTGAGACTTTCTAGCTTTCTGCTCAGTTGTCACTATAGCACCTGGAGGGACCAGGAAATTCCAGGTACAAATTTCACTTTCAGGTAATCCCCCAAATATTAAGAGGAGGAAAAGGGAAAGGAGCTGTGTTGGTCATTTTAAAGTGTTATAACAAAGTGCTGTAGACCAGGTGGCTTATGAATGAATGCCTTTTGTTTCTCACAGTTCTGGAGAAGGGACATCAACAAGCAAAGTGTTAATGGGTTTTTGTGAGCTGAGGGTTGACTCGTTGGTTCAGAGGTAGTGTCTTCTTGTTGAGTCTTCACACAGAAGAAGGCTAGGGAGCTCTCTGGAGTCTTCTATGAGGGCACTAATTCTAATTATGAGGGTCCCACCTTACTCACCTCGTAAAGGCTGCTCACCTTAACACCGTCAAATTTGAGGTGAGGACTGTGATTAAAAACAGGATGATACTGGCAAATAAACAGACCCAAGGATCAGTGGAATAGATTAGAAGATGCAGAAACAACTCCAGACGTACTTAGCTACCTCATCTTTGACAAAGGAACCAACCATCCTTAGTGGAGGAAAGATAGCCTCTTCAGTAAATTGTGTTGGAAAAAATGAATTTCAATCTGCCAAAGATTAAAACTAGACCTCTGTCTTTTACCACGCACTGAAATAAAATCAAAGCAAATTAAAGATCTAAATATTAAACAGAAACACTAAACTAGCTGGAAGATAAGTTAAGTAGAGCTCTCCAAGACATTGGCATTGTAAAAGACTTTATGAACAAATCCTCAGTAGCAAGGGACCTAGCACAAAGAATCAACAACTGGGATCTCATCTTATTAAAAAGCTTCTGCACTGCAAGAGAAACCACTAACAGAGCTAAGAGGCAACCCACAATGTGGGAAAAAAGTCTACCAGCTATTCCTCAGAGAAAGGTGTACCATCTAGAATATATAAAGAAGATGTGTTTTTTCTATAAAATGGAATACTGCTCAGCCATAAAGAATGAGAAATTAGAGTCATTCATAGGGAAATGGATACATATTGAGGATATACTCTTAAGTGAAATAAATAAATCACACATGTGTAAATACCGAATAGTTTCTCTGGTGTGAAAAACTATAATAGTACACAAGATCCTAATGGGATAATTAAGAGTGTAAAATAGGAAGAAAAGGGCTAAAGGTGTAGGGAAAGTGGGAAGGGTAGGGGAAAGGGAATAAGGGGAAAGAAAAAATATGAGAAAATGAAAAAATGGAAATAAAGAGTTTGTAAATGGGGAGGGGAGGAGGGGTGAAGGGAGAGCAGGGACAAGGGGTAAAAATGACAACCAAGAGCTGTCATGTGAAGGTACAGGATCCTAGTAATGAATGTAACTGTATTGTAGACCTAGATTGTACCAATAAACTCAATAAAAAGAAAGCAAAGAACTCAAAAAAAAATCAGACCCTCCAAATATAAAGACCCAATTAAAAACTGGGCATCTGAAGTGAACTGAAAGAACTGTCAGACAAACAAGTAAAAGCAGCAAATAAATATATGAAAAAATGTTCAACATCATTGGTCATTTGATAGTCACAGATGAAAACAACACTGAGATTCCACCTCACCCCACAAAGAATGGCTGCAACCAAGAAATCAACCAATAACTAATGTTTGTGGGGTTGTGGGGAGAAAGGAACCCTTCTCCGTTGTTGGTGGGAGTGTAGACTGATGCAAACACTGTGGAAATCAATATGGAGATACCTCAAAAAACTAGGACTAGAGGTTCCATTTGACCCAGTCATCCCTCTTCTGGGTATCTTTCCAAAAGGATTAAAAGAGTTGTATCACAGTGCTATATGATACCCATGTCTATAGTGGTACAGTTTGGAATAGATAAAATTTGGAAACAGCTTAACTGCCCATCAATTGGAGATTAGATAAAGAAGATGCATTTTTTCTATAAAATTGAGTACGACTGAGCCATAAAGAATGAGGAACTAGAGACATTTATAGCTAAATAAATGCATATTGAGGCCATACTCTTAAGTGAAATAAGTAGCACACATGTGTGTAAATACCAAATAGCTTCTCTGGTGTGAAAAACTAAAAGTGTAAATAATGTTCAAATTGTAAAATTGATAATGTGAAATAGGAAGTAAAGAACAAAAGGAGTAGGGGAAGTGAGAAGGGTAGGGGAAAGGAAAGAAGGGAAAAATATGAGAAAAAGAAAAAATGGAAACTAAGTCTTTGTAAGTAGGGAAGGGTGGAGGGGGTAAAGGGAGGGCAGGTGTGTGTGGACAATATAAGAACCAAGATACATCATGTAAAAATACAAGATCCCAATGATGAATGTAACTGTACTATATACCTAAAATGTGCCAATAAACTTAATGATAAAAACATTGAGGTTAAAATTTCAATATGAGAATCCTAAGGGACACCTAGGCACACAATACCAACTAAAGCTAAGCATAGAGGAATCATATCAGGAAAATCAGGACCCCCCCCATGACTCATTTGAGGGTCTGTAGAGATGTCAGAAGCAGAGTCTGTGCCCGTTCCTCTGTGATGCTGACACTTCTCACACTCTTCAGCTTGGTCTGCCCAGCACATGGGGGGTGGGGTGAGGTTTACCTCATCCTGCATGCTCCCTTCCCCCTCTCCCTTGGCCTTAAGAAGACGTAGTCATTGGGCTGTAATCCAGCATTCAAAGTGGTGATATTATCTCATGTTTATCTTTTAGTGGCAATTAAAATATCTTTACTTTTAAACAGCTAATCCTTGATAAATGAGTATGTTTGCACAGTGAGGTCTGAAGGTGGGCTACATGGAACTCTATACTGCGAAGGAGCATAGATAGTAAATCTAGGCTGAGGAGAAAAGATGCTATTTAAAAGAATAAACTGCCTGTGTATTATGAGGGGTACCGGCTTTCTCTCAGGGAAGATGGCTCTTTTGTTTAAAGAAGCCTTTTAATAGGCCTCTGGGTTAGGCTCCCAACCTTGCCTGCAGTGCAGGGTTGAGACACAGAGAAGTAAATCTTTGGCAGAAGAGGGCAGAATTCTCACAGCTAGGGCAGCATGGGCCAGCCTGGAATTCGGGTTTGCGTCTCTGGAGCAGTGCCCCAGTTCCTTGTCAAAAGCTTTCTTTTACCCTCAGCCATGCAACTTTGTCACCTCTCTGTCTCTGTCGCTTACTCTATCCTGCAAGATTTCTTCCCACCGACTCAGAGCCACAGAGCAGTAGCTTCTGGGGGTGCAGTGTATGACACATTGGCTGGGGAGGTCCTTGCAGTGCCATTGCCATCCTCTGCCTGGCAGAAGGGTGACAGGCTTGGGAGTCAAGCTGCCTGCTCACCTGCCCTGGGTGTGAGGGAAGATGACAGCTGTGACATGGTGATCACTTCCATCCTGTCCTGAGCTTCCCTGGAAATTACCTGCAATGGAACGGAGGTGAGGCAGCCAGGAAGGGAGAGAGACAAGGTGGGGTGTGCTAGGGCTGCATGAGACCCAGCCACAGGGCTTCAGGGGCGTAACCCAGGACAGAGCCAGGAGAGGCATGGAGCTGGGGAGGAGTCGGTGACATTTTAGGAACAATGGAATATGGCATAGGGCTTGATATTGCTTTTGTACATGGCCTAAACTGTCCCTCTTAGCTGTACATCTTTGTAAAATCCGATTAAGTTCAAGCCCAGCTGTGAATGGTTCTTTGGGGAGTGAAGAGGAGGAGTTTGGAATGAAATGATGCGAGGGGGTCTGTACAAGGAAGATGGGAAGAAAGGCAGTCTAAGGTCTGGCAGGACTCAGACATCTCTGGAGCTATGTGCGGCTTTTCACTGAAATAAAGGTCCATCCTGGAAGGATGGGCAACTTGGGATGCTTAAACTATGAAAGAAATAGTGGTGATAACCCACAAGGAGAGCTGGCCATGGTGGCACATGTGTGTAATCCCAGCACTTGGGAGGCTGAGGCAGGAGGATCACTGAGAGTTCAAGGCCAGCCTTGGTATACAGGGTATGCAGGGTACATTTACACCCTGGACTACATAGGGAGACTGTCTTAACAAAAATTAAAGAGTGCCGATACTCCACAAGGGGATAGTAACCTTTGGTGACACAGGAGTTGGCCATTAGGCTTTGATGTTAGCACTGAGTGTGTCAAGCCCATCATGTAAGAAGGGGTGCTCACTTACTGCCCTCATTTCACCCTACTCACCCCAAGGCTGTCTCTGTCTCATTTGCTGCAGTCAGCAACAAGATCACATCCTCTAATGGCCTGCAAAGAAACTGGCTAAGGCAGCATTTCTCTGTGAGACTAGTCCCCCCCACCGGTGACTGATTCTTTTGACAATCTTTCCCTCAAATACAGGTTTGCTCCAAACTCCTAATTTCCTCTTCATTTTAAAGCCTTATATAATTGATCGAGGAAAACTGCTGCCCTCTTTTCTCTCTCTCATCTTTTTCCCTCCTCTCTTCTTTTCTTCCCCCTCCCTATTTTTCTGGTTCCCTCTTCTCCATCTTTAAGGGGAAAAAAATAAGAGCTGACTTTAATTATGGGGGATAAGAATAAGTGGCACTGGCTGTCTACCTGCATCAAGCAAAAGGCAAGCGATCAGTGTTGAAGTGAAATGAGATGCATTAGAGAGCCCAAGCCATCAGCCTCAACAGCCCTTGAGGTTAGCCGGAGCTCCTTCAAGAGCAAGCACAGGCTCCATTCACCTCCTCAGCCCCCTCCAATTAATCTTTCTCCTCAAGAATGAATGTTCATGTACAAAAACACAGTATTTCACTTTATTGTCCTGCTCTTTGGTTTAATTATGGGTGTCTCACTGCCATTGTTTTCCATAGAGTTTTCAACTCTATAATACCAGAACCACATTGGGAGAGAAGAGCCTTTGTTGGCCAGGCTAGAGCTCTATTTATAACTTGGTTTCTATGGGAAAGTTTATTCCACGCCCCAAACAATGCACTTACAAAGGAACTCCCTGATTATAACTTGGAACAAAGTCTGTGTATTGCAAAGTGCTTGCTCAAGTAGGTGTAAAAGAAGTTGATGGTGGCTACACCAGTGTGCTGGTCAGTTAGGACTTGCAGTCCTCTTACCTTCTCTCAGCAAGCACATGGCAACTGGTCATGCTTTGGGCAACTGATGGCTGAAATGTAGAACCTCTTATAAAAAGGCAGATTGGTCCCTACTTTACATAAGGGGATTCTCCTTTGTGTATAAAATGTGATCTAAAAATCTCGTCAATATTTAAATTTTTAAAATATTATTATAGTAAAAACATACATTGCCACTGATCCCCCTCAAAGGACCCCTCCTCACTTCAAACACACTTATCCCATGGTCCTTGCCACTTTCTGCAGCAGTTCTGGAAGTCCACTTTCTTCAGGGTCTTGAGTTGGACTGTTATAGCTGCCTGGGTATCCTGAATTGATTCAAAACATTTATCTTTCATGGTCATTTTTGACTTTGAGGAAGAGCCAGAAGTTGCACAGTGCCAGTCCAGTGAATAAGGTAGATGAAGACACACTGTGATATTTTTATTTGACAGAAATTGCCATAGACATTTTGTCAACAAGAAGGATCATAAAATACAGTGAATTTTTACATTTTTTTTTAAGTCCACCTCATATAACTCAAAATGCTCCTCCTGACTTCAAACACTCTCATCCCATCATTCTTGGTGATGTGTACAGTACTGCAATATAAAAAAAAATTAAACAGTCACCATATCTTTAGATCACCTCTTGAACATAGTCACAGAATCCTGTTTCTGCATGTGAGGGCTGGGTTCCATGGAAATGCTCATTTTTATGGAAAAAAAATTCATGTCAATTTCTTTCCTGGCTGATCTTTGAAGGAAGTGTTTTGCTGTAACAAATACCCAAGAGTTCTGCCTTCTATGGGTCACACTGAGTTGCTCAAATTAGCTTTTCAGGCCCCTTTGCAGGGGTCATCATGAGCTAAACAAAGCAAAAACATTTTTTTTTTATTGAGTTTATTGGTACATTTAGGGATACAGTACAGTTACATTCATTGTTGGGATCATGTACCTTTACATGGCAAGTCTTGATTCTCATTTTTTTCCCCTTACCTCTGCCCTCCCTTCACCCCCTCCTCCCCTCCCCATCTACAAACACTTTATTTTCATCTTTTCATTCTCTCACATTTTTTTCTTTTCCCTTTTTGTTCTTCCCCTACGTATCACACCTTCCCTACACCTTTAGCTCCTTTCCTCCCATTTCTAAATGTCAGTAATCTTATTAGAATCTTATGCATTGTTGCAGAATATTCACACCAGGGAAACTATTTGGTATTTACACATGTGGGACTTATTTATTTCACTTAGGAGTATATCTTCAATATGTATCCATTTTCCTATGAATGAATCTATTCTCTCGCTCTTTATGGCTGAGTAATATTCCATTTTATAGAAAAACCACAACTTCTTTATCCAGTTTCCAACGGATGGGCAAATAGGTTGTTTCCAAGATTTAGCTATTACAAACTGTGCCGCTATAAACATGGGTGCACATACTTCTCTGTGATATGATTCTTTTAGTTCTCTTGGAAAGATACCCAACAGAGGGATGGCTGGGTCAAATGGAACCTCCAGTCCAAGCTCTTTGAGGTATCTCCATATTGATTTCCATAGTGGTTGCACTAGTCTGCACTCCCACCAACAATGGAGGAGGGTTCCTTTCTCCCCACAACCCCGCCAACATTTGTTATTGTGTGATTTCTTGATAGCAGCCATTCTTTGTGGGGTGAGGTGGAATCTCAGTGTTGTTTTCATCTGCATCTCTCGAATGACCAGTGATGTGGAACATTTTTTCATATATTTTCTTGCTGCTTTCACTTCTTTGTATGAGAAATGTCTGTTCATTTCGGATGCCCATTTTTGGATCGGGTCTTTATATTTGGGGGGACTGATTGTTTTGAGTTCTTTATATATCCTTGATAATAGTCCTTTGTCTGAGGTACAGCTGGTAAAAATTTTTTCCCACATTGTAGATTGTCTCTTAGTTCTGCTAATGGTTTCTTTTGAAGTACAGAAGCTTTTTAGTAAGATGAGATCCCAGTTGTTGATTCTTTCTGCTAGTTCCCGTGCTACTGAGGATTTGTTCATAAAGTCTTTTCCTATACCAATGTCTTCCAGAGTTCTGCCTAACTTACTTTCCAGCAAGTTTAATGTTTCTGTTTTAATATTTAGATCTTTAATCCATTTGGATTTTAATTTAGTGCATGGCGAAAGATAAGGGTCTAATTTTAATCTGTGACAGGTTGATATCCAGTTTTTCCAACACCATTTATTAAAGAGGCTATCTTTCCTCCACTGAGGATGGTGAGCTCCTTTGTCGAAGATGAGGTAGCTGAGTACATCTGCATTTGTTTTTGTGTCTTCCAGTCTGTTCCATTGATCCTCAGGCCTATTTCTTTGCCAGTACCATGCTGATTTTATCACAGTGGCTTTGTAGTATAGTTTCAAATTGGGAATTGTTACACCTGGTGCCATGTGACTGTTGCCTATAATGGCTTTTGCTATTCTAGGTCTCTTGTGGTTCCAAATGAATTTTTGGATTCTTTTTTCTAGTTCTGTGAAATATAGTGTTGGAATTTCAATTGGCATTGCATTGAATGTATATAGCAGTTTCGGTAGTATGGCCATTTTCACTATGTTGATTCTTCCTACCCAGGAGCAGGGGATATCTTTCCATTTTTTTATATCCTCTTCGATTTCTTTTTTCAGAGTGCTGTAGTTTTCAGTGTAGAGATCTTTTGTTTCTTTTGTTAGATTGATTCCTAGATACTTCATTTTTTTGGATGCTATTGTAAAAGGAATTTTTTCCCTTATTTCTCTTTCTGTCTGTCTGTTATTTGTGTATAGAAAGGCTATTGATTTTTGGGTATTCACCTTGTATCCAGATACTTTACTGAATCTGTCAATTAAGTCTAGAAGTTTTTTGGTGGAGTTTTTTGGATCTTCAATGTAGAGTATCATATCATCAGCAAATAATGATAGTTTAACTTCTTCCTTTCCTATCTTTATTGCTTTAATTTCTTTCTCTTGTCTAATTGCTGTGGCTAATGTTTCCAGAACTATATTGAAGAGAAGTGGCGATAGTGGGCATCCTTGTCTTGTTCCTGATTTTAACATGAAGGTTTTCAGTTTTTGGCCATTCAATATGATGTTGGCTGATGGTTTTTCATAAATAGCCTTTATTAAATTGAGGTATAGACCATCTATTCCAATTTTTTGCAGGGTTTTTATCATGAATGGGTGTTGAATTTTATCAAATGCTTTTTCTGCATCTATTGAGAGGATCATATGGTTTTTGTCCTTGACTTTGTTAATATAATGTATTACATTCACTGACTTTCGTATGTTGAACCACCCTTGCATCTCTGGAATAAATCCGACTTGGTCATGATGGATGATCTTCTTAATAATCCTCTGTATTCTGTTTGCTAGTATCTTATTAAGGATTTTTGCATCTATATTCATTAAGGAGATTGGTCTGTAGTTCTCCTTTTTGGTTGTATCTTTCTCTGGTTTGGGAATCAGAGTGATACTTGCTTCCAGGAATGAATTTGGAAGTATAGCTTCTCTTTCAATTTCATTGAAAAGTTTGAAGAGTAATGGTAGTAGTTCTTCTCTAAATGTCTTGTAAAATTCAGCAGTGAATCCATCAGGGCCTGGGCTTTTCTTTGTTGGTAAGTTTTTAATTACATTTTCAATTTCACTGATTGTGATTGGGGTGTTTAAAATGTTTTTATCTTCTTCGTTCAACTTTGGTAATTCATAAGTATCTAGAAATCTGTCCATTTCTTCTGTGTTTTCCATTTTATTAGAGTACAGGTTCTCAAAGTAGGTGTTCATGATCCTCTGGATTTCTTTCGGATCTGTTGTGACTTCGCCTTTTTCATTCCTAATTGCATGGATCTGAGCCTTTTCTTTCCTTTTTTTGATAAGATTAGCTAAGGGTTTGTCAATTTTATTTATTCTTTCAAAAAACCAGCTCTTTGTTTCATTTATTTTTTGTATCGTTTTCTTAATTTCAATTGCATTGATTTCTGCTCGGATCTTTATAATTTCCTCTCTTGTTCGAGCTTTGGGTTTTTCTTGCTCTTGTTTTTCTAGGAGTCTAAGTTTCATCGTTAAGTTGTTTATTTGAGCCCGCTCTGTTTTCCTAGTGTGGGCATTCAATGTTATGAATTTTCCACGTAGAACTGCTTTCATTGTGTCCCAAAGATTCCTGTATGTTGTATTGGCATTCTCATTTATTTGTAAAAACTGTCTAATTTCTTCTTTAATTTCCTCTGTAATCCATTGATTGTTTAGGAGAGTGTTGTTCAGTTTCCATGTGCTTGTGAAGTTTCTATAGTTTTGTGTGCTATTGATGTCTAGTTTGATTGCACTATGATCTGATAATAAACAGGGGATGACTTCAATTTTTTTAAAGCAAAAACATTTTAAAGGGAAAAATGTATTAAGCATGACTTGCATGTGAGCAAGCGCGCACACACACACACACACAAGCACACAAGCACACACACACATCCTTTCATTTTACATTTCCTTGTGATTTATCAGTTGCACTGAAGGTGGTTAGTGGAGGACATTTTACTAACCTAACAGCATTTGATTTGTGAATTGTAGACTTTAATCTTCTGAGCATTTACCTCCAGTGATGATCATCTGGGCAAAGACAAGTTGCCAGGGCAATGCTGTCCCAGCCACTCACTCCCCAAATGAATCCCCTGTGGAGAGCCATTTCCACTTAGGAAGAAATGTGATCACCTCCTGCTTACTGTGGTGTTTGGGTGATTTGAATTGCAATGTGGTGTGTCTGATACCCAGGGTAAAGAAATCTGAACCAGTATTATTAAAGTTTAAAGCTTTGGAATAAGTGGTCTGGGCTGGACTTCCATGGTGATAAGAGATTCATCCAGCAAAACCAGAATAAAAGATTTCCTGCTGAACATCAGCCAGATAGCCTACTTCTCTGTGAATATTCTATGGATGCGTGTGTGTTTTGTTTTGTTTTGTTCTGTTTTGTTTTTTTTTTACTTCTGATGACTACTTTTTCTCTTAGGTACCTGATTTGTTAGAACATTATTGTCTATTAGGAAAGGATCCATCTGGCACCCTGTACCAGGCAGGACTATTTGGAAATCCCTCTAACTGCCCCCACATCAGAAAAGGAGCTGATTTGCCTAGGGCTATTGTGAGAGGTTTATGTCCACACGGCATTAGCAGGTCCTGATATACAGGCACATTTGAAGCTGCTGGCAGCACCACCCTCAATAACACTCTTCTTTATAAAGTGCTTGCTATTAAATATTTATGAGGCCTTGCAAGATGGACCCCTATTCCTGCCAGGGCATATATAAACACCGTGCTCTCCTGAGTGGGACAGGGTTGCTCTGCAAGAAGGGCGTTTGCTGGCTTTCTACCCAGCTTGTCTGTGATGCTGCTAAGACTGCAGCTCTATGAGCTGGGGAAATCACTACTCAGTAGAGGGACACTGGAGAGGTGTTGGATATGGAGCCCAAGATGGAGAGGGGTGGGGGTGGAGGGATGCGATTTGTTCCCAAGTAAGAGCCAAGGCAGGCTTCCACCATCGCAATCCTTTAAATATTAATAGGATCCAAAAATATGTTCATGAAAAATGAACAAAACTAAAATAAAAGGAAGAGCAATAGATGGGGGATGGGAGAACGCTTGCATTAAAGATGACAAATTTGAAGTTAGCCACTTTTTCTTGACCCCCAGCCCCCAGCCCAGGTAGCACAGACTGTCAGCCAGCACAGCAGATCTGGTGATATTTTCTGAGCATACTGAGAAGAGACGGATGCTGCTATCCCTTTATGCACTCATACGGGGTCTTTCCCCCAGAAGCTTCTAACGCAGCAGGTCTGGGAGGGCTCTGAGACTCTGCCTTCTCACAGACTCCCAGGGGAGGTGTGTGCTGCTACTGCTGCTGCCAGTCCATGCTGGTCCACGTCGAGAAGGCAGTGCCAGCAGGCAACGCACTATGGGTGACAGGAGGGTTCCCTTGCTGTGATATCCAGTGCAGTAGTACTCTACTGAGTCCTCGAGGCACCTAGTGAATCTGAGGACTTGATGTTTTAACTCTATTCCACCTAACCAAAATAGAAATAATGACATGCACTAGCTGCTTTTGGCAAGCTAAGGAAGAAGCCTTGTCAACTGGCTTCATAACCACTTCTTCACAAGAAAGACTATGTCTAAGACCCAATGTGACCTCAAGCGCCCACTGGGGCTCTCTGCTTTCCAAGCTTTCTTCCCTGATCTGAGCATTTTATACTAAACTCCTAACTAGGCTTTCACTTTGTTTTCTGGTTTGTCTTTCTGCTCTGCAACTGAGCGGTATCTGATTTGAAATGGCATCTTACTGGCCAGGAACTGAACAAAGCATCCCTCTCCTGCACACTCTGCCTTTGAGGACTGGACTCAAGACTGCCTCACCTAGGTCAGATGTTCTCAGGGTCACTACTCCATCACCTCAAGAGCCTCTCACCCACAGAGCTGGGTGTTCTGTGAGTCGCCTGGGTTAGATTCAAACTTCCTTCTGAGACTGTGCTCTGGGGTGCTGGAGCTACTCTGTCTTGCACAGTGGTGAGGTTGCATGGAGAAAAGAGAGAAACTCAGGCTTTGACTTCAGAAAGGGATTTAAAATCTGACTCGTTTCTTCCTACCTATGTAATCTCAGGCAATTTCTAAGCCTCAATGTCCTCGCTCAAAAAAACAGCTATAATTATATCTGCCTTTCAATAATGTGAAGACGAGAGATAATGTTTACAACATATGTTCAATGAATGAATGATGTCTGTCAGTCTGAAGAGAGAGAGAGGATTGTTATGGCTGGGATGTCTGTACCTTTCAAAATAAATTGAAAACTGCTGGTTACTGTGAGAGTATTAGAAGGGGACCTCTGTGCAGTGATGGATCTTGAGATCTTCCACCTTCATGAGTAGCCCAATGCTACTATCACAGGATAGAGGACAAATTTGGTTCCTTTTCCATGCTGCCTTATCTCCTCATTCCACCGTGCTGGGTACACTAAGGAGGAACTTAGCTGCCCCAGCCCCTTGACCTTGAACTTTCACCTCCCAGAACTACTAGGAAACAAGTTTATCTTTTTTGTAAATTGCAGCACACAGTAGAGTGAGACAGTGGTGATAATTGTATAATCTTAGTACTTTTTTTTTCCAGCTGACCCACTAATTCACTCCTACCTCTTCCTAGTTTATTCTCTTTTATCAATCACTCTGTAATGGATAGACCTAATTCCTTGAAAATGTAAATATATAGTGGCAACTTCTGGAAGGAACTGACACATTAACTTTACAAAGTAGAATACAATTGAGAAAGAACAAACAGTAAAAGAAAAATCTTGGAAATATGGGTAGCCCTGCTAATTGTTAAATAAATAAGAAAGCCACCACTCAGACTACTAAAGTCTATCAGAGCAGTACAATGCCATACTGGTGGTGGTGTAAATTGATGGAATAATTCTAGAAGCAAGCTGGCAAGTCATTCATTCAATAGATAAGTATGAAGTGCACATCATATTCCAGGTATTTTGTTAAGCTCTGGGGATTAAAAAAACCGAATAAGGCCAGATCCTTGTCCATAAAGCTTATAAAATGGTGGCACATGGGACAGGGGTCACCACAAACTCTACCCAAGTCTTAACTCAATAATCCCCTCCAAGCTGTTCTAAAAATATCTTCTTATATTGTGTGTTGTCATCTGTACTAGTGAAAAACTAGTTACCTATCATCCAAGCACCTCGCAGTTAAGAAATCTATAGAATGAGAATGACGGTTGACAGGGAAAAATTTAATCTTAACATTAAGATAACTGTGTCAACTACAGAAATGTAAAATAATGCAAATGAAAATAATACCGAATGGGATATACAAAATAATTTTCTCATGAAAAATTATGTGTAAACAAGTTAAGAACGGATGTCAGTGAGTTGTGTCCATGGGGCTTTGTACAGTGGGGAGAGGATTGGTGTTGGTATCACCACGTGAGGTGCTGGTGTACACTGACTCCCAGATCTTCTCCATTCCAGCCTCCTTAACACCCAGATCTGGACATCATGGGAGGATTTGAGTTCCTGACTTCTTTCGAGTTAGACAGGGCCATGAAATTTGCTTCAGGCACAGAGAGGTGAGTGGAAGCAACACATTATTGAGATGTGTTTCTTCTAAGAGTCCACTGTCCTAACATAGATGATTCCTCACATTCCCTTCTTCTTCATGATGCATAGTGCTTGCAGGGAGAGATACTCTATCCCTTGGATTTTGGGATGAAGAGCTGAGTGCTGGACAATCTGAAATGTGCACTCAGCATGAAACCTTTGTTTCATAGCCTTGGAAATTTTATTTAAACCAGTACCCTAACCAACCCAGATATGTTTATAGTAAATAGAATTTTATTTTGGCCACAGAAATACGGTACACACAATCCTTGGCATAATTTTCCTCTGGACTACCATACACAGAATTCTCTGACAAGTCACAGAATTATCAATTTTCCAGTGGACTACCCTACACAGATTCTGCCATGGGCCTGCAGGACTATGTACCCAGAATACTCAAGAGTTTTTCCCATGGACAATGGTACCCAAAATCCTCACCATGATTTCCTCCTGGACTACCATGTCCAGAATCCTTTACAAAGCCTATTACCCAGAGTTCTCAGTAATTTCCCCATGGACTATCATAACCAGAGTTCTTTTGCAGCCACAGGACTATGATACTCAGAATCCATAGAGTAATACAACCATGAATACCCATAGCCAGAATTCACCAAGCAGACATAGGCCTGGAATACTCAAAATCTTCACCATGTTTTTTCTATGAAGAATGTTACCTAGAATCATTGGTGTGCCCACCACCAAAAGGACAATACCTGGAATCTATAGCATGTTACTCTAATGACTATGGTACCCTGAATTTGGGGCATGTTTCCCCAAGGACTATGGGAAGCTGAAGACTTGCCACAATTCTCTCAAAAGCTACCATATGCAGAATCCTCAACATATCCACAAACTGCAATGCCCAGAATACATTGCATTTAATGACTCCCATACCCAGAATCCTCAGCATTCTCTGCAATAACTACAATATCACAAAGCCTCTCTATGATAGACTGGCTATGATGCCTAGAATCCCAGATGCATTTCTGTTACCAGGGACAACGCTGTTATGCTTTATCAGAATCCTTGCTGTTCCCGCCCCAGAGGCTACTATACCCAAGACTTCAGGGCAGCATCTTTAAAGACTCTGGTACCCTGAGATCTTGGTGTATTTCATCAAGAACTATGCTGCCCAGCATTCTCTGTGTCTCCTCTTCCCCCACATCAGGGCTATGATACACAGAGTCTTCTGTGTGCTCCCAAAGGGCTATAATAGACAGAGTACTCTGCATTGCACTAGACTGGAAATGCAGAATCCTTGGGAGTCTCAGTGGATATACTGCCCAGAACCTGGCAGGAGTCCACCTAGGTGTGAACAACCAGTTCTCTCTCAGATCTGCTGGGGATCTGAAGTCCAGACCTTAGTTTTTTTTATTTTTAGGAGTTTATGAACATTCGCCATCAGGTACATTTGCCATTTCTAGGACACAAGTGGTTTTCCTAGTGTGTCTTTGGACTTTGCTGTTACTGTTTTTCCTATACAAAATGATTTTTAGTTAGTTTTATATGTCTAATGTTTATATTCTGCATTTTGAGCCATAGTTGGGAAGATGGTTCCTTAGTATTTTTTTTTTCCTAGAGTTACTATGACTTTGTTTCTAACATTGAGATCTCTTGGTACTTTTTCTTTGGTTATGTAACATAAATACAAGTCTAGTTTTAATTATTTTCTTAGTTCATATCAATTTTCAAAATCAATTTCTGTTAAACCACCATCAAGAAATAGTCTTTTTTTTCTCTCATTGAGTTTATTGTCACATTTTAGGTATACAGAACAGTTACATTTATTATTGGGATCTTGTACCTTTACATGACAGGTCCTGGTTCTCATTTTTTGCCTTGTCCCTGCCCTCCCTTCACCCACTCCTCCCCTCCCAATTTACAAACATTTTATTTCCATTTTCTCATATTTTTCTTTCCAAAAGAATTAAAAGAATCATATCACAGTGATATATGCTCACCTATGTTTATAGTGGCACAGTTTTGTAATAGCTAAAACTTGGAAACAACCCATTTGCCCATCAGTTGGAGACTGGATCAAGAAGATGTGGTTTTTCTATAAAATGGAATACTCAGCCAAAAAGAATGAGAAATTATAGATTCATTCATAGGAAAATGCATACATATTGAGGATATACTCCTAAGTGAAATAAATAAGTCTACATGTGTAAAACAAATAGTTCCAATGAGGCTTTGTAGAGTTGTGAAACAAACCACAGGATGCCATGCGTTCTGGGAACTCAACATCTAGAGAGCTTCCTATATTTCTATAAGCTTGTAATGGTTTAAGCACTACCTGATATATTCTAATTTAGTAGTTCTAAAAGTTGTTGGTATCAGTTTCTCTTTAAAAGCATCAAAAGTTTGCAGCTTCAAAGAACCAATATTATATGTAGGCTATTGCTATTGATAATTATTATGTTAAAAATAAAAACTAAAAATTGAGACAATGTAAAAATAAATAATAATACTGTCTTAAATGTTAAAATACCCTCAAGAAAAATAATTGTGTTTTCTAAAGCAAAAAAAAATGTGTGCTAAAAGTGTCATTGCTTATTCCTTTAATATCTATCTAAATTAACAGAATTCAGCTGGATTTTCGTATGTAGGGTTGCATTCAATCTGCGGAGTAAATTCTTTTGATTGAGGTCTGTAGAAATCTGCCATCACATAAATATGCAATAAGAAAAGACAGAGTTATTTAAATAGATTTTCAGGTAACTACAGCTATTGTTCTTTGATACTACACCAAAACTTGACAGGCAGTGGAAGTTTCTTAAGGGTTACTTCAATGTGGTAAGTGATACCGGAGCAGCACACCTGCATCTTTTGTTATGTGAAACACATTGGTTCACCTTGCCTTCTCAGAGGACCTTTCCCCAGCATGACTTCACAAAGACACCAGGAATAGGACATTTGGAAACCACCGATTTGCTGATTTCCTTCCATCTTCCCAAAGTGGACACTTTTCATCACACAATATAAAAAGCTTACATCTGTTAATATAATTACTGATCAAATCAGAAAAGCCTTTAAATATTGTGAAGCTGTCAAGCTTACAGAGGCAGATACACATTTTTTTCAATATTCTGATTTTTGCTCAGAAGCTCAACTTTTTATCATTGCCAACCAATATTCTCAGTTGTTTCCCTTTAAATGACAGGCTCCCTTTGCTCATTTTTGAGAAAATGCCTGCCAAATGCCCAAGTCTGAAAAACCGTAGTTTGTTTGGAATTGGTTCTTTCAAGCAAAAATTGTGTTCCAAGAAAAAGTGACTAGTTCAGCTCACAGCTCAATCACACATGAGCTGTTCCTGGAAATAACCCTAACACTAGATTTTGTAGCATGCTTGTTTTATGTGTCCATCAGCTCTTCATGCAGAATATTAAAAGGTTTATATCTAAGGGTCGAGCCTTGGTAAAATTAATAAATTTTACTGTTTTATCAAAGCACATTTCTGAGTGAACTAGCTTTCTGTTCCCTCGCTGTGAGTGGATAGGAATGAAGATTCTCACAGTGGCTGCTACTATAGCTGGATGCCACTGGTGCCACTGCCCAGTCTGAGTCCAGGGTCCTGCAGTTTTCCCTGTCATTATTTTCATATCATCTGTGCAAATATCAGTAGAGTTAAAAATGACATCACATTCTTAGATAATTATAGAAATGATTTTGACCCCATAGACTCCTGAAGTGGTTTGGAGGACTCAAGGCATCTGCAATTTTGCACAGTGGTGCTAGTTTACTGCACAGTGGTATCCAGTGAGAGATCTAGGAGTCCGCTTCAATGCCCTGCTCCTGAGTACCCATCTGACCTTGGGAAGGTACTTTATCTATTACCTCCAGTTTCCTTGTCTGCAAAATAATAGCATTCATTTATGCATTCATTTATTCATTCGACAAATATTTATTGGCTGCTATTATGTGCACTGCTGGCATTTGAGACACTGGGGATATAGCCATCAAATTGTAGGCAAAGTCCTTGCACTTATTTTACAGTCTAGAGAGGACCAGAACGATGCAGATGCATGTGCACAAGGGTATTATTTAGAGAAAATAAGTATATAAATATTTAACACATAAATGCATGAAATCAGTACAGACTGTTGGATGTGCTGGAAATTTCATTTGGTGAAGGAAAACAATCTGAGTGCTGTGGGAAGAGTTAGGCGAGAAGGTGGCATGGTAGACCCAGAATGATCAGGGAAGCAACACTCTATTCTGAGAAATTGACATCTGAGCCAAGACTGAGTGATGAGAAGGCTACTACATAGGCACTTTTCCAACTCTATATTTCTGTGATGTTGACACTGATCCATGGGGTGCCCCAGAAACATCTTTGGGTTCCCCAAGGCATAATGCCATAGTTTAGATATGACTTAAGTACGTTTGCAGGAGTTCATGTATTAAAATTTAATTCCCATCATGAGTTATTAGGAGGGAGGAAATTTAACCCAGTGGTGTGGTTTAGAGGTGAGGCTTTCGAGAGGGGATTAGGATTAGATACATTCTTGGGGTAGAGTACCCCAAGATTGAATCCTAGTAGCTTTAGGACCAGAGGACCAGAGACATACACACACACACGTGCTCCTTGTCTCTTACCATGTGCTATCCTGTGCTGCCCTGGGACTCTGCCAGCAAGAAGGGCATCTCCCGATTCAGCTCTTGACTTCATTTCCCAGTAGTCTGAACTTATTTCTTTATAAACCCACCCGGCATAAATTATTCCCTTATAGTAATGAAAAAATGGCAGACACCTATGATGTATGGGGTGTTAGAAATCATTTATCCTTACAGTAACTCACTGAAGTAGTGTTCCATTATTCCCATTTTGCAAAAAATAAAATTAGGGCCCAGAAGTCACACAGGAAACAGCAGAGGAAGGATTCAAATCTAGGTGCTCTGATACTCTAAAGTATCAGCCACTCCCTAAAGTAGTCAGGAAGTACTTTGCATTTACAGAGCACATAGATATCCTGTGATATGGGTCTCTCTTTTCATTATTACTTGCATAAATATATTGCAAATAAATAGCCTAAGTAATACATATTGAATTGTTTTAAAAGTATATTTATGAGAAATACATATAAAGAACAAAATAGAGTGATAAATAGGGAGAAATTCAAATACTTCCTCAAATTACAAATTCCATTGTTTTGAAAATATTTCAATATATATGCTAATTGGTTTCATTTATACCACTAGTTGGTCTTAGTTTGTTGAAAAGAAAGATTTGGGTTTTTATCTGTTTGTTTCTTTTTTGTAAGAATGTTTTTTTACTTATGTCCTGTACTCTAAGATAATGCTACAAGATGTTAATAAGGACTGTTATTCTCTTACTAGATTATGAAATTTTGTTTTATTTCATATATAGTTAACAAATTATCGGGCATATTATCTGTAAGTTCAGGTAGGTTTGTAAAGGTGATAGCAGGAACAATTAAAACCTGAGCTATATTGAAGGGATAAGCTTAGGGATGAGCTGCCTCAGTTTGGCTCTGTTTTGAACTTGAAAGGGAAAGGTTAAATATGGAGCACATGAAGAGTTGACTGTCTAGAGCAGCTCATTTTTTAGGGGCTTTCTAAGAGCAAAGTATAGAGAACTCTGGTGGGTAGCCTTCAGGTCTGCTCTTTTTAATGAATTTGCTCCGGCTTCTTCTGAGCCCTGGAAGATGTTTCCACTCACCTCTTTCTGAAATCCTTTTCTGTATCTTAAAAGTATTGTTGCTCTTTCTTCATGCACACACTAGCTTGGCCCAAGGAGAGTAGGGCAGCAAGGTCTGGCTAATTTCCTCAAAGAGTCAGCACTTTCAAGAGAGAGTGCTTAAATACTTCTCTATGTTCTAGCTGGACACCAGGCATGGTGGTTGAAGAATGAGTTTTTCCTACTGGGAGCTTCTCATTTTGTTCTGAGGATAAGATAACCAGGGCATTCAAGCATGCTTGGTCTGGAATTTCTTTTATGACAAATAAAATATTTTGCTAATTATATTTTTCTTGAGATATACAGCTAGGATTGTTCTTTTCTCACAGGATGGATTTGGAATCTCTCGTTTATCTGTGGTTTGTTTAAACTAGAAAAAAAGGTCCTAGAGAAAGCAAAGCAGACTATGAGCTGACCAAGAAAGCCGAGTGAATAAAACATTTTTATAATGTCAGAGGCCATGGATGAAAAAGTGGACATATCAGGTTTGGAATGAAGGTTAAATTAGACTCAACAGCGCCAGGGGTTCCACAGCTATAGACCTGGCTGATTTTGATAAGTCACTTTACATCTCCTGCCAACAGAGCTAAGTAAGGAATCCAAACCTCTGACTTTTCACAGATGCGCAGCTCTTCTTTAGAGTGCCCTGGTATAGGCAGCCCCTGAATCTGGATATTTTAATCCTACTCTGTCTAGAACAACACCTCAGTAATCCACAAAGGAAGTGGGAGTTGGCCCTTCACTTAGCCACATGCACAAGTACCTCCTGCAACCCAGACATCAAGCTGGGCCATGCAATGAGTGCTCACTCAATACGCAAGGTGGACCCTGTCCCTGTCCTACAGAGCTGGCTCCTGCTGCATGGGTGTCATGACCAGCATGGGCCCTGCTGACACACATTATGGTGGAGTCATACTATGAAAAGAGATATGCAAGTCTTCAGTTCAAAGTAGCTAAACAAATGTGTCCTCCTCATCATGCTTCTTGTGCTACTCTTCCTTCTTTTTTTACTTCCCATTTTCATTATTCTTGCAACTGTTAGTGAGTAATTGTCATAAATAATCAAAGCTTATTTTTGTTGAAAGAAAAAGAGCACAGATTTCCCAAGAATTTAGTAGAGAAAATTTTTGGACCAACACATTCTTCTTCTTCCTACCCTCAAAAGATCCAATCTTCACCTACATATATGAATTGTCATGTGAAGATTTAGGGCACTGTTTCCTATAAAACCTGTCTTTGGGGGAGGGTGAATAAATACTAAAACAAAGAAGACCATGGTGTTATTAAATATATAATGTAACAAGCAGACAACAAGAAGACTTGAAAATAAAAACTTTTGATCTACCAGCTGGGTTTTTGAGAGAAGAAAAAGTTCATGGCCAAAAATTGTATACTCTAACAATATTTGTAAAGAAAATGCATGATAGATTTTATACTACCAGAAGAGGGGATGAGTGCATTCTCATTGCAGTTGCTTCCAGAGGAACATGGTCATGCATATGGAAACAATGTTAAAGTATGGGCCCCCACCATCAGGACCCACCCCATCCCAGATTTAATGGTGGGTGGAGAGTGGATGAATATCCAGGAAAGTGAGTTTAGCCTGAGGACCATAGATGAGACTTACACTTTCCAGCCAAGTGCAGACTCAGTTCATTTAGCAAGGAATCTCATCTGTGGAGCAGCCAGATTGAAGAAGGTGTAGAGACAACCTGGTCTGTAGGTCAGCTTCTCATTGCTGTGACACAGTTCCTAGAAAAAAGCTTGGTGGAGGGAGGGTTTATTTTGGTTCATGGTTTAGGGGTCTCATTCATAGTCACTTTGCTTAGTTTTTTTCTGGGTCCATCATGGCACAGAACACTATGAAAGGCAGGGCATGGAGACCCAAAGCTGTGTACTTCATAGTAGCTGGAAGCAGAAAAATAGGGAAAGAGCCTGAGAAGAAGGGACCAGGAACCAAACAGTCAGCAAGATCACTCACCCATTACCTGCTCTTTTCCTAGGCTCATGTCCTATTCCTATGATCTTCCAATATTGCCATCATCATGAGCTCCTCAGTGGATAGAGTGACAGTCCCCAAGATCTCATCGCTTTCCCAAAGCCCATCAGCAAGTAATTTTTCAACACAGTGGATTTTTTTTTTGTGGGATGGGGGGATTTCTGATGCCAACTCTGACAGGATCTGAAAGGCAGCCCCTCAGAGTCCGGGCACCTCAATGTAGTTTTGGAAGAGCTAGGATATTTCTTCAGAGAATCAGTAATGGACAAAAGAAGGCAAACATAATTGAAGTGGCCTGTAGTTGGGACAGACAACATGGAGAAGGTTTGCTTCTGTTTCTCAGGAGTTGGGGTGATGACTATCAAGAGAAGAAGACAGGAGCAAGTGACAAGGACCTGAAGAGGTGGGCTGCATCTCAAAGGTCACTAATGAAGGCCAGAGATGGGAATGGTCGAGGCAGCAGCTGCCCCAGAGGTGCTGGGAGACACAGAGCATTCCTGCACCCTCCTCTACTCGTGAGGACCAATGTCAGGGCTATTGGAAGCCTGTTTGCACACTTTGAGAGACTATGCAGGGACTCTAAGCTGGTGTGTCAACAGTAAGAGCTGCACCACTTAATTTATGGGAGGTTCATATGGAAAATTTGAAAAATGAAAAAGGGTCAGGATTGCTCTTGGTTAAGATATGACTGACACACACACACACACACACACACACACACACACTCACCTTAGTCACTGATATGATTTCTGTTTAGAGTGGGAAAACAAATTACATCAGTGACCAGGCTAAATAGATGCATTTTGTGGATGAGTTGAAACTTACAGTGAGTGCAAAGTCCCTCTGGATCATCTCTGCCAAGTTGATGCCTAGCATTTGAATGCCACTCATGTGCCTAGATCAATATAAATATGGATAGCCTTGTATGAATTAAGCAGGAAAAATGGGGCAATCTGACAGCCCCTTGCTGAGACACAGCAGCTCCCATCCTGCAGAAGGGCCTGAATAGCTGCGAGCAGCCCTGATGGACTACAAGAAAGAAATCTGCAGCCTGGCAAATGCAGATGCTCTGGAGATATTCGCTTGACAGACTGAAGCCTGTTTGTCAAGGGGGCTGTCACCTATCAGGGATTTAAATAGGAGCCTTCTATAGGATGTTATATAACTTGCTGGCTCACAACAGCCCGAGTGGAATGGAATAGGGGTAGCACAGAAGAGAAGCAGATTGTGAGACGGAGGACAAGGCCCTGCTATTCTTCCCCTTAATGGATTCCATGCATCCTGAACTGCCATGCTTGAACGCACAGCCAGGGAATGGAGCCGCCTGATGGCTAAGGGATGTGTCAGTCAAGTGCGGAAAGTTAATCACAGCAGTTAGGAACAGAGCAGCAGAGAAAGAAGCAGCTTCCCTGTGGGCTCAGATCCCTTGGACTGTGCCCCAGGGGATGCAGAGTCTACACCCTACCTCTTTCCTGACCTGTCCAGTTGGCGATTACCTCACCTCCGTACCTTTGGCCAGTTGAAGGCTGGTGTTTAAACTCAGTTCTCCCCTTTCCGGTAGGAATATAGCTTCCAATCCACTAGAGCATCTGACCTGAGATGTGCACATATTACACAGTGTGCAATGGTATGAACTTTATAAATGTTGCTACTTGTTATATAATAATGTTATATATAATGTTCTACTTTGATTCATACATTCTTCCAAGCAGGACATAGTCTGTCACTTACCCTTAAGTGGAAACCAGGGAGAGAATAATCAATACAGACACATCTTGCTTTGGGCGGTAGGTGCACTCTCAGAATGTACATATAGTAGTTTTATTTTAGAGGCCCTAGGGAAGCCAGCTATTTTAAAGAATCCTGATGCAAGAGCAAATAATTCTGGAAGGATGGGGTGAATCACTCTTTACACCTTAATTCATCTGTTGTATAAGTCTGGGATTTTGCATATTAAGTTTTTCTTGATGCATAGATGTTATCCATATATGGCTGAGCAATCTCAGGGACAGCAGATAGACAGTGAATATAAGTTTCCACATAATCTAATTTTACTTAACTAGAAATAAAAATTATTCTCATAAATTAAGGGGCTAATTGTGTGACGGGGTTATACATATGAGGCAGCCACTTGCGTTAGGTAGAGGTGACCGCATTATCAGACACAGCAAGTTGCCGGTGATGTATAAAAGCTACTGCTAAAATTTTGTATGGATTGATGTTGAGATTGTCATAATCAACTTGCAGTCTGGTGGCGTCTATAATATAGTGTCTTGTACAATAGTATTACAAAAAAGGTACCAGTAATTTTCCTTGGTTAATTCCCTCCTTCATTGAATCTGAGTTTGCTCATGTAATTTTTGCTGGTGGTTAGACAGTAGCGAAGGGACCTAGGCAGATGCTTCAAAACTACTTGGATTTTGTATTTAGTATTCTTTTGCTGTTTTGGTGAGTCCTAAGAGCAACACTCTGAGAGGGGCCCAGGCCAGCCTGGTGGGTGATGAGAAACATGTAAACAAGTCATCTTTAATGCTCCAGTAGTTCTCATCCACTGGGCACAGAACCCAACCTGAGGCACCAGCTGATTATAACCATCAACCAAACAATTCCAGAAATATTTTTCAGAATTGCCTCAGTGACCCATTTCTGAAAAAAGCTAACTGTTTGTTGAAGGCTGTGGCATCAGGGGATTGGTTATGTAGCCAACAGGTACACACACAGTGAAGAATTGTGAGTTAGTGTTTTATATGGGGAAGGGGACATTATCTGGGTGACTTAGTCAAAGTTGATTCTGTTTGGACAACAAAACCATCTAACCCAGCAGTTCACTGAGTATAAAGAGGCATTCTGAAACAACAATCCATCAAGAAAGACTTAATAAGATAATGTTCAAAATATATAGAGATTTATTTAAACAGTGAACTTAGTCATAGATATTCCTAATTAATATACCTATAGCACCAATGTGAAAGTCTCTCACAAAGGGATTAGAAAATTTGTAATTCTGGTTAACATCAGGCAACGTCTCAGATTTGGTCCTCTTTGTCCTTGTTCCTAGCTTGCACATTTGCTCCTGTGGGCTGATCCTGATCTGATGTGATAATAATGTATCCAGAGCACGTTGACAACCAGTGCTTCGCAGCATCCCTCTGTGCTTATTTAGGTCCAATTCATACTGTTTCATGCATTTAAAAAAAAACATTACTGCTGTTAGTGCTGTGCTATTGCTATTATATTATTACTATTCTCATGACTTTGCATTTACATG
This sequence comes from Fukomys damarensis, assembly GCF_012274545.1. Classification (NCBI taxonomy): domain Eukaryota; kingdom Metazoa; phylum Chordata; class Mammalia; order Rodentia; family Bathyergidae; genus Fukomys; species Fukomys damarensis. Next base: position 79,170,667 of record NW_022900928.1, read on the forward strand.
CATTTCTATTGCATGGCACTGCAGGTGTGAGAAAGCAATTCTACATTACTTGCTATACTTCATATATGATGCATAGCATCATTGCATACTGCTTGTGGCCTCCCCAAGCTGCACTAACAATGAGCTATACTCACCTGTGTGATCTGTTTATGGGCCACTTGCAATTTCTCCATTGCTGCAATCTCCCTTCAGTCACCACTCCTATGAACTTATATTTGGACCCCCTGGAATTTTAAGGGACCGTGCCCTGGCTGTGTGACTGTTTTGCTGGCCAGGTGTTGAATGCTCTAATTGTGCCTACCACAGTCACAGTGACTATACCAACTAATGGCCAACTTGGCCATTTCTAGAAGAGCACTCACCACACACTGAGGGCTTCACTCTGCCTTATTTTTCTGTGAGATTCATTGATTTTGTTTCAACATCATTCACCCTGCATTCTCCTCTTAGCCTGTCAGATTGGTTGTGTATCATACTTTCTTTGTTTTTTTTAATGAAACTAAAATGGGACTAATAATAGTCCCAATAATTCTAATATGATGGCTAATTTTATGTATCCACCTAACTGGACCATGGAGTTCTTGCCTGCATATCTGTATATGACAGATTATTCTGTATATGCATGAGAAGATTTTTCTAGATGACATTGACATTTGAATCATTAAACTGAGTAAAACACATTACCTTCACTAAAGGTAAAAGATTACCTTCATCCAACCAAATGAAAGCTTGAATAGAACAAAAAGTTTGCATAGGAGAGAACTCTATGATGTGTATAATGGAGCAAGTTTGTAATCCCAGAACTCTTGAAAAGTTTGAGTCCAGCCTGAGTAATTTAGCAATTTACTAAGATCATGTCTCAAAATAAAAGTTTCTTAAAAAGGGCTGAGAATAATCTCATTCAAAATAAGCTCATTCAAAAGACCCTGAGTTCAATCCCTCACCCTAAAAGAAGAGAAGAGGGAGAGGGAGAGAGAGGGCAAGGGAGAGGAGGGGTTGAGAGAAGAGAGAGAGAGAGAGAGAGAGAGAGAGAGAGAGAGAGAGAGAGAGAGAGAGAGAATGAGAGAATACTGCTTCCCAGATTCATAAGCTTTATACACTGGTGTTATGGTTTGTGTTTAGATGTCCTCCCAAAGCCTCATGCAAATGAGGTGGGACTTACTTTTTCAGAGGTGGTTGAATCTGGAACGTGTGATGCTGGGGTTAAGGGTGTGTGATTACTAAACCACTACATGTGAGTGATTAGTTTGGCACTGTCCTAATCCTGGTAGTTTGAAATAAAGGGGGGAAGAAAGATGCTGTTTGAACTCTTGTTACCTTTTCTATCTTGTGTTTGCCAGTTTTTTTCCTCTGTGAGGCCTGTTTGTCATCACTGCCTTAGAGTAGGCCAACTATGGACTGAAACCTCTATGAATTGTAAGCCAAATAAACCCTTCCCTTTTAACCTTGGGTATCATGTATCTCATCTCAGCAATGAGAGAAAAGTCACTAATACAGTTAGGACACTGTTTTATTTCCTGGCCTTTGATTTATACTGAAATATGGGTTCTTTTGGGGTCTTGAGGCTTCAGACTTTTGAATTGGAACTAAGTATTGGTTCTCATGTATCTCTAGCTTGCAGATGGCAGATCTGGGGACTTATTAGCTTCTGTTACCAAGTGAGCTAATTCCTTATTCTCTCTACTCTCTCTCTCTCTCTCTCTCTCTCTCTCTCTCTCTCTCTCTTTCTCTCTTGTTCCCTTCCTCTCTTCCATGCACACATCCAACCACACATATCTTATTGGTTCTATTTCTGACTAATGTACATTCTTTGGAAATTATTTGTCCCAGAAAAAAAAATAATCCATTTCTCATTTTCCTTTGACTCAGAAGAATACCTACCTTCTCTTACAGATATAGAAGAAAACGTACTGGCTGGGCTTCAGGTTTCTCAGCCAAATTGTAAGTCCAAATTGTTGCTGTTGTAGGAATTTTCCACTAATGTTTTAAGTTTTAAGTGCTTTTCTTATCCAAAACAAGTGCATTTTGCTGAAATTTCACTTCAGAAACCTTAACTTGGATTAAGCAGGGAAAAGCCATCGCAACAGCATGAAGGCAGCACATGTTGCAAGGGACAGCTACTCACCTGGGTCTGTGAACACCACCCTGATGAGAACAGTGCCCAAACACTGCCGATAACTACTCTTATTTCAGATTTTCCAAAAGGCTCATAGCACCTCCAAGTCATCAGGGAATAAGCCGATTCTCCCTGGATTCTGGGGTTTTCTTCTTCACAGGGGAACATCATGGGAGGAAGGCTTTGTAGAAACTGGATTCCACCTCTGCTCATGCCTGCCAGGACTTGGCCTTTTGTGTTTTGGTTCACTCTGGAGAGAGCTACTAGTGGATACCAGATCGGGAAGTGACTGCAGCCAGGAGCCCTGTTCAAAGCCCTCTCTTAGTTTCCATCTCCAGCAGCATCTTTGTGTTTGTGTAACACAGGGAAGAAAAGACATTTACTGTGCAGCCTCCTGGGGGTGCTTCCAGAGCCAGGAGCAGAAGGCAGCCTTTGAGCAGAGAGGCAGGCACAGCTCCCACCCAGATCCAGGACTGGTGATTGGTGACCACCATAAGCACCTTCCAACAGCCAGTCTTCCTCTCAGTTCTACTCATCACATCTCTGGCCCGGCAAAGGGGTTTGTCTTGCCCTGGTTAGTGAGTTTGCTGAGGTGTTTGAGTATAGAAAAGTTCCAAGAGCGAAAGGGGGAGGAGAAGAAATATGCAGACTTCCCAGAGGTATTCTGTGAGCAGCAAGAATTTTCCAGCAGGTAACAGTGTTGTTACCTCAGGCTGGCTTGTTTCCCAAGTCATAGAGTGATAGTGTGTTTGGTGATAAAGTAATTTCTGAGATCATGTACAGCAGCATTTGTTTCCCGATAAGCGTTTTTCTTGGGACAATCATACCTTGTAACATGTCAGTAAGTGTTATGTCAAGAAAAAAAAATGTGAATGCATCTGGTGGGGAAAGGTTTAATGTTTAAACTGGAAAAGCTTAGAATAAAAGACTTGTGCAGACTATTTACTGCAAGATAATTTAGAGCCTTTTATATGCTAGTGTGGAGTGCAGTGTTTGAAAACATTTGGCAAGACTTTAGTAAGAAGGCTGCACGCTCACACCTCCTATGATTTAAGTTTCACAAAGTGGTACTATACTCACTGTATATAATGGCTCCTGATATCTTTTATTCTAATTTATTTAACATATTCATTGAAACACAATGAATTTAATGGCCTATTAATTGTTCTTGACCTGTAATTTGAAAAACTCTGGTATAGCACAAATCTCTACAAGGGGGACATATTATTTGATAGTTATCTGATTTATTTGATCATTAAATTCTTTCTTATGGAGAGACTACCCTGCATGACTGGAATCCATGGATCATGCTTTTGAAAATATCAAGCCAGTCCATTCCTTTCCTTTTATAGTTAGGATATAAAGACCAGAAACAGGGCACGACTTGCCAGAATCAAAGTTAGGGTCAGAGCTGGCCCCCAGACTGAGGTGATCTGACCTGTAGAGTATTTTGGTTTTTTCCACACAATAATGCCAAATTATGTGGCATCATGTTGGAACCTAAATAGTACAATTCAATGTAAAACTCATGGACATGTAGGAAGATGACAGTTTTGGCTTTTATCATAATAATCGTCAATCAATTCGTAAGTGGCAGATAGAAGGCAATGGAGGAAGCAGCACACGTGACTAGACCTCCTCTCCTACAGATGCACTTTCTATAGCCAGGGGAAGGAGGTACAAGTGTCAGAAACAGGAATTGGACCATGATACATGTGCAAATAAAGCCTCCTTCACAGCACATAGGAAAACAGGGACAAGATAGTCAAATAAGCACGTTTTGGAGAGCTGGGAAGACTTTGGTAGAGTACAGGATTTTAATAAACCCTTGAGGAGTGGTGAGGACTTTCATGGATGTAAAAAGGAACAGAAGATTGAGAAAGTAAATCAGAGTATAAGGGAGGGGTTCAACTATGGGTCATTTGGGGAAGATCATCACAAGGGAAGCTGCTGTTGTGGGAGATAAAGGCAGAAAGGTAAATAGAGCTGTTTCTTGGGAAGAGGATGTCAGGTGGTTTCAGTAGTATTGTTTAGGAAATGTGGAATCACAGAAATGAGTTATTTTTTATGAGCAGTATTTCTAGTAAGACAAAGCTGAAATTTAGAGAAATAGAGGAAAGGAATCAGTTTAAGTAACAGATAAAACAGAAAGTAATGAGTTAAATGAATTTAGAGACAGCAGTGTTCGAAAGTTGGGAGTTTGGTGAAAGATATATATGTGTGTGTGTGTGTGTGTGTGTATGTGTATCTTTATATATATATATACTTTATATATATAGTTCAGCTGTAATAATAGGAATTTGGGCAGTGATTAGACAAGCAAGAAGAGAACAATGAGCTGAAAAGGCTTCAATGCTCAAGTAAAAAGAAAGCTGATGATAATATTATCAGAGTCTTAGAAATGCAGTTTTAAGAGGAAGATGATGGTATGCTTAGGGGAGATGGGGTTAATGAATTTCATGCCAAGAAATACTTTCCATAGCTTTCAGAAAAACAAGAAGTAAGTTCAGTCCAGGATCCTTTTTAGATGGAAAATTACCCTTTGGTTAATCTCTTTATACCGTGGATTCAGAGCTAATGAATAATTCTTTTTCTTTGCTTATGCTTAAATAGCTTCAGAAGAAATTTCTCTCGTCTTTCTCGTAGAACCTTTTGCTCTGAAGTTGTGCAACAGAATTCTTTCCTTGGATGGCCAGAAGCATCAGAGGCTTCCTCTAGACTGGAAGGCATTTTGGCATTTTACAGAGTTTTCCAGTAACATGGGCTAGTGATAATAAGATGTGAATGGTAATGTGCATAGAATATAGGGTATCTGGCAAGAAAATCTGTGACACTAAAGGTGGAAAGTTCATGACAAGCTGTCAGAGGTAAGTTTTCAAGAGTGACAAGATGGGATGGTGGAGGGATCATACTGTTAAGATGCCCACCACTGGATGAATGGCTAAAGAAAATGCAGAATATATAACCATGAAATACTATCTAGCCACAACTAAAAATGATGTTCTAGCATTTGCAGAAAAATGGATAGAACTGGAAGGCACTATGTTAAGTGAAATAAGTCAGATACAGATAAACAAATATCAGTGCTCTTTCTAATACATAGATGATTAAAAAATCAATCTGGATGTATAAAAGATTTCTAGAGGCTGGCAACAGTGAGTGATGTAGGGCTACAGGGTACAGGAAGGTTAGACAATGAGTAGACAAACACAAAAGCAGGAATAAGCTCTAATGTTCTTCAGGACAGGGTAATTGCTATAGTTCACAATAACCTACTATGTATTTTATGAATAACTAGAAGAGTGAAGCTTCTAAGGCTCCAAACACAGTGTAATGGTAAGGAGATGGAAATGTTAATCTTTCTGACTTGAACTGTACATATTGTACACATGTATTAAACTACTACAATTCACCTTATAAATATGTGCAATTATTGTGCGTTAATTGCAAATTGAAAATGTTTAAGGCGATGATAGACATGTTACCTACTCTGACTTGATCATTACATGTTACATTTATTGAGTTATCACACTGCACTCATTTATTACATGCATATTGTATCTCATTTTATTTGCGCAATGAAATGATAATAAAAGCTTGTAATAAATTAACCATATATAAGAAGGTATAAATATTAGCATAAATTGATTGCTAGTATATCTTTTTGTCCTTCCTTCTTAGTTTCCATGCAAATGTAAAACTATCTTCAAGAAGGTTATTCCAAAAAAAAAAAAAACCAATAAAAAACATATATGTATATTGTAAGGCTTAAATTTTTCTTGGGGGAGCTTACATCATACAAATCTTTGACAAAGCTGTCTAACTAAAATTTATACTGATTTATAATTAAAACATGCAAGCCAAGGAGACCTGTAAAATTACAGAAATAATGGAGTTGAATAGCAGCATAGCTAGTATGAGGAAACTAAAATTTTTCTTGCAAAGGTTATGAAAACTTCCACTTATTTTATTTTTTAGAAAGTTTATTGGTCCTTTTTAGATACACAGTAGTTACATTCATCATCGGGATCTTGTACCTTTACATGATGTATCTTGGTTCTCATTTTTTCCACATACCCCTGCCCTTCCTTCACCCCTCCACTCTTCCCTATTTACAAAGACTTTGTTTCCTTTTTTTTTCTTTTGCTTTTTTTCTCATTGGGTTTATTGGTACATTTTAGGTATACAGTACAGTTACATTCATAAATGGGATCTTCTACCTTTACATGACAAGTCTTGGTTCTCACTTTTCACCTTACCCCTGCCCTCCCTTCACCCCCTCCTCCCTTCCCTATTTACAAATACTTTGTTTCCATTTTATCATTTTCTCATATGTTTTTCTTTTCCCTTCTTTCCTTTCCCCTACCCCTCCCACCTACCCTACTCCTTTAGCCCCTTTCTTCCCATTTCATATTATCAATTATACAATTTGAACCTTATTTACACTTTTAGTTTTGGTATTTACACGTGTGTCCTATTTATTTCACATAAGAGTATGGCCTAAATATGCATCCATTTAGCTATAAATGACTCTAGTTTCTTGTTCTTCATGGCTGAGTAGTAAGAACTCTTTTATAGAAAAACATCTTTTTTATCCAGTCTCCAGTTGATGGGCAATTGGGCTGTTTCCAAGTTTTAGCTATTTCGAACTGTGCCACTATAAACACGGGTGTGTATATATATTGCTGTGATATGATTCTTTTAATTCTTTTGGGAAGATACCCAGCAGAGAGTTGGCTGGGTCAAATGGACATCTAATCCTGGAATAAATATGAGTAAAGGATTTCCTCTGGATCTGTTGTGACTTCACCCTTTTCATTCCTAATTGCATGGACTTGAGCCCTTTCTTTTCTTTCTTTCTTTCTTTCTTTCTTTCTTTCTTTCTTTCTTTCTTTCTTTCTTTCTTTCTTTTTTTTGATAAGGTTGGCTAAGGGTTTATCAATTTTATTTATTTATTTAAAAAACACAACTTTTTGATTTGTTGATTTTTTTTGTGTGTGTCATTCTCTTGGTCTCCACTGCATTGATTTCTGCTCTGATCTTTATAATTGCCTCCCCTGTACAAGCTGTGGATTTGTGTTGCTCTTCTTTTCATAGGAGCTTAAGATTCAGCATTAGGTGTTTTTTTTTTTGAGCTCAGACTTGAAAACTTCCTTTTAAAAACATACTGACTTACTGTTTTTAGTTTAGTCAATCCCTTTAGCATTTTGGATACCATCAATCATGCCTTTTTTTTTGAAACTTATCTAAAAGTAAAATGTTTTAATTCACATTATATATATATGTATGTATATATCTCAGCACAAATCAGAAGTTTGCAACCTAATTTCATTTTCATAAAGTCAAAATATCCATAAAACCACCACCCAAAACATAGGACACCATCACCACAGTGGGGCTCCTCTGTTGTCCCTTCACTTTTTTTTTT
>NW_022900928.1:79183071-79203953 GCF_012274545.1 Fukomys damarensis
AGTGTGACTCTTCACTTTTATTTGCCAAGTCTCTGGTGGCAGCCGCTCTCCTGACTCCAGTACCATCATTGTTTGGCCTGTTTGATCACATAAATGCATTAATGAAATCATATAGTGTGCATTTTTTGTGTCTAGGTTTGTACTTAACTTGGTCTTTGGGGCCTTCCTGGTCTGTTGTCGCGCAGGCCGGGAGCTCCCGCGCAGGCCAGGAGCTAGCGCGCATGCCGCCGGGTGATCGCAGTGTCCCTTCACTTTTATTTGCCAAGTCTCTGGTGGCAGCCGCTCTCCTGACTCCAGTACCATCATTGTTTGGCCTGTTTGATCACATAAATGCATTAATGAAATCATATAGTGTGCATTTTTTGTGTCTAGGTTTTAGTACTTAACTGTCTGTCTATATGATTCATCCCTGTTTCACATATTTTTTGTTCTCATTGCTGTGTACCATTCCAGTCCATAGATAAATCCCTTGGATCGTCATACTGGGTTCCAGATGCCAGCCCCATACTTTTGTCATGAAAATATGTACTTTAGTTTAACTGAAGCTGGCTGTGTGCCTCAGTAGCTGTGCTAGGGGATACAGGAGGCAATCTTTGTGTTCACTTACTTGCTAAGACAAAGGGCAAAGTGTGTGCATGTGTATCAAAACATAAATGGATGAATTTTACCCAGTTATGCACTCTTTTACATTTTTGCATATTCATAATTTTAATTATGTGTTTTCTTTTTATTTTTCTTGCAGAATTAGCCCACTTCAGTACAATATTGCATTAAAACCTGCTTTTATAACTTTCAGAGGAGGTTGAAAGTGAGTCATCAGGTGTTTCAGCTACCAGTGATGATTTGGATCACATAAGCCAAAGAATTTAGAATGAAGAAGTACAGAATGAAGAGCCTGATACAGATGAGAAAGAAAATTGAAATGCAGATAAATATTTGAATGTTCATGTATACCTAAATGATCCAATGTTAAAACTAAGTCAGTAAATGTTAAATTCTTGCCAAAAGTGAAACCTATTGGATGTTATTCAGTGTTGGAAATTGTAATGGACAATATACTACAAGAATTTTTGAAGCAGGCTAATAATGAAATACAAGAAAACATTCTAAATGCATCTATTGTAATGCTCAAAAATATATTCATCATGACATCTCACTATCTGAACTAAAAGCCTTCATAGCAGGACTTTTCATTCTAATCATTGGGATCCAAAGAACTTATGGAGAAGTAATAGATGTGGCATTGATATTTCTAGAGCAAGAATGATACTCAACATATTTGATTTCCTTCAAAATTTCCTATGTCTTAATGACAAAAAAAACCCACCAAGAAAGAAAAAAAATTGACAATTTGGCTGCTATTTGCTCATTCATTAAAAGTTTTGTTTCAGACTGTCAAGCAATTTATACACCATCCAAATGCACCACAATTGATAAATAACTTGCATCATTTCATGGTTGTTGAAGCTTCCAGCAAAATACAAGCAAACCTTCCAAAAATGGTGTGAAAATATATGCCTTGGTAGATTCAAAGACATTGTATGCCTTGAATTTAGAAATTCTTCTGGAACTCAGACACCAGATCATTCTTCATGCAGTAATAAACTGTATTACTTTGTGAACAGACTTGTGCCTATTTCAAAAAGTAACTCAAATATCACATTTGACAATTGGTTCACTTCAGGAACTATTTCTAAGAACAAAGTGGAGATTCCTGAAAAAATATTGCAAGTTCACAATAAAGAAATGTATGGCACAATCTTTGAGTTTCAGAAAGACATAACATTGGCCTCCTATATGGCAAAGAAAAACAAAATATTATTGATACCATCAACATTACACCAAGATTGATAGTGTATTGGTGTATCGGTGCACACCTGTAATCTCAGTACTTGGGAAGCTGAGGCAGGAGCATCCTGTGAGTTCAAGGTCAGCCTGTGCTACATAGTGAGTTCAAGGCTAGCCTGGACTGTATGTCTCAAAAACATACAAAAAACAATACTGATATTGAATCCTCAATACAAACAAAGCCAGAAATGGTCAGATTTTACAACAAAAGTAAAGGAAGTGTACATATTGTTGATGAGTTATGCAGTAACTATGATGTTACTCAAAACACAAAGTGTTGGCCAACGGTTGTACTTTATTTGATCATAAATATGTGTGGCATAAGTAGTTTCATAATTTACAAAGAAACTAACAAGCACAAAGTATCACAGAGAAATTTTCTTAGAGGTTTGAGACTGGAATTGATAAATGACTAATTACAACAGGGAAGAACAACATGTATTTGCCCAAACAACACCTCAAAAGAATTCTGGAGCAGACCCATGAGCAGACAGGTGAAACATCACAGAAATCTCCTAAGAAAACAGGAAGACCAGCAAGTCAGCAAGTATGTCTTACCACAGAAGACAGGAAAACACACGTACCATCAGTGTAAGTGATACTTGTGTACAGGACATGCTTTTCTCATTTGTGAAAGTTGCCTTAGGTGTGATATTTGTAAAACATTATTTTTGTGGTAGCTTTATTTGTATTTTCATTATAGTTCACATAGAAATTTATTCCTACTGTTACTTTTTCAATATTGTAAACAGGTAAAGAGTTGTTGTAGAGAATGTTGATGTTTAATCTACACACTCAATATATATTAAAAATTTAACGTTTTCTTTTATTGATATTTTATTTTCCTGCTATGTACACATTGTTTAATATAATAAAATTCACAAAATTAAAGTTAATAATTCATCAATAAAAATTCTCCTAAAACATAAACGTGGGCATCACACACCTCCATTAGTGCACCTTTTCTAAAAATTTGCCCTCATGTCCCCCAGGGCACATTGTGGTGTTATGATTCTTAGGTTATTTCTATCATTTCTACTTTGTGCCCAGGTTGTGCTGTCATGAAAATCTCACACATAGCATTTGGTGCCTATTCACATGCTATTACTGGGTATTTAACTACAAGCAGAGATTCTGGGTCATATATTCCTCCTTAGTAATATTACAAAATAGTTTTCCAAAGTGGTTATAACAGTGTACACTCCCACAACTAGTGTGAAATAGTTCTAGTTGCTCCATCTTCTCATTAATGCATAATATTGTTCTGAGCACTGTAACATATGGTAATATTTTAGTATTTTTAAACTCAGATTCTTTGAGGGCTAAAGAACACTGACATTTTCTATATGATTACTGCCCACTCAGATATCGAACTTTGTAAAGTACCTGTTCAAATCTTTTGCTCATATTGAAATAGATTTTGTAATTTAAAGGTATTATTTATATATTCTGGATATGAGTCCTTCACTTGTACTTGTGACTGCATATATTGAAAATATTTAATCTACACTGTGACGTCAGTGTTTACTTTCTTAGGTGTGAAAATAGAAATTATTAATTTTACATAGACATTTTATCAGTACTTCTTTCTAGTTTAGTGTTATTTATATCCTTAAAATTCTGATTAAAGTAACGATTTGGCTCATAACTTCAGGTTTATTTTCAGTTCAAGAACTTCTGTTGGTGTCTTTATAGATATTGAATTATCCAGTGAAATTCTACACCTCATCATTTATTTTCTTGAGCATATGAATTATAAAAATTTTAGGTGCGTTTCTGAAAATCCCAACCTATATCAACTCTTTTTTTGTTTTTCTTTTTTTCCTCTTGGTTTTCTTTAAATATGTTTGCTAATTTTTAAAAAATGACTAGAGAAGCCCTGGATGATATTAATTGTTTTTTCTTAATCTTCTGAAGGTTTAGTTTTTTGTTCTTTTACATTGGGAACTAAAATCCTTCTAAATTTTTTTCTTTATATGGTGTAAGGCAAAGCATGGTGTAAAGTTCATTTTTTCTAATATTGCTATTAAATTCAGCTGTTACATTTGATAAAAATATTATCCTTGTTTCTCTGCAGTACATTATCACCTTTTTAATAAACCAAGTAATTCTGTTTATGTAAGCCTTTTCACATGCTCTTTATCTAGTTCCTATATACATTACATTTTCTTAATTAATGTAGCTGCATTGCAAATCACGATGTTTAGCAATTTAAATTCTCCCATTATCTTTGTCCTTTAATTTCTCTTAGCAATGATTTGTATGTGTTCTGTGTAAAAATATTGTATATTTTTTGTTAAATTTATTTCTCAATGTTTGGTATTTTATAAAGATGCTAATAATAATTTTGTCATTTTTATAATCTGTTGATTGTACATAGAAATATAATTAGTTTTTGCATAATTAACTGTTTAATTGCTGTGCCTACTTATTAATTATAATATTTACTTCATGTAATTCATTTCAAGTTTCTATGTTTACTGTTTTGCCCTTAATGAATAACGATGGTTTTATTTCTTTATTTCAACTATGATTCCCCTTTCTTGACTTGTCGCACAGGTAATGACTTCTATTAAGGTGTTGATAGAATGAATAACGGTGGTAAATGAATATCCTCGTCTTATTCTTGATCTCAAAGGAAGTTTTTTAATTCTATTAAATGCTGTTTCTATCTTTTATTTGATAATTGCTATCAGGTTAAGAAATCTTTCCTATATTTCTAGTTTGGTAAGGGTTTTATGTCATTTTGTGCCATCAAAAGTTGTTGAATGTTTTAGATTGTATGGAATAATAAAATATCTTTTATTTAGTTTAAAATGTACTAAATAATTTTGCTTTATATACTTAAAACTGTGACTTTGAGAAAGATAGTATATACTTTTTTTTGGTGATTTTGGGGCCATGCTTTGATTACAAAATTATATTGGCTTCATAAAACTTACATCCAATCTATTGTGAGAACTGTTTATTTATTTTTAATATTTTCCTTTATTGGTACATTGTAGGTATGCAATATAATTACATTCATCATTAGGATCTTGTACCTTTTCATGATGTATCTTGGTTCTTATTTTTTCCCCATTCCTCTGACCTACCTTCACCCCCTCCACCATTCCCTATTTACAAAGACTTCATTTGCTATTGTGTAATAGGAAAAAAGGTCTAAAGGTGTAGGGGAAGGAGAAGAGGTAGGGGAAAGGCAAGAAGGAAAAATAAAACATAAGAGAAAGAAAAATATGAGAACTGTTTATTTGGCTCATAACTTAGGTTTATTTTCAGTTCAAGAACTTCTGTTGATGTCTTTATAGACATTAAATTATCCATTGAAATTCTACACCTCATCATTTATTTTCCTGAGCATATGAATTATAAAAATTTTTAGTGCATTTCTGAAAACCCCAACCTATATTAACTTTTTTTTTCTTTTTTTCCTCTTGGTTTTCTTAAAAAATTACTAAAAAAAAAAGAAAGAAAAAATGTGAGATAATGAAAGGATGGAAATAAAGTGTTTGTAGATGGGGAGGGGAGGAGGGAGTGAAGGGAGGGCAGGGGGAGGGAAAAAATGAGATAAAATTTTTAGTGCATTTCTGAAAACCCCAACCTATATTAACTTTTTTTTTCTTTTTTTCCTCTTGGTTTTCTTAAAAAATTACTAAAAAAAAAAGAAAGAAAAAATGTGAGATAATGAAAGGATGGAAATAAAGTGTTTGTAGATGGGGAGGGGAGGAGGGAGTGAAGGGAGGGCAGGGGTAAGGGGAAAAAATGAGAACCAAGACTTGTCATGTAGAGGTACAAGATCCCAACAATGAATGTAACTGTACTGTATCCCTAAAATGTACCAATAAACTCAAAGCTGAAAAAAAAAAAGCAAAACAAAGAAACAAATTTTATAATTGCCAGGGATTTGGCTCAGTGGTTCTGCTACCTGCCTCCCAAGTGCAAGGGCTCAAGTTTGATCCCTGTTCCAAAAAAAAAAAAAAAGCAAAATAAAAACTACTAGAGAAGCCCTGGATGATGTTAATTGTTTTCATATATAGCAGTTTACTTTACTCTCTGACAGCCAAGATTCTCTGGCAGCCAAGATATAGAAACAGACCAATTAGCCCAACTCTAAAAGGAATTACCAAAGGTAGAACTTCACACTGGGTCCTTCTCTCTCTGAAGGTCTATCCCTTCAAGATGCTGAGAAATGAAATACAAAGGAGGAAGACAAAAACATTTTATTAAATGAATGGATAAGCAAATGAATGTTGGCAACAGAGGGGAATGGTCATTCTAATGGACAACTCCAAAAAGAGACATTTCCATGTGATACTTAAGATTCGACGAATAAAGGAGGAGGAGGGATCATAAATGACAAATAGTATGTCATGACTGCTCATGTCAAACTCAGTCACTGGGAACAGGCTTGAGTATTTGGCAGGAAGAAAGATACTTGCAGGAGGTGAGGAAAATTAGGAGTTCTTATTTTTTGACCACATTGCCTGATAAAAGTCACTCTAAGAGCAGATTTATGGTTAAAAATGTGGGTTATGGATGAGAGGTGTGGACTAGAGGAGGGGAAGATGTCAAGTTACCTTCCAACCTAAAGGTTTCAGTATGTGAAAGTTTTATAAGATTACATAGAGATGCCACTATTTGGAGTGGCATTTCTGAGTACAGCAAGATACATTTGGATTAAATGAGAATGAGAACTATATCTTTAAAATTTTACCTTTGAAAAGTCCAGATATAAATTAAGTTTAAAGAGCTTTTGAATGGACAAGAAGGAGATAGTTGCTCATTTTCTAGCAGGAAGTTTGCACAGAGCTATTGTTTCTACTCACCTTTCTAGATTCCTTTTAACTCCAGGACCACTAAGAATGACAATGAGAATTATATCCTTTAATAAGAGAAATCACCTTTATCAGTCCTTTAATTCTCCCTGTCAGCCTAGGGCTTTTAGGACCTTGATTATTATTATTATTATTATTATTATTATTATTATTATTATTATTTTGAGACAGGGTCATACCATGTTATTGAGACTGACCTAGAACTCACTATGTAACCCAGGCTGGTCTTGAACTCACAGCGATCCTCCTGCCTCAGCCTCTCGAGTGCTGGGATTACAGGTGTGTACCACCAAATCTGGCCCTAAGACTTTGATTAATCCACATTCCTGGTCACTGGAACTGTTTCTGTGTTTATCCTACTGCATATCTATGTGTGGATAAAAGACTTAATTCAGTACCAGAGCAGCCACTTTGGCTGTAAGATTCACCTGTGTGACACAGAAACCACTGTTTAGAATGTTCGTGATATGTATACACCTACCTTGGGGACTCATGATTTCCCTTTGTGCGTCTGTATATTCCTTAAAGGAAATATCCTAAATAGTCTTAGTGACAGCTCAGAGCTGCATTTCTTTCTGGGGGCTGACAGAGTAGGGATCCAACAATGTATGCTTTCAGCTGAGCTTCCAACAAGAATTACGGCGCCATGTTCCAGGGGGCCTCTAGCATCCTAGAGAATGTAATAGATGTTTCTAATTCTCATGAAAATATTGAGCAAATATCAAGGAAAGATGTTTTACAACCTGACACTAATGCGGAGGGTTGTTAGCATTGTTATTAGAGACAATCAAGATGATTTAGCCAAGACCTTTGACAAGAGTGCACACCTGTCTGTGAATAAAAGGTGGCTGTTTATTACCCAGGCTATTAATTAGACTAAGGAGAGGAAAGGGAGAGAACATCTACTCCAGTGAGCATCTGGATGGTGGGAACAAGCTGAGAGGTGGTGACGGCTGCATCACAGAGGGATACTCAGCTTCCCAGGACAGGCTGTGGACACAGGAACTAGTTCAGATTGACTGCCCAGCTCTCAAACTCAAATCACTTCTTTTCCCAGCATTCTAGTTAGAGGAGATTATAGGAACAACTTATACTATTTCTAATACTGTGATGCATCCTTGCCTCTATTTTGGGGTTTTGAGGCTTAGAGAATGTTTGCCCTTCTCTATTTTACTGTTGCCACTATTGAGTTGTTTCTTCTTAATTGCTGGATATATCAGCTATAACTGCAGTCTCAGTTTGAAATTTGGAAAAGTAGTGAGAAATTCCGGGTGGTTATATGAGGTAATCATTTTACTTAAGAGACAAAAAATACTCATGTGGGAGAACACAGAACAACTACTTTAATAACTTTAAGAACAAATCAGGCACTACCAAGATGATTGATAAATGGCCAAGGAAAACCCACACATAGATACACATAAGCTCAGCATGGTCTTTAGTTTCCTCATAACACATTCACCAGTCTCTCAGAGTCTGCTCCTAGCCAGACTCTATAAAAAGCTACTTATGGACTCTGGAACATCTTAGCAAGTTCCTATTGTCCCCAGTCCACCTCCTGCACATCTCATTCAGAGTTGGGATGTTCTAAGTCAAGGGACTTGTCCCTTTCTTATTCCTTGAACAGTTTTTCCATCCTTATTTTTGCTCATTCTTGAGCCTGTCTTTCAATTTCTGAATTCGGGTCGAATGATTTTAAATATCAATCATTGTAATGTACACACTCACTAATGCTTTTGGCATTTTATGTCTGGTACATTTCTAAATGCTTGAAATGCATTCCTTATTTTAATACTCCCAATAATTAAATTCCTAGATTTTCGATGAAGATTATGAGGCTTATGGAGGTGGCACAAAGGGCTGAAGCCACAGTAGTGATGGAGCAACTGTGGTAGAGAGACCCCTAGACTTTTCGTTGATCTCCCTGAGTGCCGTGAGGCTGCAGTAGGTGAGCCTGTAAACTCTTGAGGTGCCTGTGATCATCCACTCAAGAATTTGGCTGCAATGCAGATTCTTATTCTGGGATCCAAATGGAGCTAAGAGTCACCATTTCTAACAAATTTAAGGGGCTGTAGCTGGACCTGGATGGATTCTGAAGCTGATGGAATTCCTTCTTTCTGAAGGAGGGGTGGGGAGGATGGAGGGCAGAACAGCCTGCTTGATTGACATCATCCACAATCTCAAACTTTCCCCTCCACACCATCTTATTGCATTTTCTGCACCCCAAAGGGAAAATAAATTCAGGCTCTCTCTCTCTCTCTCTCTCTCTCTCTCTCTCTGCTTCCATTTCAACAGACTGCCCCTGTGGGTTGTAGGAGAGGCTTTCTCAGTGCCAGAGGCTGGAGTGCAGGTGTGGCCCCTGTTTTCAGCAAACACCCCTGGCAGGTGAGTTGCTATTCGGCAAGTGCAGAACTTTTGATCTTCTTAGAAAACCACTCTATTGTTTGCTTCAAAAATGTCCCGAGGCTGTCAGTTTCCCCAGTTGAGGCTTTAAACGTATGATGGCCATTTATCTATTTTCAGTCCTTTCAAATGCCTTCTCCTTCTTGTGATTTGGGACAGGGGAGAGGGCACCACCTGAATGGCCACCACTCGCCATTCATTATCCAGCAGATGTCTATTAAGCCAAAGAATTTTTCCCCTGATTGTTTCTTTCCTTCTAGGGATAAAGACCTTTTTTCACCCATTATGCCTCTGATCATTTTGCTGCCCTTTTCTGAAACTTCACTTTGTTGGCTGTGCTTTCTTTGAGGCAGAGATGATCAAAGCAGCTCTAAGCACGCCGGCAATTTTTACAATAAATAGCATTTTCTGGGTTACTTTTCATTCCCATTTTAATGCAGCTCACTCACCTTGCTTGTTCTTTAAACTGTCCCTGTGCATTTCTCTATGGCTTTGTATCAAACAGAAAAGTCACTTTAGATTGTATCAGAGTACTTGCCCCCATCCCAAATTCACCTTAACTTAATATTGCAATTGAAGCGATTTGGTAAATTGGATTCTTCATAATGGTCTTCTTACTCCTCCCCTCTTTTCTCTCCTTTCTCCTTTATTGTTTTTGTTAATGTGGCATTTCTTGGGGGCACGTGGTCTGATGAGGCCAGCAATAAATTTGCGTAGACCTGGACACTTGATAGTTTTCAAGCTTCTCCAAAGCACGGGCATCCCCCTTGGCCAGGGCCACTTCTCACTTTCTAGGTGCCTCGGAGGTTCAACAGTTCCCTACCAGTTGCAGATATTACTGCGTTTCCAGTTCCAGTGTTCTTTCCTACTACAACTGTCTGCTATGTAAGAATCAATTTCTCCTGTGTCTACTGTTGGAAGGAATATAAACTAGCAGAACCACGGTGGACACCAGTGTGGAGGTTCCTCAACAAAGGAAAACTAGAAATTCCATTTAACCCAGCTCTTCTCCTTCTAAGTATCTTCCCAAACCAGTTAAAGACATCATACCACAGTGATACATACACACCCATGTTTATAGTAGCACAATAAATAATAGCCAATTCTTGGAAACAGCCCATATGTCCATCAATGGGTGACTGGGATAAAGAAAATGTGGTTTGTACACAATGCAGTATTACTCTGCCATAAAGAAAGACAACCTTGAGTGATTCATAGAAAAATGGATGCACCTTGAGACCATAATATTAAATGAAATAAATCAGACAAACAACCTTAAATATCACATGGTTTTTCTTATATGAGGAATGCATATTATAAATAAAGAGCAAGGTAAAAGATAGATAATGAGGAAAGAGGTATAGCTTTCTCAAATGGGAAGGGTGTCAAAAGACAATGGGAAAGGTGATGAACAAAGAATTAAGATGTGTTATGTACACATACCAACTTCTCACAAGGAATGTAAATGCTATGTACTGTAAACACATACTAACACAATTTCTATCAATGGCTGAAATTTAATGAGCACTGGTTACATGCTAGGTACATTTTAAGATCATTGTGTCAAGACATTTGGTTCTCCCTACCACTCATAGGCAAGTCCAATTATTATTCCATTTTTGCAGCAGAGAAACTAAGGTTGAGTGTCCCATAGTCACACAGCTAATAAGTGCAACTTAATCTTTTTGGTTCTGGAGGCTGAACATTTGGATAGCAATATCTTTCTGGATGATGTGAAACAGGCAGCGCATGAAATGTTTGTATATAGTAACGGACTTTCAGTTCTCATTGTATGCCCCTTATGGAGAACACACCAGGCTTCTATCCCTCATTCAAAGCAAACTATGTGTCAATCTTTCAGGAAGACATTGTTGATTGAAATACAGGGGAAGGTGAACAGGAAGTCCAGACACAAATCATAGGGGCCGCTCCAGGCTTGTCACACTTGTTGAAGGGTTCACCTCTTCAAGCTTTTCATTAGACACAGAGCACCTTGAGGGGTGAGCTGTATTTTTTTCTTGCAAGAGTCAGATCCAGAGGTGCTGGTTCCTGAGGAAGGTGCACACATTGTCCTTCTGGCCTGATTTAAAGCCTTGTGGGAGTGGGATGTGGAACACTGGGTGTGGGAATCCTGACTGAGTGCTCTCATCTAAATTCTTTCTCTTCCCCCTGCATTTGGAGCAATTCTTACCCTGCTTGTGGCCTGCAAATATCACAGCTCCTTCCAGCCACATACTGTTGTCCTTTGAAGGTGAAGGCAGATTCTGGTCTTTCTGTAACCATTGACAGTCTAGAGCTGGGGGCTGAGTCCACTGTCGCTCAGCATATCTCTTTTGCTGTCAGCATGAATGCTAAATGACCCTCTTGGTGCAGATAAGAAATCAATTCCATTGACCTTGTTTCTTGTGACCTCCCTCCCTGGCCTAAGAGAGATCCCTGTATGCCTTCTACTCTGAATCTCTTCAGGGTGAAAAGAAAGATGTTTTAGTTTTCCTTCACTAAGACCAAAGATCTGAGAAAAGCAACTTATGGGCCAAAGACTTCTTTTGACTCACAGTTTCTGTTGTTGGCTGACTCCATCACTATGGGCTGAGGTGAGCCAGAGCATCTTGGCAGAGAGTGTGTGGCAGAACAGGGCTGTCCACTCAAGGGTAGCTGGAAGCAGAACCAGGGAGGAAGAGCTTGGGACTGGATATAAGTTGCCTCTGTGATCCACTCCTTGCAACCAGATGCCCCCTTCCACATCTATCACTTCCCCATAATGAGGTCAAATTATGAATGCATCAATGGATTAATGCACTGATGAAATCAAAGCCCCACATAGCCACTCACTTCCCCAAAATCCCATCTGCTGATTACCAAGCCTCTCGCACATGAGTTCTGGGCATGTTTAGATCCAAGCCCTATCAGACTGTGCCAGACCCTGGTGACTCAGCCCAAGCCATGGTGGGTTCATCGGACAGGCTTGTCACACCCCAACAACACATGCTGGGTGTTTGGAGAGGACAATGCTCACCTAGTAGGCTATCAGCAAGGGGATTGTGCAGCTATGGTGCCAAACACAAGGTCCAAACAGAGCAATCACTGTAATCAGCATTGTGCTCCATCCCTGTTGTCCTTTCATTTTCTCTTCCATCTCTGTTTCATCTTTGTCTCTCAGCTAAGAGAGAGGAAGTTTTATGCTAGGCACAGAGAAAGCCTTGCCTATGCTGGGCACAAACTGCTAGCCCAGCCCCTGGCTCAGGATCACCTGACCAGAGCAGAAGAGACTATATCTTAGGATAGCATGTTCTGTCTCTACCATGGGAAACTGAGTGCTAAGAGTCCACTGGAAATACAAACTCATGTAGAGGACTAAACCTGTCCTTTAAAACAAGCAACCATCACTCTTGAGACTTACATTTTCATAGTGAGTTTGACCGGTTATGCACAAAGCATAGTTATAGATCATTCTTTTCTAAATGCACATTTGCTGAATGCGCTTTCATTGGTGTAGGAGAAAGCCAAATCAGTTACTAGGAATGGAGACTTCTTTTATGTTTTATTGTAACAAAAATATGTTGGTGAACAGTGTTTTGTGTTTATTTAATGGAATAGTAGTAGTAGTAGTAGTAGTAGTAGTAGTAGTATAGTAATATCAAAGTTCACTCTATTGATCTTCTCATGATTATAAGAAGGCTGCAGCTGTGCCAGAATTTAAGTCCTGCATTCCAGTTAGGAGGCATAGCGTAGCACAACATACTGATTTTATCATAAAGAAAAACCTTGCCTGCTTCTATCTTGTTGCCCAAAATAGGAATGGGGCTCACCTGTAGATAGGAGGGCTGAATAGTTCCCTAAGATCAATATTTACTGCGATTCTTAAACAAAAGTACATTCTCTTTGTCAGTGAGGAACACTGGCTTTTGGGAACACAGCTAACAGTACCTGACACAAAAGGATATTGGCTTAGAAGTAAAATGCACAGAAAGTCAGCTCTTTCTCTACCACTTGCTAAATGAGACACATTGTAAAACTCCTTTGCCTCTGCTTTCTTACCTATGAATTAGGGATAATAATAGCCTCCTCCTCTCCCAGGGGTGGAGGGGAGCAACATAAATAGGCAGAAATGTTTTGAAGATTATAAAGTACAGTGAAAAAGCAAATTACTATATTTAGGATTTTTTTTCACTTGAGGTATTAGCGTATCATAACACTGTCTGCTCCTCAGGGAACTCCTAATCTGGTAGGAAATCTGTGCCATTCATGTGCAAAAAGTGAAGCAGTAACATAAGGTTTAACTATCAAGTAGAGACAACAAAGGCAAAGTTATTACAAGCAGTAGAAAGAGACAATACAATGGAATGGTGAAGAGCAAGGGATTTGTAGCTCTACCTCCCTGATTTGGAAGCCACCACTCAACAAGTCCTTATTGTGCGATCTTGGGCACCTCACAGATCCTCTGAGTCTTACTTTTTTCCATCTGTAAAACAAACAGTTCCTCCCACCCAATGCTGTTGAGGTGTTCAACCACATGCAACATACACCAAATACTTAGCAGAGTCTCCCGTCAGACATGAGCTCGATACACATTAATGAACAAAGAGGAGTTGTTACGTAATTTACCAGGACTCTTTCCCCTCCAAGAGCTTCTCTCCAGCCCCTCTCCAGCCTGCTGGCTCAGGATCCCTGGGCAGAGCCTGCTGCTTAACATATTGAATAAGTCCAAAATGATCTCAGCCCATGCAAGCACCCACACGCTCCAGGCTAACCTTTTCCCAGGATGCTTATTGACAGTTTGCCCTTAGTCTTTGCTTCCTGTCTCTTGACTCATTTGGATTTGCAATGAAACTGCTTTGAGCCCTGAGGTTGCAAATGAGCTCATTCCTTTCTGAGCCTGAATCTCAGCCCTTGTTTACTGAGTGTGTAAAAATGGCCCCAGCTGGATTTTCAACCATTCCAGAGGGCATCAGGAAATCAAGAAACAGCAAAATGTCAGAGGTGTGCCCAAAAATGGGAGACCTTTCAATATGGTCCCTGCTACCTGTGCCCACCTCCTGTTTTACCTGCACGAATGCAGTTCTCGTATATAGAACAGGAAGAAAGTGGCTGTGACCTTATGGATTTTAGCATAATTAGTTCCATCTTCAGAAAGCGCTTGATATGTGAAAGCTGTAGTTTGGAGACTAGTCTGGGACTGCTTTTCTTCATTACAAATATAAGGATTTAAATGCCACCAGCATGCTGTAATTTAAGTTAGATTGTAGGAGGGTGATCCATGAGGAAGAGGTTTAATACTCAATGAATTGAAGTAAAAGCTGTGGGCTATGTAGACTCCCTTTCTCCAATAAACGAAGAGCAAGAATATCAGTTGTTGCCTTTTTTAGTACTTCTGAACTATGGGCACTAGAGCTTCCAAAGCAGGGGGCATTCTGTCCTCCCTACCTCCCTCGCCTCACCTGGGACAGGTTCAGGCTGGTGAACTAATGAACATTTGCAGAGTTGGCTCTGGGATACACCTTAGCCCTAGCACTGCTGGCCCCTCTCCTTATTCCCATTGCTTCCTGCACAACTTCAAATCAGGAAGGTGGAGTTCTTGACTTCCCACCCACAGCTCATGTTCCTCTGAACCATGATCTGTTTAACCAGGCTTTTCAACTGCTCTTTCTACCCAGGCTGAAAACAGTGCTCCATCCATTCCTTGGTCCCATAGCTGGGTCCTGCTGCAAGTTGTTGGTCCCTATGCCCAGAAAGCCCAGGTACTGTGGCCATCTGGACCATGCACTCACCTGAGCCTTAATCAGACCCTTGCTAACCTGCCAGCTGCCACTCTTCAAGGGCCCATCTCAGAGTCACATCAGCTACTTTTCAGCCTTCTCTGTGGTCCTCTTTCCCCTAAATCCTCCAACTCAAAAGACCAAGCGTACTCTGTAGCTAACCAGCCTGAACTATGACACATGGTATTTTCCTGAAAGACACTTTCTAGATCACATCTCTGTGCATCAGGCTACCAGCCCCAGGGAATATGCAGCAGGGGTCACACATACAGGTATAGCACAGATACCTTTGGCTTCAAATCTGGCTGTACATGCTGCATCTTTGGGCAAGTCACTCCCTTCCCAAAGGCCCTAATTCTTCACCTGCAGATGATATAATGAAACCTACCTTCCCAAGCAGGGGTCACAACATAGTCAGAATACTGCCTGTCATATAGGAAATCACACCACAAAATATCCATAGTTTTATTGCATATGATTAGTGAAGGTAAGCTTTTATTTTTAATGTTGTACTTCATATTGTGATTCTTCACTATTATCTAAATTATAGTTTTAAACACTAGGATAAATATGGTTGCATTATGAAGCGGAACACAACATTCTATCAACCTTTTAAGATAAAACAGGTGACTTTTCAAAACTTTGCTGTTTGTTGTATTGGTGCTCTGGGCTTCCCCTCGGATAGCCTGGGGGTAGAAGCTCTTTCCTCTGCTATTCAAGATATTTCAAAGACTCAGTTGATAAACAATAAAGCTTAAGTCAGAAAGAGAAGAAACAGAAAATATATTTGCAGGGAGCAGATCATTATGTCAGCCATGGATAGTTAATAAGAGGTTTGATTTCTTTTTCACTCTTTTCACAATAGACATTTAGCCTTATTTCCTTCATCATTCCATCCTGTCTATCCTACCAAACAAAAGCTCTCTTCAAAGCTGCAGAGAAGACATTATGGGGGTTGTAATCTGGAGGGAAGCCTAGCATGGAAGTGTGTGGAACAGGGATACATTTCCTAAACTCTTCACTCTTCCTTTCTTCAGCTAGAAAATGGGCTTGCTAATTCATACCTTCTAGAGGTTTGTAATTCTGTGTATGTCTCAGCTTCTACCTGTATTTCCAGCCCTTCTAGATTCAGGACTGCTACTACTTGGATCCCAGCTCCCTCCATCCCTGACCTGGGCTGATGCGATACCCTTTTGACTGGGGTCCTTCTTTCTCACCCACCAACCCCACTAAGCATCCAGAGGGATCTCTGAAGAACTGAATCAGTTTCATGGCATTCCCCTTAGTGAATTCCCTTTCAGTGATTTCATGTTTTGCTTGAAACAAAATGCAATCTCCTTTCAAGGACCCAGGAGGACTGACGGAATTGGTCCTATGCCTGCCTCTCTTCTCACTCTTCCCTTTCTCCTGAAAACTGCACTGCACTTCTTTGTGCTCCTAGACACATGCACCTGCAGGCCCTAGGCTCCTTGCTCAAGACTGAACTGTCTGCATCCTCCCAGTCCTTGACAAATGTCACTTCCTGTGCAAGTCAGAAGACAGTGGAGTGTTGGAGAGTGACAGGGAGGCTCTGAGCTAGAGTTTTTAGCTGGTTTTTCTTTTCCTGGTCTGGATCTTCAGAAACCTACCCCCCACTCAGCTCCAGAGACAGTGTGCTACAGCTTACGTGGGTCACTCATCTGGTTAAATCTCCTCACTTCTCCCCATGATCTGGGGACAACATTTGAACTCATGCGCTGACCTGTCAGACCCTCTCTGGTCCCTCTGCAGACCCTCCTCCCCTTCCGTTATCTCCCACGTTGCCTGCTTAGACCACCCCGAACTATTTTTTTTTATTCTATTAGCTCACAATTCTGTGTCTTTCATGCCTGTCATCTCACATACCTCCAGTCTGGCCCAGATGTCCTCCTCTGTGTCCACATGAATCCCTGGGTCTAACCTGTCATTGTCCCTCTGGGTGGCCTCATTGCTTGTCATTTTTATGGTCTCAGGTCTCACTAGTCTGCTGCTCCCCTGTGTATCTCTACTCCCTGAGGTGCACAGTGCACCCCTACAGCTTATACAACACTGGATGGGTGAATGCAAGGTCAGACGGAGGCACGATTGAGGTCACAGAGGCAGGCAAAGTTCAAACAACGGGAGAAGAGTTTTTTTACCAGCTGAGTGCAGATGGGCCAAGGGTGAAAAGGCCATTGGAACTGAGAGGGGAGTGGGCAAGGTTGCTATGGGGGAGTTTAGGTAAGGGAGGGGGCACTGGTCCAGAGAGTGGAAAATTTTAGAGTCCTGTGGGTGATGGTCCTGGGGGTGGCTGGTAAACAGGGTGACGCAGAGAGCAGCAGGGCAGCTGCTGGCTTTTTGTTATCTTTGTGCTCCTGTGGATGTGGGTAGTGCTTGGGTGGGGGTAGACTTGGGGGACCTGTCAGTGAGGACATAATGAATCTATGATTCAATTACGATCAACTTCTTATTGAATTTGTTAGATTCATTTTGGGCATTCATTCTTTCCTCTGCTCCATTAATATAACTCTGTGTGCATATTCCCTGATTATTTTGGTTGGTTCATTGTTTCTGTTTCCACTCTCTGTGTCTCACATTTGTGATCTGAAAGGCACACTGTAGAAAGACACTCAGAGCTCACATTTATTGAACACTTACTCTGTGCCAGGGACTGTTCTTAACGTTTTCTCTGTATTAAGTCATGCACAGTTGTTCTCTCATATTGGTGGGGGATTATTTGGTTCTAGGATAAGCTCAAGTCCTTACAGAAAATGGCATAGTATTTGCATATATCCTCTTGTATACTCTAAATCATCTCTAGATTACTTATACTTTAAATCATACCTAGATTGCTTAAAATACCTAACACAATGTAAAAGATATGCTAATAGTTGTTATGCAGTATTGTTAAAGAATAACAAGACAAAGTTGTACACCTTCAGTGCAGGCATAATTTTTTCTGAATATATTCAATCTACAGTTGGTTGAATCCAGGGATTCAGAACCTGCAGATATAGAGGGCCAACTGTATCTCAAGGATATTTTCAGGAGGGTGTTATTTTCATCACTTTACTTTCACAGATGAGAAACTGGAAGCAGAGAGCTAGTGATACAGAGGTTGCGGTGGCAAAACTGTTTTTGAGCCTGTGTATTCCTGCCCTAGGGCCCGACCCTAACCACTGGTCCACACTTCCCTGCTGCTTCTGGAGCCAGCACCATTCTCTCCATGTGACAGCTCTGCTATCCCTTTCCTGCAATCTGCAGTTCATAGGGCCAGGCCTAGGTACTCTTCATGTTTTCCATTTTCCTATTCTTTTACTATTATTTTTTCCTGACTGGTACCGTCCCCTTGATGTTTAGAGTGAGAGGGCGACAGCACCTGGAGGGCTCTCATCCCAGGCACTGTGAGCCAGTAGTTTGTGATAGAGCTGGACAGTGTGTGTTTTCCCAAATTCCCAGGCAATGTGATGCTGCCTGGGGACCACACCTTAAGCCTAGTGACCTGAGACATCGTCACACCCTCCCTCTGTTCACACCTCCTCAATGCTCTAAGCTCCTTTCCCATCTTCCCACTTCCAATCTTCAGTTCACTGGCTCCATATTCTCTGTCCTCAGGGTCCTACCTTACTCCCAGCACATATGGTACATATAAAAGTGTTCATATAGTTAAGTATTTTGTTACCTCCTAAGTAGCTTGTTTGCATGCTCTCCACTGGCATAGCCTTCATGTAGAAGGCTGTGTGAACAGAGACTGTGTGCAAGGACTAGGTGGATGCATTAGCGATATGCCCATTCGCATACACCACCCCATTTTGATGGACCTTCACTACCTCTGTATTGTCTGGCCCTAGCAGGGATCAATGACAGCAGCTGACAGTCCCCCCTTTACCTATGATTCTGCAGCAAAACCCAGCTTTCCTCATGCCTTATTCTCATTGCACACCACACAGGGAATCCCATTAAGGCAAAGAATGAGATTTGCATACAGGCATCAGGCAAAGAATAGACTCCTGAAGTAGGAAACCACACAGCCCATAATTGCTGCAGGTATCTGAGATGTCAGGCCTCTGCTACCCGGTGAGGCTGCAAACCAGCTTTTTCATCATAAAGGAATGAGCTGCCAATGATTTTCATAGCTTGATTAACGCTCTGCAAGCCGATCTCCATTGGGTGCAAAAGTGAAGCCCAAGGAAGATGGATGTTTCCTATTACTTGATGTAATGACTGTGAGGCAGGCTAATGAAACCTTTACAGCCTGAGTTTACAGGAAAAAAACCAACAAACACAGATCAATACCTGAGTTACAGTTCCAATGCATTGATAAATGGGTGACAGGCTACGGGCCTGGCCTCAGCATAGGAAAAGCTAGCTGGGAAGCAGAGTTGGGGCTCCCTGTGGAAGAGTAGGAGAGAAAAAGAAGACAGTGAAGAAGGCCATCCACAGTAGAGAAAGAAGGGGAGGAGGACATCCAGAAAAAATCTGAGCACATAGGTGCCAAGGGAAAGGAGGGCCAGGAAGCAGGTGAGAGCCGGAGCCAGGTTCCCAGTGCTGAAGGGAGGCGATTCGGGTGCACTGGGTGAAAAGGAGCTCAGCCCCTGCCCAGGCTGTGCTCTTAGTGAAAATGGGCTGCCCCTCTGTGAATTTCTCTTCACTTATTAAAACCTCACCAGCATGGTTTCCATTCCTCATTCTCCTTAGGATTGTCTTCTGGCGACGAGGGGATCGTCTTGTTCCCTAGGTCATAGGATCAGATACCCAGTGAGGAACGGTGGTGTCTGGGCTCCACTCCAGCCTCTGTTCTTCAGCTCTTCAGAAGCCACCCTCGGGCAAGGTGACCCTGACTGCTGGCTGGGCAAGCTAAGGAATTCTCAGCTTCTGATGCATCACCCATTCATCTTCAGAGGCGGCGTGCCTGAGCATAACCAGTCACCCAGGTGGAATGCAAACTGGAAAATTTTGTAGCTGGAGCAGGCTGTCCCTCTGCTCTTCCAAGTCCTCAGCCTTTGCTTACATTTGTGGATGCTGCAGAGACCACTGTTTCT
Source organism: Fukomys damarensis (assembly GCF_012274545.1). Taxonomy (NCBI): domain Eukaryota; kingdom Metazoa; phylum Chordata; class Mammalia; order Rodentia; family Bathyergidae; genus Fukomys; species Fukomys damarensis. The sequence goes on from NW_022900928.1 coordinate 79,202,953, forward strand.
CAGACCCTGGCTGACTCACCCTCCCCTTCCAACACAGTGCTTCGCTTTCTTATTTATTTACTGTGCTAATTGTCTGTCTTGTCGAACTCGTGGAGAGGAGACATTTTTTTGCATGTTTTGAGCATTTTTGTATCCCTCACCCTTAGCGTGCCATTTGATACAAAGCAGGTACTCTGTTCTTACTGGCTGGGTGAAAAGATGAATAAATCATGGCCTCACAGTGAACCAGAGATACAACTGCCCTGTGCCTCTGTTTCCTTACCTGGGAAATGGAGATAATAGTTTCTATTTTATTTTACAATGCATTATGGGGACAGATAGATTCATCCATGTAATTTGCGCATATATTCATACGCAATGAAAATGGTCAAGTATGTCACAAATGTAATAGGTCCACATTATTTACCTTGCACGGGACGCCTTTCACCATAAATAGACCACAGGCATGATAACTAACAAACAGACCCTTTAATAGGTGCCTGTTTCCCACTGCACTGCTGAAACCACTACCTGCTGATTTAAGAAGATTAGCCTTACATCTCGATCCAGAGTTGTATTTTGGGCCTGGCACCTCCAAGATTACAGCCCTGACTATTTTGCTCTGTATATAGGGTATATTGTATAAGGTATGCACTTACTGAGTGGAAATTGGGCAAAAGGCACTACATATAGACCCAGAGAGTGGGCTTTTCAGAATCTGTGCTTTAAATATTGGGCTTGCCATCATCGCTGGCACCTCCAGGAGCAGAGTGGAGGCAGGCTCTCTGGGGAGTCCACTTTGCCCAGCTCTGCTGATTCAGGACAGATAGGTGAATCAGCATTAGGAAATGAAGTCTGATAATCAAGGCTTGTTCTGCATGATATAGCAGGGATTGGACTGTGCAAAACTGGGGTTCTAGCTAGGGCAGACAGGAGGGCCTATGGGCTGGCAATGAGAAGGAAGTTATGAGAAGGAAGTTATGAGAAGGAAGTTATGAAGCTTTTTTTTTTTTTTTTTTTTT
>NW_022900928.1:79204237-79237522 GCF_012274545.1 Fukomys damarensis
TTTTTAGTACCAGGGATTGAACTGAGGACTTTACACTTGTGTAGCAGGCAGTGGAACCACTGAGCTAAACCCTTGGCCCAAGACATGAAGCTTTTATCTCCTGGTCCAGCAGTTCCTGGCTAGTCATGTGTTTGTGTGAAGCCATGGTATCCAACTCAAGTTACTTTCCTGTTCTGTGAGTGTTATTCTGCCAGCAGATAGCTCACCCAGCTATCTACTGGAGAAGGGCACTCCACTAGAAGGTTTGAAGTGGCCCTTGCTAGGGCTTTTCCATTATTGCCCCTCTCCAGATCCCCAGCTCTCCTTGGGACATCAGGTGTGGAAAGCAAACACAAGCCTCCAGCACAAAAAGCCCAGACTCCCCATCCTGCTGACTTTATTTTCCCACATGAAGCAGCTGTGTTAGGAAGAAGGGGCAGGGGGAGGAGATGAGACACAGGAGGCAGGAAATTGGATCCTAGCTCTGCCACTCTGGATGTGCAGCTTTGGAGATACTTGGACACCTGCCTGAGTCCCATTTCCTTCACTACCATAGGGCAATGATACAACTGTCCCATAAGCTCAGGCAAAGGCATCATGCATGCAAAGAAAGTTCCTGGGACACAGCAAGTGAGAAATTCACGTTGCAGAAATAAGATGCTGTCTTGAGAGCTGCTTCTTTATACTAGAATTGCTGCTATTGTTTTGTTTCATGGTGCTGGGGACAGAACTCATAGCCTTGCCCATGCTAGACATGCCCTGTCCTACACGAGAATGATTTTTAATTCTTTATATCAGAAAGGACAGAGTACCAACAATGAATATTACACTGTACTAGTTGCCTGCAGTGTGCCATTGTGTCACACTTCGCAACAGACACATGAACACAAATCCACTGCAAAGACTGTGTCTTCACAAAGTCACATGTGAGAAACTCCTTCCTTACTGCTGTGGTCTTGGGAGGTAAGGACTGATGAGGGTTGGTTAAACCATGAGGAGCCTGCTGCTGTTGCCAGAGTGGGCTCATGATTCTGGGCATGGGCTCCCCATGAGAGTTTGCTTTGGCATCAAAAGAGTTTGATCCTCTTTTGTTTCATTCTCTTCCCTCATTCTGTTTGCTAGCATGGTACCAAGCAGGTGGAAGGCCTTCTCCAGATGTAGCCCCTCTAACTTGGGTGTCCCAGCCTCTAGAACCATGAGCCAAACAAATTTCTGTGCTATTGGTTACAAATTACCCAGTTTGTGGTATTCAACTAGAGAAGCACAAAACAGACAAAGACACCTGCTCAATAAATGGGGGAATGGAAGAGCAGAGAGAAAAAATAACTTGTCCAAGTTTAGGCTGCTGATAAGTAACAGAGATGGATTTTTGTGTTAGCTAGCGCTGATTCCTTCTTTTGTCATGAGGCTGCATCCTGGGAGACTGGAGTGTAACCAGAGGTAGCCAGAGACAATTCCATATTCCATGCCTACTGGCACTTGCCTATAGCTCCAGGCGAGACACGTGACTTGTGAATCACATGGTACATTCCAGTGTGCCTGCTTCCACCACCTCTCTGCACAATAATGACAACCACCTGCTGCAAAACAAAGCAAAGCAAAGAAAAGAAGGCTTCACTGTGAGCTGGAAATAGCTGCAATTAACAGCAGCATTCTAGCCCAGCACACAGGCAGAATAGGAGAGGACCAGAAGCCATAGCCTCTGCAGCCAGGGCCCAGGCAGGGAAACATAGGAGAGATTGGTACCTAAATATCTCCAGCCTTGGATCTGATACAGAAAACAATGAGCTAATAGTATTGGGTTTCTGACATGTGGGTTATATGGTGCTATACACTTTCTTATGATGTGCTTCATTTGCTACTTAAAATAATCCTGAGGGGCAGATTTTGCTCCTATCCTGCAGATAGGTAAACTGAAACCCAACAGGTCCCTGAGCTGGTGTCATCAGCTAAGTAAAAGAACACAGCAGAAGTGTTGAGAAGTGGCCACGGGCAAAGTCCAGAGACACAAAGCGGGGGATAGACATTACTTACTATGCATATGCTGTTCTTCACCCTGAAAAGCACTTTCTGTCTCCCCAACCCCATGTTCCTGAGGATCTGCCAAGCTTTGAGAGTCAGATAAATTATCACCTATCTGAAACCCTCCCCAGCTTTTCCTTTAGATTTTGAAATCCAAAATCCTGACAAATGCCTAGCATACCTTTACGTACCTACTAGGTGCTCATTATTTATTGGCAGGTGAGTGGAAGACTAAACAGTAGTCTTAGAACGGCACTATGGAAGCTCTTTGCAATGATAAAGGTGTGCCTTAACCCGTGTGTCCATCCAGTACAGCAAGCAGCTTTGGCTACCATACAGGAAGACGCATATCTGGAGACCTGGAGTTTTCTGTGTTTCCACCTTTGCTGCTATCAGCAAATACATCAACTGTGCAGACCTTGTGGGACCTCCTGGTCCCTTTAGTTCTGTATTCAGATGAATCCAGCCCTGCTTCTTAGAGTATAACTAGTTCATCTTCAAATATCTTAGGAGAGCTCCCTCTGCTTTCATTGGCTATTGGTCCAGGGTCATTAATAGGATAGGAATTTTAAAACAAACATAGATTTGAATCTCCATGAGCTCCAAATCCTTTGATAACAATAAGAGAGGACTTTCTTTGCTTCTTATGGGGCCATCATGAGGCCAGTTTGTGTGTTTGCTTTGCACAATGACATACTGACCACCAACATGCAAAACTTGGCCACTAGCAGACTGGAGGGAATTTGAGGGTAGATATTACAGTACACCGTGGGCAGCACTAAGACTAAAGGTATATCCTTAGGTGCACTTTAGTGACTTCCAGGGTTCAAAGATCTGGGCACATCCATCGTTATTCCAGGAATTGACACTTCAGTGGCATGTTGATACTCATTTAGATTGATGGATCCATTCCTTCTTTAAGGGTACCTGGGATCCACCCTCAAGTAAGACAACAAACAAGGCACAGCAGGAGAAGGGATAGACATTGCAGACAGCTTTGACATTGCAAACAACTTCAACCCACAGCCATCAGACCAACTCTAGTCTATCTTCCTGCCCACCAGCATGGTTCAGGGAGGAAAGCATGGCCCCTGGAAGGTGGGAGGTGCTGGGCTGATGAGAGTCACTGCCTCTCCTAGCTCAGCTGGGTACCTCAGGAAGGTACAGATCCATATCTCTTAGTTCCCAGTCTGCCCTGAGAGCTCACTCTTGGATAGCCTGTTGTGGAAGCTCTGAAGGCCACAAACAAGGTGTAACTGGACCTTTCACTCAACTTTGTGGCCTGGGATTCTGGGTATTAGTGGTTTATTGGATAGTGAGTGCAGGGGAAAGGAAACGTGGAAGGCTGACACAGCTGTTTGTGGCCTGTGCCCTGCACTAACACTTGTTCTCCTTTCCTTCCTTTTCATAACCCTCATTTCCTCCCGGGGATGCAAAAGCACTTCCCCTTTCCAGTCTGGTCAGTATGCGATTCTCTAAATCTGGGGCCTACCCTGGGAAGGAATGCTTAGTGAATAATGGCCTGCGGTTGCTAAGCAAATCTGAGCTGCTTGCCTTCTGTGTGGAGTTTTCCGGATTCTCTATGGAGTGACTCAGAATGGAACAAATCACTCGGCTCAGAGTAATGGGTTTCTGTGCTATTAGTCGAGGCAGCTTTGTATAATGGAAAAGGACTGGTTGTCAGGAGCTTTCTAGACCTGCCACTGTCACTGCCTAAGTTTGAAGCCAGGACCTCTCAGGATCACAGGTTCCAATCCATCAAATGAAGGACTGGATCAGATTCTGCATTTGTCAATATCTTCTTCAGAGACCACTGGAGATGGACACTTAGAACGCCCACCTCCTTTTTCACTAGATTACCTATCCATTTATCTATTTAATTAGGGGGCATCTTTGCATAGATTTGGTTTGAAGAAAATATTTGATGTCTAAACATAATAAAAAAGCCTCTAGACTAAATCATCTCCCAGGTGCCCTTTTAGCTATATAATTTTAAGGTAGCACCAGATAATTGGATCTAATTATCAACCCAGGTCAGAGACTAACAGCCTGTGGTAAGAAGTCCTGAGGGTGTATTGACACTCACTTCGGCAATTTGCTCACTTCTTTGCATTTGACCCTGGAGGTCACATATGTAGCTGTGTTTGTGTGTGAGCAGTTTTGTTTCCAAGCAAACTCTCAGCCTTGGGAGAATGCAACCAAGTCATTGTCTCTTGTCTCCTTTTCCTGCTGGGTGGCTGTAGCATCACACTCAGGTCTTTGAGGAAGACTTAGGGTTTAACTTTGCTTGTCTTTCTTGGAGTCTTCTGATGCCTCTGTCCCAGGAGGAAGTTGGGGCATCTTCCCCTCACAGGTGACCGAGGCTGTGCCTTCTCATCCTTATGAAAGAGGCAATGAGCTGTGAAGCATCACACAGCTCAAGGATAGATAGGTCCAGTGATTCTTTTTTCAGAAATACCCACCCTGTACTCACAAACCTTGCTTTTTTCAGTTCTGGAGTTGAACCCAGGACCTTCACACTGAGCTATATACCCTAATTTTTTAATTTTTTATATTTAAACAGGGTGTCACTAAGTCATTGAGTTGTCTAGGCTGGGCTAGAACTTGTGATCCTCCCAGAATGCTGGAATGACAGGCATGTACTGTCACACTTGACTTCCAAAACTTTAATTCACTTCTTCCTGTTGCTCTCTCATTTGAGGTTTTACTCTAGAAGTCATCCTAGAAAATCCATTCTACAAGTCAGTGCAAAAGAACCCCTTTATACCTAGTGTCTGCAAGGTTTCTTTTTAAATTATCTATATTGAGGTATAATTTACATATAATACATTTGACTCAATTATAGCACTAATGTGAACATTCTACAAATTTTGAGAAATGTTGCTGGACACTAGTAGGGTATGGTGGTTCAGAGTGAGTGAGGGTTGTGGAACTTGTCTATCTTGACTGGGCTTGGGCTATGTGGGATACATTTGTCAAAAACACAACTGGACACTTTAAATGTATCCAATTTACAGTTAAAGAAATTGAAGTTGAGAAAGATTTAATGTTTGTCAGTAACATATCCTTCATAAGTACTTGATCCTACCTCTGACCCAAGAACAATTTCAGTCTCATGCTCCAAACTGCAACATGATTCTGCCTCCCTTTCTTAACATATTCATAGATTGAAGTAGTGCAGGTTGGGAACCAGCAATCTGGTCTAACCTGACTGTGTAGATAAAAAAATCCTTTGCAGGTAGCTTAACTTAGGAAGCAAATTAGTGGTGAAGCTTAGCTCAAAGCCCAGATTTAGTATTTTGGGGGGCTAGTGATGGTGCTAACTATGGTGAAGTCATTATGTTCCTTCAGGAACAAGTTATATCACAAGAGTCCACAATGTCCAATTTTATTACAATGATTATTTCTACAAATGTGGAGCGCTTTACACTCATGCTTCTCAGACCGAATGTACATGTGAGTCATGTTGTAGAGAGCTTGTTAAAGTCTAGGTTCTTATTCAGAAAGTCTCAGGAATCTCAAAATATTTTTGAAGAATTTTAAAACAAAATTAAGCATACTAAAATTAGAAAATCTCTTAAGGTTCTCTCTCCCAATAAAGAAACACACACACACACACACACACGCGCGCGCGTGCGCGACCAGCTTAGTCACACAATCAGTGAATTTCTAATATCAACCTTAATGTGATCACCAAAGCCTTAACTATAAGACACATTCCAGGACATGGATTCATTGGTCACATTCACAAACCACAGCTGAATATTTTATTGGCTAAGGTCTTCCAGCTGGAATTAGATATCACAGGATTGAGTATTTTGATTGACTTTGTATCTAGGTCAGTCAAAATTGCAGGTCCCAGGGAAGGGCTATATTCCACTAAGATTTTCATTTTGTGCTGCCAGAACCACTTTTGGCTCATGATTGATTGATAGATCCCAATCCAAATCCAATTGCTCATCCTTTCTGCCCAGGAGGATTCTGGATTTATTGATCTCTGTCCAAGCTCATCTGAGAAGAACAATGCTGCTATAATGGAGAGAGTGCCACTCGGGGTTCTGCATTGTGCTACTTTTGTTTCTGCTGCCAACTCAGACCAAGGCTTCAACTGCAGAACTTTCAGCAGCTGGCAGGAGCAATTCTCCACCTCAGACAAATTTGATCTACCATTCCACTACATGTCCTTTGATGGCATATTCATTTCGGCACATTACCATTGTACAAACGCAGGCTGACCCAGTTAGCTCTACATGCAGTGTGAATCCAGTTAATTGCATATCAACTAATTGCATAATTCATTTATTAATAAATGGAATTAAAATCCAAGTACTGCAGCTCCTCTACAGAGCATTGGGATTAGTGAAAAGTACAGCCTTGGAAGAATTTCACTTTTCTGATTCATGATACTCCCTTTCCCAAAACTATTCTTTGTCTCTTTTTCATGTGAGAAAAGATCATTTCAATGTAAGGAGTAAGGATGAGATTTACAAAACAGCTACTATACTACCAAAACTATTAATAATCCTTTATGACTGGTCACATAATATCAGGGCACAAATATTGGCATTTTGAAGCACATTGATCCTTCTAAAACCATAGCCTTGAGAACACATACTTTGAGTTTTAAGAGTCCATTTCTATAACTCAAATGGAGGGTCTCCTGGTGGAATGATTATCATCCTCAAAGGGTCAGTGCTGCATGGAATCTCTGTCCACCAGAGGAGATGAGAGCCAAACTTTCCACCCAGGTTTTCCAGAACTCAGTCTGGACCTCTATAGCTTCATCAGAAGATTTGTATCTAGTAAGCTGCCAGAAGTAAAAAGCAAGTGCTCAATATCAACATCTTGCCCTAGGCACATCCTCTATTATTCTCACTGATGGTTTGGGGAGTAAATCATCACTTTTTTCTTTTTCTCCTAAACCACAAATATAGGAATGGACTTCTCATTTAATCTGTGTCAGTTATGGTTTGGATCTTAAATTCCCACCAGAAGCTCATGATTGAAGGCTTGGTCCGTAGTGTAGCAGAGTTCAGAGGTGGGGCTTTTGGCTTATGAAACTCTGACTTCATCAAAGGATTAATCCACTTATGGATTCATAGTTTAATGGTCTATTAAGATGTGGTAGAAACCAAGGGATATGCAGCCTACTTGGAGCATTATGTCACTGGACACATATTCTAACAGATGATATTTTGTTCCTCACCTCTTCCTCTCTCTCTGCCTTCTGGCTTTTCCATAAAGTGAGCATATTGGCTCCATTATATGCTCTCCACCTTGATATTTTGTTTCCCTATAGGTCCAGAAATAAGGAAGCCAAATAACCATGGACTGACACACCTGAAACCATGAGCTGAAATAAATTTTTCTTCATAGAAGTCTGTTCAGGTAATATTTCACAGTGACAGAAAGATGATTAACACAGTAGCTGAGACTGGGCATCCCTAGAAGGAGACCTGAGATAAGAATTAGAGGGCAAATGTGCCAGAAATTCCCTCAGGAAGCAGTAGAGGAGGAATTGGGAAGTAAGACAGGAAGTAAAAGGAGCCCAGTGAGAGGTAGGTTATAAAGCACATTATCACTGGAGCAGTTGGAGCTTCTTCTGTTTGGGAACTTAGGAGATGATGTGGAGCACCCTCAGCTGTCTCATGGCAGGAGTTAAGAAGTTAAACTGGGCAAGTCTGGTCCTAAGGCAGTGCAAAATAGATATTAAAATGGAGGCATGTATATCATTTGACTTAAATCCAAGTCTCAGCTGTTTTGTGGACTCCTTATGTGCCCTAAGATGATTTGCTAGGCCTCTCTGAGACTATGTATTCAGAATTTGACAAAGTTCATAAAATTTAAAAAGATATTCATCCATCAGATTTAATCTTGAGGCTAAAAGGGAAAATGGAAGTAAAGATGACTAATTGGCCCACAGTAAGTGTTCACAGCCTATTTTCATTAGTATGAACTGACTCCATCAAAATTATTCCAAATAACAAAGATTTGAGGCTAAATCTTCTATTAGCCTCATGTTCTTTCCTATCATTCAATGCTCCAAGTAAAATCCTGAAAATTAGTTCAAATCATGCATGATTGCATTAGAAGTGTGCTGACCTCTCTTCCAATCCCTACAAGATGTCAGTCAGAGCCCATGACTCAGGTAGGCAGGAAGTTTCCTCGACCCACAAATAGAAATAAAATAATTGAGAGACAGAAATAAAAACATACAAGCTGGTTGCTTCCCTGAGGTTAAGAGAACAGATGCCATGTGCCCTGAACAAAACTCTCTTAGCCAGAATAAATTTTGCTTTTTATGCAGATAAGAAGCTGAAATGAAGCTTTCAGGGTCTTGGTGTCACTGGTGTCATCTTTATGTTCATAAATGAAAGGAGAGAAAGGATTTGCCTTATTACAGGAAAAAGGGCCAAATGTGTTTGCTTTCAAGCTCAGAATGAAATGAATGCATTTTCTCAATGTGGAACTTGGTTTTGATTACTCCTCTCAAGAAGGAGAGCAGGAAACAGCCGCCCATACCCACCCAAACTCCCCTCCGCCTTTTTTATTTGTTATTGAAGCAAATGAGGCCAATTGTTGGAAACTTCTGTGCAGCTCTGAATGCCTCAATTGTGAGTAGCTCAGAGATTAATGCATTTAATTTACCTCTTTGGTGTATTCGAGACACCATTCAGCAGCCGATTGGGAGTTCCCAGCCCTACAAGCTGCTACATGATGAGACACACTCAGGCTGAGTCTACACCAGCTTGCTTTACAGAGCTTGGGCTGAGCCTAGGAGGGAGGATTGGAGACCCTGCATTTCCAGACTCCTTCCTCCTCTGCAGGGGCCTCAGGTGACAGAAATGAGAAGGCTTTGAATAGAGAAAAAGACAAGCGCAAAGAACCTGTATTTACCAACCTCCCTGCACTAGGTGCTCTCTTCTCCTACAATGTTCCCACCAACAAAGAAATCAGTTCCATTTAAAACAAAGGGGATTAAATACTTTTCTTTACAGATGAAGCAGTTTTTTTATATTAAACATTAGTTTGGGTCTTGTGCAGGACTAACAGAGGCTACACTCCTGCCTTGTTTATTTTCACACGTTTAATGAATATTTACATTACGGCAGGCACAGGGATAGGTCTGAAGATGGATGAGGGACAAAACGCATGGTTCCTTCTCTTCTGTTCCTTCTAGTCTGCACAGGAAGGCCAGTAGTACTTGAACTACATGAAGATCTATTGAACAAACAGTTTTCAAAAATGTCAGAAGATAAGCACACAGGAAATTTAACTTCAGCTGAGGAATTTCAGGGAAATTCTTCCTGAGGAAATGAAATTTAACTCCTATTTTCAAAGATGAAGAACTAAGAAGAAAGAAACAATGTTTGAGGGCAAAGAGAACCCAGGCCCCATGGCTTTCAGCCCACAGGTGGTTCCATGGCAGGTGTGTAGTTACACTGGAGTTGTACATTTGGCTAGGTTTCTAGTGTCTGAGCTGCCCTAGGGTCAACATCTCTGGACCTCATAGGATAGAGACACTGCCTCTTAGCTTCTATGTCCTTAATCTTCAGTGCTTCATTGACTTGTGAATCCAGTGGAAGGGAGATATTTCCATATTCATTTTCAACATCACCTGGGCTCTTATCCTTGGTGTGTGGCTATGCATGGTTCTACCCATTCTCCTTAAAAGATAAAAGACTATGAAGAACTTGTCATCTCACTCTTCCAACCCCAGCAGGGGTATCTTCCATAGGAAATTACTCTGACGGATTTGCTTTTAGAAATTGAGAAATACGAAGCTTTGATCCAAGATTTTCTCAGACAACTTTATTTAGGATCAAAAACAAAGTAAAATAACTTTATAGCTCCTTACTAATAGGATATTCTCAAAGTGGAAGTTCATTTTGATTACCCTTGACAGATTTTCCCTTGATACTCAGAAAATATTGTGAAGGGGCTGCATCAGAACATAATAGGTTATACCTGCAGAAGATGTGCAACACTTTTAGACCAGACCAAGCTTCAAATGCCAATTTTCCTATGCAATGAGTGTGTGTATGTGGGGGGGTGGTTCTTCCCATGGGCAGTAACAAACAGTCTAAGAAATCTAAATCATTAATAAACCATGCAGTATCTGGAGTTAACACCATATAAATATGTGGAGTGTGGATTTCAAAACCAACCTCAAGTGCAAGGTGAGTCTCTAACTTGACCCATGACATGAGCAGCCCATTGCTCCACTTGGGGGTTCAGTTGTTATGATTTCCTATATGGAAGACTTATAGTTAGACACCATTTTTGGATTGTTACAAGGACGGAGGAAGAACTTCAGAAGAGGGACTGGCCTACAATAGCTTATTGATGAATAGTGTCTGCAGTCACAAAGAATGGACAGGGTACACATGGCCTCCCTTAAGCGTGCTTCAGCAGCCTGGCAAACAGGAGGACACCATGGGTCTCTCCCAAGACTCCTATCTCCCAACTGCAGAGAAACTGAACTCTAATAAGGAGAAATGTCAGTAGAGTGATGTGTGAGCCTCAGAAGACTTCATCATTCACTTTGAGATGTTGGCACAGAGTCAAGTTAGTTCTTATGTGACATTAAAAACCTTACTTCAGTGAAGAAAACAAACAGATAAAAAACACCCGCTAATGACTTTGGAAGGCCGGAGAGCAGCTGAAGTATTGTTTTTTTAAATGCAATAGATTTTAAACAGCATTTCCAATAATGAATAAGTCACCCAATTACTGCGCTCTTCTCATTCTGAACACCTGTCCCAGTGATTCGCAATCCCTGGAGTGACTTTTATTTTTAACAATATTTATTATCATGAGTGTTATCACATTACATGAAATCAGCTGGAGACAGCGGCTGTATTTGCTGCTATGCTGATGGCATCCAGGAACCGAGAAGTGAAGTTTTTTCTCATTTTCTTTCTGTGGCAGTGTTCTGAGGTGCCATGACTGTCTGCCCCCAGTAGACAAGGAGGGTAATCTCATAACTGTTTCACAGAGCAAGAATAACTGAGACCTCCCTCATGACTTTGATCTCAAAGGGTCTCTAAGAATGTCACAAAGTACTTGCTGAAGACAAGTCCAGGAACAGCTCCGCTTAGCATCCAAAGGCCAGCACTGTGGGGCATGGGGCAAAGTAGCTCTGTCATGGTCACATGGCTTTTCCCATTTGTTCCTGAGGAACTGCTGGAGAAACTTCAAGAAGACAAAGGAAAAATGATGGTGCATCCTTTTATGCTCTTCAGATATGACTCTGATATCAAGCATAGACTATACATACAGTTCCTGCCATGTCCTTTAGCATTCAACCTGCTTCCTGTCCTCCTGAAGAATCTGGCTGGAAAGAGAGCAGCAGGCTGCATTAAATATCTAGAGGGTATTTATAAAGGAACAACCTATTAATTATCAAATCAACATTTACTGAAGGCCCGCTATACCTTCCTTGTGTGATATTTTGCATGCCAAGTAGAAGTGAGAACAAGATCTGTATTTGGGACAGTACTGACTCTACTTACTATGGGAAATAGTCTTGTTAAACTGAAGTTTAGTTAAGGACGACAGTACTAGTACTTTGACTCACGGGTAAATATTGAGCTATTCAATGTATATGACTTATAATAAGAATATTGAGGCACAGAGGCATAAGTTGCCCAACGTCAGATAGATACTAAATGGTGTCTTAGTTACTTTTATCTTATTGCTGAGACAAAATAACCAATATCCACAAGTTAAGGGAGGAAAGGTTTATTTTAGCTCACAATTTGTAGAGGTTTCAGTCCATAATCAGCTGGCTCCAAGGCAGAGTTGCATGAAAGATAGAATTGCAGAGGAGAAACGGTTCATCGCAGGCAGAAGGCAGCAAAACAATAAGGGACAACCACAGTTCTTTCTATCTCTTATATCTTATCCAGGCTACTTAGGTTGGGTAGAATTTACACCCTTAATCCTAGTGCCCTTTATCCTAGCTTTGCACCATGAGTTAATCCCAGTATCACACACTCTAGATCCAGACACCTCTGAAAAAGCCCCACCTATAATGGCATGAGGCATTGCGGGACATCTAGACACAAACCATAACAGTGATCAACTTGGAATTGGGAGCTACAAAGTTGGTGTCCTCTGTCTAGGCACCTTATTTCTATCTTGAGAGGTTGGATGACGAGCTGCCATTAGACAGTCTGTATACTTCAACTGCAGGCTAACCAATGTGCTAAGTACTTAGTATGCCATAAAAAATTTAGTGCTTAGAATTACCAAACCAAGGAATCTTGATTCTTGGTTGTGTGACATAGATTTATGTTTGAGGAAGAATTTCACACAAATTTAACACATAAAATAAAAGATGATAGGGCAGAACATGGGATCACAGTGGTTAGAACCAGAGACAGGGTTATTTTCAGGACTGTCTCTTTCTTGTTCGCTGTCTCACTACGTCACTTACTGGGTCAAAGGCTTCTCCCCTGGCTGTAGTGTAAGGATAGAGCTCTTAGAGTAAGGACATTGACAGACTTACTGAGTGCCTACTCTAAGACTAAATACCATGACCATCAAAGAAAGATCTTAAAAAGTTTGTTCTTTCCATGTATCCGATGTTCCATGTTCTATGTAGCATATGTTGGACTGAGAGATGTGGGAAAGAAGTGGGAAGAGGGGAGATACCACTGAGAGAATCGATCATTTGGAATTTAACCTCACGCAGGCTAGTAAGGGTCAGTCTATTGATACCCATTTTTGCAGATGAGAAATTGGGGTACAGAGGTTAATCAATTACTAAATTGTCAACCCCTGTTCATAAGATACCTAACCATGATGAAATACATAGCAGTTTTGTGTGGTACAGCATAGACTCCAAGCCATATCAATGCCTTATCAATCACTGAACTTTTCGTTAATCCTCAAACAAGAGATATGCTAACCTGCTTAGGAAGAATGAGCACACTCTGGAGAGGCAGCAGGGAAGTCTTTTCACAGAAGGCAACAGGAGGCAGAAGAGAGTGAGGCTGGCATAAAAGAAGCCAAAGAGGCTTCAGTGACTCAGAGGGCTTTTTGTCTGGTCATAATAATGCGAATGACAGTGGTGTCTTCACAGCATTCTGTAGGACAATGGGTGCTTTCTACCCATCTCACCTAAGCTACCTATGGGTTGACACCAAGCAGATTTGCAGAACTTTTCTACTGAGCTCATGTCTGTGGGTAACCTCAGATAAAGGCCAGAGTTTCCTCAAAAGAGCTGCACGAGGTCAAACCATCATGGTCGCTCTGGGGAATAAGGAGATATTCCGATTTTTGTCACATTTCAGCTCACATGCTCTTCTATGTCTGAGGTTCTTACAGTTTGGAAGTGCAAAAATGGCCAAGCTGCCAGTCAAACCATGCCCAGCAGAACCCATGACATAGATAGAGATCTACAGTCCAGGCACTAGTCAGCTGGGAAATGGGAACTCTCCCAGGACCTCAGGGGACTGGTTCTCTCATCTGAATTCTATGGTCATATCCATTTCTACTCGTTCTTCCTAGGCCATGCCTACGCAATTTTCTGAGTGTTTTAGCCTCAGTCTCTCCATTTCTAGACTTGTGGGAGTCTTCATTAACAGCTTCATCTGCCCATTGTTCATTTTGTCATGTCTTCCTTTTCTGTTAAGATCCTCACCTTCCCTCCTTGATCCTCTCTCCTTGGTCACAAGCTTCCATTCATGTTCCATGGCTTTGAGAGTCAGCTCATGCCTTGTCAGATACCCTTTTACAACTCTTTCTGCTAAGTGGGTCAACACCCTTGGAATGTGCCCAGACTCTCATTGTGGATTTAACTCCAAGGACAAAAATCAGAATGGCTTCTTAAAAGAAGGCTCCCAGATTCACTTTGCCCCACTTTCCTAGTGAACAAGTTTCATTGGTTTATTGAAAATGTCTGGATTTATATCCTTGCTTTACCATTAATAAAGAGCACAAATGACAGTTATTCCAGTGGCTCACTGCTCAATGCATGGTGTGTATGTGTGCGACTGTGTGTGTGTGTGAAGGGTTAAAAACACACTACCCTAAAATATTGCACTTTGGCATTTTAGGACACAGCAGAAACTGGAAGACTATGTTCATCTTTCTTCCTTTTTTTCCTGAAGCAGGTCATAAGTCTCTAATGTTAGAGTAGCCCACATCCTTATTTCTGAAGACATAGACACAGGTAGGAATCCTGGGTCTTATTAAGATTTCTCCCAATTTATTATCTTTTATAACCATAGCCCAATTTATTTGATTGAACTTTCCTACTATTGTCCACTCTTCATCAATCCTAAGGATAAAATACTCAAGTTTTTCTGTTCCTTGGGTCATTTCTTTATGAAATGAAACATACACTAAATAAATTTGTTTTTTCTCTTCTCAGTCTGTTGCTCTAGGATTCTCACCTGGTTAACCATCATGAGACAGCAACCTCTGCACACACATCCCTTTTCAGATATTAGACAGATGACACAGAAGTATATATAATCTAAAGATGAATCTTGATCTTTATTGCTCTAGTTACTAGCTTTTGATTAGAAATAAAGCACATAATGTCTCTAAGCCTTCATTCTCATCTGGAAAATAAGACTAATTACATATGCTTTTGGAGATTTTAAAAAGAATTAAATAATGTAGGGCTAAAATCTACCTGCAACTGATGTTTCTTGTTTATTTTATTTTTTTGTTTTTGCACTACTCGCAATTAAACCCAGAGCCTTCACACTGAGCTACGTCCTAAGCTTCCCTAAACATTCTTAAAATTTTGAGACAAGCTCTTGCTAAATCACTCAGTTGCCCAGGCTGGAGTAAAACTCATGATTATCCTGCTTCAGCTTCCCAGTCTGCTAGGGTAAGAGGTATGTGCCACCACACTTAGCTTACGTGTAAACTAGAACTAGATCCTAAACACAGAACAAAATATAAACATGAAATTGGGGACAAAGGAAAGATATCAAAAGAGAAATGTAATTTAGCTAGTTGCATGTTAGCTTCTGTGACAACACACTCAAGAAGCATCATCCAGACCCACCAGCTTTGTGAAACATCCTCAGCAAGGCTACCTCCTCTTTGTCCCTGCTGCTGAGAACATTTTGGATAGTGCAGGCATGGCACAATGCATTCAGCTCCCACTGCTTTCTAGGGGTCAGAGGTGGAACTAACCTTGATCACCTGACAGGCACTATCAGTCCTGGAATGAGCTTACCTTCCAGAGCAGTCTCTTCTCAATGGACTCAAGCTTAAGAGAGCCATCCATCAGGCAAATAGACTCAGGGAGCTGCGCTTATTTCTCACATAAAACACTGATTCTTTACTCCTCATCCTGATAACTTCAACTGAGAGGCCAAAGCTAAAAGAGGCACACAGTTCAAATATGCTCTGCTCAGTACCAGAATATGGCTGACTAGGACAAGGAAAAGCCAGTTCACCTGCTCGGCTCCCTAGCAGCTTCTATAGAAAGAAATAAAGAATTTGGCTCTCAGGGGCTCTTAAACCATCCTCGCTGGAAGCTAGCTCCACTCAAAAATATTTAATGAATATGCTCCCACCTTCCTAAAAATAGGAAAGAAAAATCAATAAACACTAAATGGTTACAATCTTTGGATCAAAGTGGTTTTAAATAAGGTTGTCTTCAGCTTTAACCCCTCCCTGACATTCTTCACCTATAAGCAAAACATGCTAACTAGGTCTTTCTGAAGTGTGCATGGTTTGTCCCTTCCAGTCATCCACATGTGGTGTTCCACAGCTGTAATGGTCTTACCTAGTCCATGTGGCAGTTAAAGCTGGATTTGTAATTAAGTAGGGGAATTTCAAAATCTACTTCCAAAGCCTTTTGCTCTTATTCCTTATGCTGAGTATGTTTGCTAAGCTTAGAAATTTGTACTGAGGAAAGAGTATGAGACAAATTAGCATAGTTGATTCTGACAACCCAAACTTTAGGGTCTTTGCATATGTTTTCTCTGCCTGGAATGCTTTTACCATATATGGAAAAGGTGAGCTTTGTCTGTATCTTAGGCCTTCACTTACATATCCCTTTTTTCAGTAAGGCTTTTCCTGACACAAAATTCCAATGTTTCCCTTAATTGGAGCATCATCTATTTTATACCCCTCTCCAGCAAATTTCCTAGTAATGATCACTTACTAGCAGTGTGGATACTGTATCAGTTAAACTTGTTTACAGTCCGTGTCCCTCTCAAGGATGTGAGAGGGCTTGGGGTGCTGATGCTGTCCAGGCTCCTAGAATAGTGCCTGATATTGAGAAGCAGCTCAGTCGATGTTTGCTTGAGGACAGCCCGTAGTTAAGAGGCAACGTTAACAGGATTCCCAGAGGCTCAGGCCCCAGTTCCACCACCCATCAGCCCTTAAGTTTGGTCAAGGATTTACTTTGCCTCTCTACATCTTGTTCTCTTCATCTGCAAAATGGGAGTGATGGTAGCAGTTCCTACTTCACAGAGCTGAGACAAAGACAAATATTTGACATATGGTTGTGTGTTCTTTAAGTGATTATGATGACTGATGTTATTAACAGTGTTACCCAGCAATTATTAAGAACTTACTTTACACTGCAAACCATTTCATGAGCATGTAAAGTACTTACATTAATAGTTGGTACATATTAAGTACATAATAAATAGTAGCTACCATTCTGTTTGATTCCTTTTAACCAGCAAAGCTACGTAGTATGGTACATGCTATTATTTTTTGTTCTGATTAAGCTTGTTAAGTTTGCTTAACTCTCTCAAATGCTGTTTGCTGGTGGGGTTTAACTCCACAAAGCCATTCTGAAGTAGCCCAGAACAATGTGCTATTAATGGAATCACTGACCTCACTGCATGTTTACAAGGTGCAGGTGGTGATGTTTGCTTACAGGTTGGGCTTTTCTTACCTAGTTGCTAGTTTCGGTGTCTATAAGAGGAAACTGCAGCATCTTAGATTACCATCTCCCACTTAAAGTTCAAATTTAATCCAAACCTATTCTTTCCTTTACAAGGGTGAGTTACATGCAATCTATCATATGGGTCCTGTTGATTGAAATTGTTTAAATTGGCTCAGTACAGATGCTGTAAATCCAGAGCACAAAGCTTCTGAACAGACTTGGTTTGGAAAATGAGGGTGTGACTTTCCCCTGAGGGCTTTCAGTATATTTGTTGCCCTATAAAAGCAAATTCCCTCCTATTCCTTTTCACAGTTACTGCTGCAGTCAGAGCTACTCTGAATCTTTCTGCATTGCTGAGGTGACAGGCTTGGGGGAGAAGGACAACAGAGCCATGGCAGGGAAGTGGGAGCAAAGGGAGGCAAAAAGCTCACACCTTTTTAGGATCTTGGAGTCAAGATGACTTTGCAGAACTGACGAGGAAGTGGGAGGGCATTCTCAAGTGATCAGGGCAATAAGTTTTGATTGGCAGCAACCACCTCCAGGGATGTTCCCAAACAGCAGTCTCTACAAGGTTTGGGGTTCTTTTAGCTTCATGCCCCCAAATCCCCTCTTGCCCCAGCAAAAGCAGGTCAGCACAGTGAGGAGACATGGCTTTAGTGAAAAAAGAAAGTGTTCTGGATTTGCAGGGACTGGACTCAGGGCTTATCCCAGGAAGGTGACGGGGAATGAATCCCAAGAGAATAAGCTGATGAGGAGCTTTGCACTATTCTCCTCCCAAGCCCATCAAACTCAGCAAGATAGGAGCTGTTCAAAAGGGTGACCAGACAAGTCCCCAGTGGAAGGATCAGGGAATGAGAGAGATTGAGGAGAAAGTCCATTCATGTACCACTGGGAGGAAAAGGTAGTCATAAAACTTGATGAATGGGGCTCTATCAACAGACAGATTGGATGAAAACAGTCAACCTCGGTACAATATACAGGGGTTTTGAGAGAACAGGAGTTGAAGGTAGGATGACCTGAGAGAAAAGATGGGTACAAGAGAGAAAGGGGCAGGAGAAGCAGCTCTACTAACTGATGGACATGGGAAATATTGCAGAACACTCTTCACTGGGAAGCGCATGTGTTGGCCCACCAGCCAGAGCTCTAGCTCTCTTCATTGCTGCTCTGAGTGTTAGGAACAAGGCTACAGTGTGACAAGGAGGCCTCCCCAGAGTAAAGGGGAGGCAGGTGGCACACAATTTAGAAGTGCTGGAAGGCCTTTCCTGCCTTCACATAAACCCTGTAGCCTACTTATCTTTCGTTCACTTTTTGACTTCAGTAACCAAATTCAATGTTGGTCTTTAGAGGTAAAAAGCAAATTACTCCTGGAGGGAATCTACCTGAATAGCAAATATTAAGAAAGGTAATGAGTATAACTGTTCTCTCTCATGAGTTCATCTGGACTTGGTTTCACTGTCCCATTGGAGGATATGTGGGAGGAGAATGAAGCTGCCCATCAGCAGGCAGATGGTGCCTCTTCTCCTGGAGAAACTGTAGGCACAACCTGGGGCCTGAAGGTGGGGCAGGGTAGGTAGACCACTGGAGCATTGGGGTGAGAGTGCTCAATTACAGAAGTGCCAAGGCAGCACTAGTAGAGAGGCCCAGCAAGGTAGAGACTACGACAGGGCTTCAGAAAGAAAGATGGTGACACCCATCCAGCAATAGAGCAGAGCCATCTCCAGCTCTCTCTTCCCTCTGCTGTTTCCCAATCTGGATCAGAAACCCAACTTTCTCACAAGCTATGTCTTTACCATCACGTCTTTCCTCTCTGCAAAGGATGAAACCTCAGCACTCCCAAACAGCTTTTCTGTTTGTTGCTTGCTTTTAATGAGGGAGCAGTTAGCTGTTCTGACAAATTTCTTAGAGATGATGATAAAATGTTGGCAAACAGTCAAAGAGGCCCATATAGATTTTATGTCTTGCTTCAGAAATATTCCTCCAAAAGTGTGTGTGATAACACTAAAACAAAATACTTTATTATGTAGCACACATTCGAGTTTAGGTGACCTTGTTGGGCCATAACTATCCTTCCATTTCTCTCCTGTTTTCCCTCCTTTTCCCTTTTCTCCAGTTGGAGTGAGAGAGACAGAACGGAGGGAGCAGTTAGAAGAAGGAGTGAAGTAAGGCCATACGACTGTGATGAGGGTCAAAAGCGAAGGAGGGAGGATAGGTGGAAACATCAGGCCTTGGCCAGTGCTCTGCAACTGTCTTTAGTGAATAAAAATGTTGGACAAAAGAGTCCTTGTTAATAATTTTAGATTAAGAGTTTTTTCTTTTTAATGGAGAGAAGAGATACTGTGAAGATGGCAGGGAATGAAGCTAAAGATAAATATGGTCTCACTCATTAGATTAAGACCATTTTTCTGTTTTTGGAAAGTATGATTCTGCTTTGAGAGAGGAGAGGATATTGGAGTGGGAGGTTTTATGTACTCTACAAGCAGAATGGAAAGAGAATCCCAGAATTAGAAAATACATAATAATCAGATTCTGTTTAACGCCCTTCCTTGTATCCGGGAGATTACACAAAAGCCACTTAGGCTGAAGCCTCAAGGGCCACAGTTGGCCCCATTTCTATTAAAATCTCGCCTAACAGGAGAGCGCATTTTTTGAGAAGAAAAAAAAAAGCTGCTGATGGTACTAGTCTGACTCTAAATGATACTAGTTCTTCTAATAACTCAATGATGCAGTGTGTTTGCAATCTAATTTCATCCAAAACATCCTAAACTGAAAATAAAGTGCTGTTTAATAGGCATGAAAAGATGTCATTTCATTTTGCTGAATGTTCTAGTAACAACTACTAATTATTTCAATGTATTTTTTTCTGTAATTATTTGAAACAGACTTATTCAGAGCTTCCCCATTAACTTCAAAAATATTTCAGCCTTCTACAGAAATTCAACAGTGTAAATTTAAGTAGCCTTTTCTTTCTTCAGTGGGCTGGGAATACAGCTGGATGAGGTTGAGGGAGGAAACATGTCTTGTGCAAATAGACATAACTGAAGACTAAAAAAAAAAGGAAGAAATCTCAACTGCAAAGCCTTTACTTAACAGTTCCTGACTCCTTTCTTGCTTCACTCAATGTTCTGGGTCTTGGGGACAGATTTTAGAACAAATACTCAAGACACTACTTAGACTTTCTGCTGATTGATGAGAGTCTTGGAAGACAATGAAATTATTGAAGATACAGGAAGCACTACTGGTAGAGAAAGGCAGTGGGGAAAGTTGATGTCACCTTCCAAGGCTGATTTCAAATAGACTTTCTCATAGAACCAAACCATTTCAGAACAACAAAGAAGACCAAGCTTCCCTGTGAGCATCCCAAGATACTTGAAAGGGATTTATAAAATGTCAGTCTCTCTAAGTAACACCCACTATGGTTTTTAATGATGATCCATGGACACATGGGAAATGGTCATGTTCCTGCAGAAATCCAAATGCTAGAATGCTAGTTTGGAGATTTCTGATGGGGGTGTATTATTTTAGGCACCTTTCCATCATTATAACTAAACACCAAACATGAGCTACTTGTGAAGAAAAAGAGGTTCATTTTGGTTCACAGTTATGAAGGTTCAAGTCAAAGACTGGGCTGCCTTTTTGGTTTGGGCCTCTGGCAAGAGCAGCACATCATAGTGAGTTCCTTTGCAGCAAAGGAACACCTTAAGTTAGAGGAGTGGGGGAGAAAGGAAGAACCAGGGTATCACATCCCTTTCCAGAACACACCTGCAATGGCCTTGTGAAGTCTCACCTGGTCTTATCTTTTAAAGCATATACATGGGAATTTTTCTGAGGTGGCTGGATCTAGAGTGTGTGATGCTGGAATTGATTCATGTTGTAATGCTAAGATCAATGGCACAAGGATTAAGGGTGCAAGTGCTAACCACTTTAAGTAGCCTGGATAAGATATGAGGGATAGAAAGAGTTGTGGTTGTGTTTTCCTTGCTTTGTTACCTGCTACCCATCATGAACTGTTTCTCCTCTGCGATGCCTGTCTGCCAGGCCACCCTACTTTGGAGCCAGCTGATTATGGACTGAAACCTCTACAAACTGTGAGCCAAATAAATGTTTTCCCCTTCATCTCTGGGTGTCAGGTATTCTGTCTCAGTAGAGACAAGTAAGTAAGTAAACAGATGAAAGTAAGTAAGACACCAGTCTCCTTCTTCTTTATGAAAAACAATTCGACTACATTCACCAGTGTTCCTAGGAATCAAACATGGTCATGTGGCTGAATACTATTCAATGGAATTGAGCAAGTAAAGTATGCCTTGGACAGCCAACCCATAAAGTCCTCTTGTGGACTCTCTTCTGTGTTGTCTCTTCTAACTGGCAAGATTAGAAATGATACACTGGGAAGATTTTGAAAGCTCTGCTACTCAGACAAAAAAAAAATTTAAAAATCTGCCTTCTTTCAGTGTCTTAGTCTTGCCACAGCCACTAAACACTACCTGGACCACTCTATTGCTGCCTGTGTTGGCACCTTTGATGAGTTCACCAAGATACTGGAATCTCAGGAGATTCCCCATGCTTTCACGGTCTGCTTGTGCCACTCTCTGCTCTGAGACTCTCCACTTTTACACTTACTGTATTATACCTGCAGTGTCAGTAGCTGGCTGGATGGTTACTGGGAGACCAACCAACTGACCTGGAAGTGTGGAAATGTTAGAGCTCTAGAGGGTGAAACTTGGCCACTGGGAAACGTGGAGTAGGAGTAAACCAGAAAGATAACTCTCTTGTTCTTTCTCCCTGCTGGGGTAGATAGCACCAAGGTGTGGTTTCTCACTGTAGTCTTTGTGGGGGAGTCTCATACTTCCAAGGTAAAGCTGTAGTCAGTGTAACAATGGACTTCATTCTCACCTTATTTTTGGCTTTCCTGACACATCTGTTGAAGACATCTGAACCTCTGATAGACAGTCTAATGATCACACGTGTTCCCCCAAATTTCTGTATAAACAAATACAAACATAAAAAAGTATATATCAATACCACCAACTTATAAACAGACACCTTGAGGAACACTCATTCAAATAGCAATGCGTTCCAAATTCCCTCTGAGAAGAGGGTATTATCATATCCCCTCCTCTTCAAATGGAGCTCTCTTCCTAAAGGACAGCCACCCCTCCAACAGCAACACAGGAGTAGAGGGAACTGAGTTATGGTACTTGTGAAATGTGGTACAACATGTAACACATCCTCAGGGAGCAGAATCTAGAAAACCTCATTCATAGTGTGGCTTCTCCATCCGACCATTGCTGTACCGTATACTTTAAGGGAAGGAGGATTCCCTGTAGCAAGAGGATGATGCAACAATGACTGTGAAGTCACCCACTGGTGTTTGGGTTTCTGCTATGGTGTGTTGTTCATGAGTCCAAATATCTTCATCAAAAACAACTTTATGAATAGTTGGTGGTACTAAGAGGGCTTGTCATTTCATAGAGTTTTTTTTACCTACACTCACACACATGAAGATGACTAACAGACTTGGGATTAGGGCAGCTCAGCTCCTTGCCAGGCATAGTTCTACAATCAACTTGCAGCCATCAGGCTGAAGCTAGGCTTATTGATCACCACCTCCCTAGGCCTTCTCCTTTTCCTGTCATCATCTTCCATTCCTTATCCCCTGGTGTTTATCCTTAAAATATCATTTACATGTGACAAAAAAATTAAAAAACATGTTTTTACACACTATGCTATCTAATACCTAGCTCTGTGGTGGAGATCAAGAAATGGGAGGCAAAAGTCATTGGAGAAGTTAAGACATAATCTTTTATTTTCTATAATTAAAGAGTACATGCAAATATTCCATCTTCTCATTTAATCCTCTTGAGAATTCATAAAAAGAAATCTCAATTAGGCTGAAATTAACCAAATGATATATACTTCAGAAAAAAAGGAGCTGTCCAAAGAATGGTTAATTGGCAAAGGAAGACTTGCTGTTGGAGAAAAGTTCTTCTACCTGAACCAAACAGAAAGCCCACAGTCAACCAGTGGGCATGGTTTTGACTCAGTGGTTAGAGAAGGCCAGGGAGTTCTGAGAAAATGTGAGAAAAATTCCCTTCAGATCTAGGGGCAAGTCTGACCAAAAGAACAAGGAAGACTTTTCCTACCACTGAGGCACTTTCAACTCTGAGATAGGAATCAATAAGTGAAACATGACATTCACAGAGAACTTCACCATATATATCCATTGAATGTCTGAATATTTTGATCTTCCTAGAACCCACATGTTGAATAAATGACATTGATGTTAGAGATATAACATGCTGTTCCCAAGCTCATCCCTCTCCTTGCCCCATCATGGATGACATTCATCTCCCCAGTGTCATTTGTTGAAGCCCTAAGAGAAATTGAATCATTGTTTTTCTTTTTTTTAAACAGATGAAGCAATCAAGCCATGGCATGATTAAAGAACATGTTTCAGAAGGCACATCAAACATGTGTATGGGAAGCATGAGCCCAAAGTTCACACTCCTCATATCAACATGCCAATGTCAGGGGCTTCTCTGGATGAATATCTCCAAAGCAGTCTAGACTGTATTCTGTTTGGAAACAGAGAATATTAATCCTGGCCCTCAGAGAATCCCGATAGAAACACTTAAGTACCTCTAAATGCACTCAAATAAAAAGGGCAATTAATACAGCTCTAAGAAGGATGGCTTTTGGATCTATAAAGTATTGACCTTACATGGTTGTGAGGACTAAATAAGAAAATGCATATGGAAGACCTCTATGATCTTCAAAGCTTGGAAAAGTCCAAGTAGCTGAGATAAGTTACCTATCCAGGTGGGGACAGGAAGTCCCAGTGAGTATTGACCCTGTTTAAACAGACAGCAACTACTCAGTCCTAAGAGTGAGATTCAGAAAGTAGATGCCCAGTGTCACTAACATTTGATTTTTAAAAGGAAATATTTCTATATTTAAACACTGGGGGTTTTGTTTGTTAGTTTGCATGTTTTATTACTGCATAGATTAAATAAAACCTTGAATCTTGGAGAAGGATTTTGTCACGAGCCTGTCACTTTGCAAACCCTGACTTGTAAATGTCTATAAGGATGCTGGTATTGTATTCAGAGCTGCCTGAAAGTTCCAAGAAGAGCAAACTACTAAGGACAAGGGAGTTTGCAGTGAGGAGAGGCATCCTCCCAAGGTGATACAATTTCAGCAGAGCCCAGTTAAAGGAAATTAATGATTGTCTGTAGCCTGGAAGCAAGTGTGATAGTTGGGAATCATCAAGAAGGCAGAAAATTAGAAGATTCTGAATCAATCTGCATTTTACAGACAAAGGACTCAATCAAGGTGGAAAACAATAAAGAGGAAACTAAAATCAATGAGCTCTCTATGGTTTATTTTGCACCCTGGCTCTAAAAGGGAGTTACATAAAATGATCTAAATATCTCCCTGAGACACTGTACTCTGCACTTTCTAAAAACCAGAGGCAAACACAACACTACCCCTTTGCTGAACTTCAAGTACTCATAAATAGGATCTTGTCACTCTACTGCCTAGAACCTCTTATAACTTCTCATACAAGGAGGTAAAAGCTAAACTCAAAAAACCAGAAAACCAAAAACTATAAAATGTTCCAAAAGGATAAAATAGAAATTGCAATATAAAAGGTCACAACAAACCTTTCTCCCAAAAGTCTTTTACACAGTGTTCCTCAGGCCAGTTGATGGCAATCTGTCTTTTACATTACTGAAGCCAGAAATCTGGTGCTATGGTTTAGTTCTATAGTTTCCTCCAAAAGTTTCATATGTTCTTAGGTATGGCTTTTGGAAAGTAATTGTATGGTGGGGGCTTAATATTCATCAGATGATCAATTCATTGTTGAGTTCATAGCTGAATATATTGTTAGGAGGTGGCAGGTCACTGGATGGATGACCACAAAAAGTATATTCCTAGCCCTGGCTCCTCTTTTCTCTCTCTGCTTCTTGGCTGCCATGGGTAAGCAGCTTTCTTTTACCATGTCCTTCTACCATGCTATTTCTGCCTCAGAACCAGCTGACCATCATGTATAGACTGGACCCTCTAAAACTTTAAGCTAAAATAAACCAGTCGTCCTTTAAGTTTTGAGTGTTGGTTACTTTGTCCTAGCAACTGGAAAGTGACTAATTACCTGGAGCAAATGTTAACTATCTCCTCTCTTTTGCCCCTCTTCTAAACCATCAGAAAGACCCACTGAGGGTACCTTTAAAATAAATCCACAATCCAACCTCTCTGCCATCTTGGGCCAGTATCATCATTCACCTGGTTTACCAGAATGGACTCTTACAATTCTTCTGCTTGTATTTTTGGCTCGTGTACCAGTAAAAGTAGGTTTCATTATGCTTCAGAAGAGAATAAAATCAATCTCCCAGTAACTTAAGCAACTCACTTGGTTACTCTCACATTCAACACAGGTTGATGGGGTCACTGCAGCCTCCAGCAGACCCAAACTGACAAAGCAGCCCTGTTGCAAGTGATGAGGTAGAAGGAAAAATTTCCAGAGATCCTTGAAACTTCTTAGAAGAATAACAGAACACTTTAGTTTGTTGGTGAGGCCAGTCTCATGGCCATGCAGGGTGAGAAAGTATAATCCAGTCATGCCCCAGAAGAACCAGAAATGCCTTTTGAGTAGTACAAATGACTACCACCCCTCTCTAGGGTCTATTCTCAACCCAACAGACCAAGTGATCTTTTAAAAAAAAAGTCAGATGGTGTCAATCTTCTGCTCCCCATGTTCCTCAGAGTCAGTATCCAAGTTTCTAAGAATGCAAGATGCTGTGAGGTCTGATGTCCCATCTCTGTCTACTTCATATCATTTTGATCACCCCATTCCTGTGCTGTTTACTTTGTTCCTGTTGCTCTGTTGAGCTCGGTACACCCCGTTTTCAGCTTCTCTAGGGACTGTTTTCTTTGCTTAGAATATTCTTTCCCCAATATATGCACTGCTGCTCCCCTCACCTCCTTCAAGTTTTGGCTCAAATGTCATCTTATTTAAAATTTCATCCACACATCCCAATGTCTGACAAGAGGAGTCACAGCTTCTCAGCTGCATTCTGTTGAGACGTCTGCATAACGTCTCAAAACTTCATTACTCTCCCTTGTAAGATGAGAATAGTACTACTCACCTTGCTATGTTAGTGAGGTTTAATAAGAAAATAAATACATGTTTCTACATTTGTATCTGTCACTAAATATAAGATTTGTCTCTCTGGACAATTATCATTCATATAATAGCACAGTGGTGTGTTAATGGTCCTTTAACAGAATCCCATGATTTAGAGGCTTGGAGGGGCTCTTTATTATTTTTTTTCCTTAAGTTTAATGATTGGTACTTTTTAGATATTCAGGACATGTACATTCTGGTTGATGCTAACCAAAGCAAAACCAAACAAAGCAAAAATAAAACAAATGTAAACAAAACACCAAAATTCTGTAATCATCTAGTTTTAGGGAAACGCTTTCCTATTTATAGTCACCAACTGGAAGTTTAAGACTCATATTAGCATATTAGAAGCTCTGAGAATTATTGCTATAGAGAAACCTGTTCAGTATATTTAATCCTGAATCCCCCAGGCTGAATTGACCTTTGAATCCTGTCTTTTCTTCCTCCCTCACCCAAATGCTTATTAACATCCTGTACGACTAATGTTCTAATGAACACAACTTGGGAAATGCTGAGTCCATCTATACCTCACATTTAATTGAAGACTAAATCACAGACCAGAGAGGTTAGGTGTCCAACCCATTGTTAACCAAAGCAAGATGAGACTGAAACCTGCCTAAAAATGTCCAGTATCAGGTTTACCAGCTCTTACCCATTTCATAACAAAGTCACAACAGAGCAAAAACCTGCTTTCCCCACTATGACATTGTCAGACTCTCTACCCTGTTTCATAACTCAAGGTTTTCTCAGTCAGTTTTCACTGATTGTTTCTCTTTTACCCTTGCACCTCTCCATCCAATTTGGATTTTAAGGTGCAGGGGAAAAAAAACCTCAAAATGTTTAAACTGAATGTTTAGACAAAACTATTAGTTATTTATCTGTGCCTAGGTGTCTTACTAGACTCTATGTCTAAATAAGGGAGGAAATTGCTTTACAAATAGCAGCAATAATCACCCATGGCTTTGCCATGCAGGAGAGCTCACAGACCAAAGATTGCAGACAATCTTCTATTCCTTAACTCCCTTCCTACCCTCAGAGTCGCTGTACCATGGGTGATCCACCACATGCTTTGTACACAGTTTCATTTTCTCATCTTCTGTGCAATGCACTGTAACATGTTGATCTTTTCTAGGGATAAAAGTTTTCAGGTGAGGTGATGTGATAGGATCAGAGGGTGGACCTGTACAGAAGGACAACATAGCTGTATGCGTCAGGATTTGGTGGCATCTCCCACGATGTCCCCACAGTTCACCAGCAAGGTGCAGAGTTCTCTCTGGATTGATACATATGTTTTTATTCATGTCTATGAAACTTATGTACTTCATTAATGTAATTTATTGTCAGACAATGGGGTATTAGTTACAAAAATGCCTCTTTGCTGACCCATGGTTGGTGTAATGGTCCCTATCTCTCTCTCTCTCTCTGATCTTATGTATCCTGGATCTCTTTAGCTTGCTTTTACATCACAGGGACTCTGTGAGATGAGTAAAGGGGGTATGATGTAAGTCGTTAAGCAGAGGCCCAGAGACTATATCAGAAATTTTCACAGCCCAGACTTGAACTTTTATCATTTGACTCTTAGTCCTGGCCTGTCTTCACAATCATGACTTCCGGGCTAGGAGAACTACTTAAACACTTTTGCTCATCTAGCATTGTTTCTGAGCGGGCTGCTTTGCTATTGACTTGGAAAGCACTCCTGGTGGAAGCCAATGTTAAAATCAGTAGAGTAACACAGGGCTGTTTAATGACAAATATAAATGTAAAAGTGTATATTTATTTTCTTATTAAACCTCACTAACATAGAAAGGTGAGTAGTATTATTCTCATCTTACAAGGGAGAGTAATTTTCCAGTGAAAAATGTCACCATTCCTGTAGTTCATAGTTTTGAAGGGAGACTTCTCATGGGCTAATTTTAGTAAGAACGGATATAATCACACTGACGTATATTAGATTTTATGTGTAATATGTCTACCCCTAAATAAAAGTAGCTTTAATCTTTAGTTTTTCTTATTATAAAACCAATACATTTGTTGTAAACACTTCAGGAATCAGAGAAATATATAGAAAGCACAAATGTTACCCTATTTCCCCCTCCCAAGCAGCAACAAACATTAAGCCTTCTTTGGGCATCTGACAGGCTCAGCCTTTGCTCCCTGTCCTGTAAGCCTGGGCAGGAGACAACTGGTCTCTCTAGTTTTGCTTTTGTGAGCTGGCTGCTTCACTGCTATCCATAACCAGGAGCAAATTTAATCAGTTCTGGCAGGCAGCAATGGAAAAGGAAGAAAATCCTGTCTGGTGTGACTCTAAAGCATTGGTTCTTAACTTTTATGAGATCATAGGCTTCTTTGAGATTTTGATGAAAGCCACAGGCACTGTTCAGAGAAAAAAAAAAATCACCTACCTACATACATAGACTATTTTACATGCAACTTTAAGGAATTCATGGACCCCCCCTTAAACTCATCTATAATTCCCTTGAAGTCTTTAGGTTAAAAAGACTCTTGTTGTAAAAGAAGAAAGAACTATTCACAGCATTTATCCACAACTTCTATTTATATATTTATTTGCTTACTTATTTGATGTTTCTATCCTTCACTGGATTGTGAGTTTTAAAACAGCAGAGACAGTTCATTTTGTTCAAAGATAGGTGTCCAGTGCCTTATAGACAATATTTGCTTCATTTGCTTGTGAAACAAATTAACAAATAAATGAATCAATGAATGAATGTTTACTAGAATCTCTTGCACTGACATGAGCAATTTATGAACTATGCGAGTGGGTGGACTGGTTAGGGGAAGCCAGGAAAGGAAATATTTTTAACTAACTTTTTTTACATGGTTTCAGAAAAGATGATAGTGAAGTGGGAAAGCACCAAGGGAAAAGATGACATTCATTATTTTGTGGAAATGGGGTAGGTAGATTGCAAGGAGAGAACAGCAGTGATCCAAGTCCTTGAAATCTCTACCCTATGATATAATCACAGGATGAATTTGTTGTCTACTTCATAGAATTTTACACCCCAATCAATGGCACAGATACATAAACCTGCATTGCTCACTATTTCTCCTCCTTCCTGTTATATTATTCCAGATTGTGACTTTTCCCAGAACCCAGAACCATTGTGCTTATGATCCAGCACCTCTACCCTCATTCTCAGAACCTGGCACACAGTATCACTAGTATCACATTGTCCGTACTCACTAAACTCTTACTGGTTATATTTTGGTGGGAAATGATGCTCTTGATCCAAAACATGGTGCTGCTCATTGATGGGTTTGCCTCCAAAATGGTCCTGGGGCTGCATTCCACTGTGCTCCTTCCTGAGAGAGCAGTTAGGAATTTGTAAGGGGTTCAGAGAGCCAAAGAGCAGTAACTCATTCTCCTGAGGTACCAAACAATGCACAGAGCCATGACATCATCTCTCGGCCTTTGCTGCATGTTCAGTGTACTCACTGAACTAACCACACAATAAACACAAATGCGCTTGGGTAGCTGAGCAGTGCAAGCAACAAAGTGGCTGGAAGATTAGATCACAGGCACACTGTAGAGTGCTTGGGGAGGAGCGGGGAACAGTGGAGAAGCCTCGAGCCTGCTGTTGGGAGACAAGCAATGCTCTTCAAGACAGGACCACAGGAGTGCACTTGTCCCAGGCCTCTCCCTTCCCTTGACCACACTGGCCTTTGGGATTTCCTAGCTTCTATTACCAGTGATTATGAATGAGAATGCCTGGCAACTAGTAGATAATCAATAACACGCTGAATTCCACTGAGAAAATGATTTGATGCAATTATTCACACATTTATTGAATTTCTCTCTTCCGGGTGTTATGCCAGGTGCTAGAGATAAGACGATGTTCTTGCAGTTGTAGGTTCTAGTCCAGAGGAGAAAATTTATCTGTAAACAAATAAAAACTGCAATGTCATAAGACATACAATTAAAGTAAGCTATTCATCTATGAAAAAACACAGAAGGAAGTTACTATCTTAGCTTCTAACCCTTGGAGAAATATGAGAAGTGATGTTAGTGTGTATTCACTCAGTCCACACCTCCAGGGCATTGATGCTGCACCCAGAGTTGTGTAAAGCTCTGAGAATAAAAAATGCAAGATCACTTTAGGTTCTAAAGGAGCTCACATTTTAGTAGGAGAGACAAACCAATGACAAGACATTGAAGGCTAAGCACCTGTGATGGGTTGTAATAGTGTTTATAATCATTAATTTTCTCTTTTGTAGGACTACACATGCTAGTCAGGCCCTGCTTCCCTGGGAGAAGAGCACACTTTCTTGCCTCATTGCTGCTGGACTTGGCTGTGTAGCTTGCTCTGGCCAGTTGAATATGCCCTCTAAACCAATACACTTCCTCTGAGGAATTTTACTTCCTATTGCATTTTCAACTCAGCCTCTTTTGTTCCTGCTCTGTCTGCCACTACAATGTCCTGTCTCAGCAGGGGCTTCCCCTTAGAGTTGGTTCCTAAGAGAAGATGCATGGGGCAGACTTGACCCGATTCACATCCTGAAACTGAGACTAATTATCTAGCACTGATCTTCACACACACACACACACACACACACACACACACACACACAACATGAGCAATAAATAGTATTTTCACTTGTTTTTCTGTAAGCTACTGAGACTTTGGTTCTGTTTACTATGCAGCATAACCTACCTAATACAATGCTAAAATAAAAATAAGCAGGGAATATAGTTAGGAAACATTGAAGCAGTTCAAAAGTCATTCTTTAGCAATGGTCATCAGAGAATGTCTGAAAAGAGTTGCCTATAAATTGAGTCCTAAACAGACACAAGTTGAAAGGAGGAGGAGGATTAGGGAAGTAGGAATACTCCTGCTGATAAGTAACGTACTAGTGTGTGATGTGCTCAAGCTTAGTGATGAACTTATGCATATAGAAGAAAGAGCATAGAAGCCAAGTTGAGGAGCACATTAGTGATAGAAAAGTCTGGAGAGGTTTAAAAAAAAAGCTCATTTCAAGAAGGAATTTCCATGCCAAGTCAGTAGTTGGGACTTAATCTTTTTGGATTAGTAATTGGAAGGATTGAAACAGGAACTGGGCAAGGAACTTGACATTGGAAAGTGCTCTTCTGGCTGCATTTGGAGCATTGGCTGAGGTGAAAGAGAGAATCTGAGACAGGGAGGCAGTTAAGAAGCTATTGCTGAACAAGTGAGAGAGACAAGATAAGCAGAGGGGAAAGGATGCAGTCTGGAGATAATGAAGGGCCAGGACCAGAAAGACCTGGTAGTCGATGAGCAGCAAGGGAGAGATGATACAGCAAGAAGATGTTTAGGTTACTGGAGGGACAATAAATAGATAGTGATCCATTTTCTCAAGTAGAGAAACTGCAAGCATTCTGTGTAGGAATGGGTGATGGGAGAAGAGGGTGAGTCTGACTTGGGGCATACGAAGTGGTAGGTTCCCCCGGGGCATCTAAATAAAGACATCCTTTAAGAACTACATATAGGAGTCTAGAGATCAGTATGGAGATCTGGCTAGAGATTGGGAGAAACGATAGTTGAACCCTTGGGAAAGAATAAGAGTGAAAGTTTACAGAACAAGAAGAAAACAGTGTCGAAAATGAAGTTGAAATAGTGCAGAAACAATTTCTTACAGGAAACACTTTTGTGAGACAAAATGCAAATTGGAAACGTAGCTGTAGTGGGATGGAATAACATTCGTAAGTGAAAGTCCTAGCCACCAGTACTTCCAAGTGTGACCTTGTTTGGAAACAGGTAATTAGTTAAAATGATGTCATACTGAAGAAAGGTGGAGAATAATCACCTGTGACTGGTGTGATTTTTTATGAAAAGAGGTATTTGGATTCTCTCTCTCTCTCTCTCTCTCTCTCTCTCACACACACACACACACACACACACACAGGGTGAGTGCCACAGAAGGATTTGAATCATGCTGTTCTTAGCCAAAGAATACCCAGGGGAGAGGAGAGAGAAGGTAGTTGCCCTGAGATGGCAAGGCCCTGCTGGCATGTTGCTCTGGACTTTCTGAGCTCAGAACTATGAGACAACACAGTCTGCTTATGAAGCCTCGTAGTTTGTCATTTTTAGCCACAGCATTCCTAGAGACCTAATGTGAAGGGGGAGAAGGGGATTGTGTACTGTGATATTGTTTTAAATGCTACATTTACATTAGAGTAGAAAAGGATAAAGAAAAATGGGAGGTAGAGAAGACAGGAGACAAAATGGATGGAAGGAAGTCTCTAAAGAGGAAGAGAGAAGAAATGAAGCCCAGAGCACCAGGGAGTGATGGCAGAAGGAGTGCAGGGCTCTCACTGGGCCAGGTGAGATGCTGTCCAGTGGGGTAGACTCAGGAAAAGTTTCCAAAATTCTCAGGTTGCTGTTCCTTTGAAGTCTCTATTCAGATGCCACCCTATCATTGAAGCATCTCTTTACTACCTACTTGAGTTATTGATTTTCCCCTTCCTTGCCTCTTCTTTACTTTTATCCTTCACAATTTCACTATCAGACATAGCCGTGACAATAGATTTACTTATTTACTGTCACTTCTCACTAGATTATAAGCTGTCCATGGGCAGGGGTTTTTGTCTGCTGTGTTTGCTGTCATATTCCTCACAACTAGAGTATCCCTCACTCATAGAAGGCTTAGTACACACTTGCTGATGGAATGAATGAATTGTGATCTCTATTTTTTCTCCACCAAAACAAGGAGGCAAGATTATCCAGTAAGGGAGGAAAAGGGAACATGGTAATGAAAAGAGAGGTAGCTCAGGAAGGACAGATACACGGTCTTACTCTATTAAAGGTCCAATGGAAGAGGAAGACCATGGAGTTGTTGATGAATTGTGATCTTCTCCCAAGGTTCTTAACAGCTTGTATTGAAGGAGAGAAAAATGATGTAGATCTATTGGTGTTACTTTCTCCAAATTAATATATTGGAAAGAAAGGAGGCAAGGATATCTCGGCAACTTAGCAGAAGTAGGGTCAATGTGATAGACCATGGAGTTTTGCCAGGATGGCAAAAGGAATAGAAACGAAAGAGAACTGGTGGACTTGGAGTAGGAAGGAGCGGCCCTTATGATAACGAAAGTGAGAATTCAGCTATCCTAGGGAACAGAGGCCTGCAAGACATGTTCTATGTGAAAAGCAGTTAAGA
Source organism: Fukomys damarensis (assembly GCF_012274545.1). Classification (NCBI taxonomy): domain Eukaryota; kingdom Metazoa; phylum Chordata; class Mammalia; order Rodentia; family Bathyergidae; genus Fukomys; species Fukomys damarensis. Next base: position 79,237,444 of record NW_022900928.1, read on the forward strand.
TATTGGGCAGGAGATGTGGTTACTCCCAACTGGGCGAGGATCTTATGTACTATACTTAGGGGTTGTTATTAGAGAAAGG
>NW_022900928.1:79237742-79288532 GCF_012274545.1 Fukomys damarensis
TTTTTTTTTTTTTTTTTTTTTTTTTTTTTTTTTGGACACCAGAGATCGAGTTTGGGTCCTTGTTCTTGCAAGGCAGGTGGGGAACCACTGAGCTGAATCCCTAGTATTTGCATGCTAAATTAAAACTAAGTTTAAATTTGGATTTAAAACTTACTACTGTGTGATCTTAAATGAATTATTCTCTCTGGATCTCCAAGTTCTCATTTGGAAATGAGGGGTAACAATAACATTTCTTATGGGCTATTTATGACGAATGAAGGAGATAAGATAAGGAAATGAAATTGCTCTATTTAAGAAAATAGGTTTGCATATGACACTGTGTGTTGCCTGTATAGAGTAAGTGTGCAATACATATTGCTATTGTTTCGTTGTTTCTTTGCTTTTCTTTCTCCCTTAGGTTAGAGGTTCAACCTAGAATAAGATTTGAGCCAGGTACAGAAGAAACAGGGAATGTTAGATTTCCTTGGGCACCTTTTAGTGTAGGGATGTTTTCATATTCCCTCTGTATAGATCCTTAGGGCTGCTAAGAATAGCTACAGGAGGTAAAAGGGTGACTTTGCAAGTTTTTATTTAGATAAATCACAGGCCTTCACTTCTCCCTGCTCTGGTGGTCATCAGAGAGACACAGAGGTGAGGGAGAGGCAGTTGCATTGCACAGAGCCTGGCTGATGAAGCAGCCAAGATGCTGGAGTTGGCAGAAGTCTGGGAGGAGGGAAAGGTCTATTTGTCCTCCTGCTAATTTTTCTGTATCTAAGGAATGAACTGTTAAGGCAGATGACTTGGACTCTTTAAGCTTATATTCAAAAGAGTGGTCAAAATTCACATCCTAATTCTTCCATTTATTTTATATGACCTGGGATAATTACATCATCTTCATTCTGATATGTAAAATGGAGAAAATAAAAATGGCTTTAGACGGCTAGCGTAAGGGAAATGAGATCTTAAAGGCAACTGCTGGAGGTCCCCTCTAGACTGAGTAAGAGCTCATCAAGTGGCAGTAGTAATTCTTGCTTATGGTGCTATTATTGTTTTCCATGGATCTCTGCATCTAGAAAAATTTCAAGATTTTTTTCAACAGGTTTATGACCATGACTTATGTGGAGAGAAAATAATGTGTGGCTAATGTATTATTTAGGTTGGGTGCTAATTTTTGTAACTAAGAGAGTGCAGACAAGAGTACTGTAACCAAAGTTGGAGAGTATTCCTCTCTCACCTACCAGTGCAGAGGTGAGAGGCAGGATAGCAGAGCACCTCCGCTTTTCTCCCAGCTGGCTTCTGCTGCTGAGCCTCGGGCCAGGTGGGACTGAAGTCCAACTGCTCAAGTTTTCTCGCCTCTAAGACTTATGCGTTTCTACTGCCAGAAGAGGAGAATGGATAATGGGCTCAAAAGAAAAGAACTGAATCACTGTGAGCAGTGAATCTGGATGGGAAGATGCAAACGTTCACCGATTTTGGACACCTGGATGACAGAGGCAATTCTTAGCAAAGCACAGTTGGTCTCTCATCCTCCAAAGCCGAGTCATGGTATCCTGGTCCATGAAGCTGAATTGCAGAGTAACTTACAGCCTAGGAAAATGACTAGTGATGAAAACTTATAGGTGGAGAATCAGGCAATGGACAGAGCAGGATCGTCTTACTTTGCTCAGAACTGCCTCAGTTTTATTAGTGAAATTTATCACTATCACTGATGGTTAGTTAACCTTTCTCCAGGTTTTGTTTGGCAAATTTCTTACCAATGATGCTTTAATTACTGCTAAGAAAAATCTTCCTTTTTCCCATTGCCACAGAAGCCATACATACCTACACACACACACACACACACACACACACACACACACACACACACAAATATGCCACAACTTCTGAATTAGATTAAAATGCTGTTATGGCCAATATATTATGAAAATATAGGGATCTACAAAGAAAATGCAGCCAGGCATGGTAACACATGCCTGTGATTCTAGCACTCAGGATGCTGAAGCAAGAGAATCGTTATAAGTTCGAGGCCAGCCTGGGCTACATAATGAGCTCAAGGCCAGCCTGAACTACATAGTAACACACTGTCTCAAAATAAAAAAAAAGAAAGACAGAAATAAATAAATAAATAAATAAATAAATAAATAAATAAATAAAACTCATTGCTTTATTCAGCATTGTTGCACATCTAATGGCCATACTATGTCTGACACACAACATACAAGGACAACTGAAACATGACCCATGATTCTAATATATTCACGTTAACTTGAAAAAGGAGATCAGTAAACTGGTGATTGCAATAAAATGTGGGAGGTGGGACGTGCTGACGAGAAGCTCGGGATTTGTAGAAATGAATGGGGACATAGCCAGCCCAGTCTGGGGAATCAGGCCAAGTTCCTTGGATACAGTGGCCCTGAGTCTCTGCTAGAAGGACATATATTAATTTCTCAGATAAAGTATGAATAAGGAAGAAGATGTATAGAGGGAGGAGGCTGCTTGGGAAGAAAGGGAAGGAAAGTATCTCAAGCAAAGGAAACAACCTCATGGCTGAAGCACAGATTAGGGCAAAGCAGACTTTAGCATTGACAACTAAAATAGAAACAAATGGTTTGAATGACACCTGATTTCAAAACACTCCCTACTTGTCAGACTTTTCCTTCACAAACTCTACCAAGACTTGGATAAGCTGGTTCTTCAGAATTGTGTGTTGATCTTTACAATTTGGTGAGAGGAGAGATGGCTTTTTCTGAAGACTCTATCCTTAACCAATGCTTGGTGTTGTAGTCAGGATTTGCAAGGGAAAAGATTTAATACAGGAAACATAATTTATAGGATTATTTTATAATAGTCACCCAAAAAATCAAATGCAGAGGAATTCAAGACATCTAGCCACACATCAGAGACCCCAAAATCCTGCCAAGGATCTAGATCCCACAGCAGTGTCCTGCACAAGTCCAGCTGAAGGCCTGGAGTCCAAGGCACTGTCTTCTGTGAGTCGGGCCATGAGGACAGCAATGCTTCACACTTGTCTATATTAAGGATCTGTGCCAGGAAGGGTCAAAGATGAGTAGTGAAAGCCAGAAAACATGCACTGGTGGGTGATGATTTGTGCCACTAGGTTCAGTGATATACACTACAGCAAGGAAGTGATGCTCAAGGTAAAGACTAGAGCTCCCCTGATAAGAACAGTAGCTAATCCCAGCAACAGTGAAGCCCCAAGCTCTTCCTCCAATGAGAACAGCCAAGTTTTCATCAGGAAAACAAACTGCAACAAGCTTCTCCTAGAAAATCAACAGCCCAGGATCTTCACCTGCAGTTCTCTTTTTAAGCCATTGGCAATAATCCTCAGGTGGGCCTTCCACACCCAAATCATGCTGATTCAGCTCAGCTTGGCTTTCCAAGTTGACTATTAGTTAACCCACCATGCTTGGTATTCCAAAGAGTAGGTGGCTGAAGTCTTTGAGAAGCCATAAATATTCCATGACTTTCAACTCCAGGTCCACATCATATCGAGCCAGGAAGTGGGGGAATAAATACCAGAAAGTGTGGACAAGTGAAGCTCTTGGGAATCTATCCTTCTGCCCCACAAGCATAATACTGGACCATATTGAGCTGTTCTAAAGCCTTAGGCAACTCTGAAGTTAGAGGATCTCTTTAGGTTTTCAATAAACAATATTTAAACATTGACTGACAAAGTACACATTGCCAAGATTGAGTCCCAACAAAATTTGTTTGTTAGTTTTGCAAAACAGGGTCTTGCTATATAGCTCAGGCTGGCTTTGAACTTACTATGTAGTCCATGTCAATCCTTCTGCCTTAACCTCCCTATGGCAGGGATTATAGCTGTGCACCACTATGCCTACTGTCTATCTGATTTTGATATTAATATTTACCATAACTTAAGTTGAGTGAACTCCTCCTCTTAGAATTGAATGCTGGTCCAATCCAAGTGTAATCTCATTAGTCTCTTCTCTCCTGGCTGCATTATTTCTAAAATCAAGAAGTACTTGAGGGATGACTCTGGAATGCTTTCTTGACTCTGCTCATAAAGAAGCCCTTTGAAATGTGTCTCTCATCTTCTGAGAAAAGTCTCTTCTACCTGGATTTGCACTGACATCTGCATCCTTCTTTGAGTTCCTCTCCACCTTTAATGAGGTGAGAGGTAGGGAGGGATTTAAGGAGAATTTTAATGTGTATTACAATAGCAGGAGAGTGCTAAACCTCCACATCTTAGGAGGAACTTGCTTTGGAGATTAGTCCAGGTTGTATTTTATGGTGGCAGAAGAAGTCTGCTGGAAGTGCTTCTTCTCTCCTGTTCTGGTGGCCAGTGTGGTCTCTTTCCTCTGTAGACACAAAAGGCCACCTTTTCTGCAGTCTCTGCACAGGGCATCTCCAACTCCTCTTCTTGCAAGGCCCATTGGCGGTGATAAACACTGTCCAATTGCCCATACGTATTCCAACAGTTTGCAAGTGTATGTGAGGAATGATGAAGATCGCTCCTGGAAAGCATTGTTAAGTGAAGACTGGAGGTGTCCCTTGCAAGCACTCATGAAGAATTCATGGGTAGTCTTGTTGCAGCCACTTCATTGAGCCACATCCCTCCCTCACAGAAAAGTCATGTATATTTGAAGGTCTAAAGCAAAAGCATCCTGCAGTGAGGTTGAGTGAGGGGCAAGGGGTTGTGGTTGGGTGGACTCCTACATATTATCTGTTACATGGCTCTGGCAGCATCTTCCATGTGTGCATCACAGTGTTGTACTTTGTGTGTCAAATCTGGCATAGAACCCAATATTAGTTATTACTCACCTAATTGAACATGTGCTGGAGAATCACTGTGAAATGGGCAGGGTAGAGCAGATAGTACAATCTTGTGGCTGTTTGGTCTATAATCAGGCTCACCATTTTCCAAGCACAAGTCAAGCCACATGGTGGGTCAGAAAATCAATGTTTTGGGCCATGGTCAATATTTTCCAAATAATAAATAAACAAATAAATGTGGGATAGATAAACCTCTCTTCCCTACTAGGCACTCTAGTAGGCTCTTTTTTGTGTGTATTATTGCTTTCAATCTCTCTCAGCAGCAATTCTATGAGATATGTGTTTATCCTTCCATGTTCCAGGTTAGGAACCAGGAAAAATGAACTCATTTAGATTGCATTCATTACTATGGAGCACAAGACTTCACATTGGAGGCCAGGGACTAATATAATTCAATTTAGGATGATGACTTCATTCTAAAGTGTTTGGTACAGGTTACAGTGGTTAGAGAAACCACGCAGGGAGAGATCAGTGTGAAGTACAAGCAGACTCGTTCTCAGGGAGAACCTTTGTGAAGGAGGGCGGTCCTAGTTGGGGGAATAGAATCAGTGGCAGGAAGTTCAGATGAGTTAAAACACAAATTACTTTTCAGATAGTGTGTTAGTAACTGGAGCACAACAATTTCCAAATGTTCCTCCCCTTTAGGAGCTTCACAGCTGGAGGAAGTTCTAGAAAGAAGTGTTTGGGGGTGGATACTGCCTATTTTTAGGAAAAGTGTAAGCAATACCCTGATACCTGAAGTATATAGTTGTGAGTGGCCCATTTAAAAAATAGTGACTTTTCCCTGGCTGTTGAAGTTTCACTGATCACAGAAGGAGAAATTTACTGAATTGAATAGAAAAGTTAGAAGTGCATGGTACTTTTCAAATGCAGCCAAGAAGACAAGGGCTTTCTCAGGTATGGAGACCTTATTCAGAAACTCTAAATAGAACCCAAGGTTCTGTTCACCTCCTTGCCGGGGCAAGATTCATGCAGCATGCTTCCCATACAGAGTCAGACTGGCACTTCCAAGGGCTTCTTCATCTTCTGGGTGTCTCCTCTCTGTTCTCAATCATGGGTGTCTCATTATTTTGAATTGTCATTCCAGGGCTAAAATAGCTCCCTAGTGGTTTCCTGGTCCTCGCCACCTGCTCCTCTCCAGTATTTCGCCATCTCTGCATCATGTTTTCTCCTGAAGCTGAATCCTTTGCCTTGGTTTTCCTTTTTCTTCCTGGCCTGTGTTCCTCTATTGGTTTTTCTGGTTTTGCAAAAGCTCAGCATAATCTTGCTTTGTCCATTTCCTCTCTTTCTCCCACTCATGTCATTCGCAATTCATGCCTCAAAGAGTGCCTGTGAGGCATCTGTTACTCACAGCACACCTGCCAACTTCCTCAGACACCTGCTGCCTGGCAAACTAAGCTCCTTTAGGAAGTTTGCCCTGAAGAGAGATCAGAGAGATCCCATCTCACCTTACAGAAACATCTCCTTTGTAAAACTACTTCTTAAAATGAATTCAGCACAGTGAAATCACGACATCATTAAGGACGGCAGTCTTTTGCTTTGCTTATGTGGCCTTAGTACAGCTGTCTCCACTGGAAGAACCACTTGCCCTCGTTCTATTAACAAATAGAATGCCTGATATGCTGGGGAGCTGGGCTTAGCAGTCTATGTTAGGAGGGACCCATCATTTCCACACTTAGTGCACTTATTGCGTACTAAGAATTTAAAGGGTTAAAACATAAGTCCTCTGATAGTTTAAGTTGGATTAGGAATTACAGATACATCCATAAGGAATTCCTAATATACTGATAAAGAATCTGTGACAGAAGGCAGCATCAAATGAAAGAGATATGTATGCTCCCAGGCTGCTCTACTCTGGTGTCTCTGTTCCATTATCTTTCTTTCCTCTCAGACCCAACAGGCCCACAATCTTTCTGGAATGATCAGATAGCTTCTCAGTTCCCTGCCTCCCATAACCCTGTGATGCATCCCCACCTTTTACTGGTCCCGACTTCCCCAGCAGTCAGGAGCTGGCTCCCTGAGGATGAAGAGGAGAAGTGGATTTCCTCTCCAAGCCCTGTGCTCCCTGCAGGCACTTGAAGAGTTGGAGCTGGAAGTAAGTGCAGAGGGGATTAAGTAATACAAAACCCCAATGGCTTTAAAAAATAATCTAAATAAAAGCAAAAATGTTTTCTGCTCAGATTTTTTTCATGTAAACTTCCAAGCTCTATACAGATATCTCAAGATCATAGTGTCACAACAATAAATGAATATGGAAATATACTAAGGAAATTGTGAAAGTCCCTTTTTACATTGCCTGTCTACTGAATCCTCTGTTTCCCTCTCAATCTATATGTACATTTGTACCTATGATTTATCAATAGGAGGAACACTCTATTTCTTGTTCTTTTATTTTTGCATAATAATTTGATTCTGATATTTTCCTGTTAGATATTAATGCTTTAATGTTAACTAAGACACACAGCCATGCCTCGCTGTTTTCCACAACTATGTCTCATTGCACAGAATGGAAAAGCAAAAGTGTACTTTGGAATATCCCTTTTTGTCGGCCTGTGGGTGGTCCTCGTTCTCATGGTTGCAGGCGAGGCTGTAGTAAACATCTTCGTAGACGGCTGTTAGTGTCCCTGTGTGCCTCTCCAAAATAGAAAATCTAAAAGTAGAATTGTTGACTCCAAGGAAATGCACATTTTAAATGCTGATTCACACTACACAACACTATGTACAATGCTCTTTTCTTTCATCCTCAATAACCTTTAATATTAACAAAGTTTAAAAAATATTGCCAATGTACAGCAAAATGTGGGGCAGAGTCTCATTATTATTCAGCACTGCACACTTTTGCTTACTAGTCAGTCTGGACATCTTCTATGTTTAATTACTGGCTCATGCGTTTCCTTTCTGTGTACTGTCCGCCATTTTGCCTGTCTCATGGTGGGGTTGATGGACACGGAGATGCACTGCTCAGCTGGGAAGATCTGTCAAGTTCTCCAGAGAGCACCTCCACTGGTGGGAAGTCTCTGTCCAAGGTCATGGCCTCCCTCAGTCAGATTACCACTCATGACTGATAGAAATGGATATGTGAATGGCTGGGCCATTTTGGTGCTCTGCAAGCTAGGTCTGATGGGACACACGAACTCCTGAATCCTCTATGAGAAGAGTTTGGGCCTTGTTGCACCTGCTTCGCTGTTCACCCTTTCTCTGAACCTTCTTAAACCTCTTGCCCTTTCCTCTGGTGCCGAGGCCCTAATAAGTATCCTGCCCAGGGAACTCCATCTCAGAACTGGCTTTCCTCAGAATCCAATCTGCAGCAAATGTCTGTCTCCGTCTTCACTGTGTTCTCTGAATGCTGCAGTGTAATGGGGTAGAAATGAAAAACTCCCTTCGTTTATCTCTAATTTAAGCTTATTTCAACCCTTTCCACTATGTGGCAGAAATTGAATCTCACACAGGACCTTGTCACCCCTTTCCTTGGGTTCCGCCAATTTCGGGAAAGACTCAGCTAGCTGTTCCTTAATTACTCTGTCTATACTGACATTTCCTTATTTCTTCTGGCTCTTGATCCTCAAGGTGAGGTAAACTCCCTTGACCCAATTCAAGGTGACTTTTCTTGCTAGGTCAACACTGTATTTGATGCACCAGCATACTTCAGCTGTTATTACATACGTCAGGCGCAGAGGAAGCCTGTAAGAATGTGTGGACTCATACTCCATGGCTTACCAGACTCATTTTTGCTGACCTCCTTTTCCACAACAGGGGGATGGGACCGAGGAAGGGGAAGAACACAGGTCTTTTTCCTCTTGGGCTCCATTTAGGAGTAGGACAGGCCAGACTCCTTGTTTCTCAGTTTTCTGTCATTAGCACACCACATCCTCATAGACACGCGCACAAACACAGGTATACACACACACACCATGGCGAGGGACTGGAGGTCGTCTTTCTTACGCATCCGCCAATTTCTCAGCTCTCTTTCCTTCTTATTCAACCCTTGTTCTTTCCCAAATCAGTAGGATCTTGAGAATCAAGAAAATCCCATTTAAGACTGAGACTGCTCACCCACATTTTCCCCAGTGGGTTTTCTATGCTATGTCCCAGGCCTTTGAAATTCAGGAATTGAGCACCGAGCCCTTTGTTCTCCACACTGTGCAGTGGCGTCTGTTCTCTGAGGCACAGAAAATGGAACACCTCCCTGCTGCCTGGGGGGAAGGGCAGGGACAGGCAAAGCAAGAAGTGAGGGGAAAGTCGTTATTATATCAAAATATTATTCACTGCACTGATATTTCTTTCCCTTGTCTTTTAACTTTGTTTATGGAGTCTTTTGTCATGCAGACATTTATAATTTTTGTACAGCAAAACCTGTCAATCTTTCCCTTTATAAATTCTAGGTTTTGTATCTTACTTAGCAAAGCCTCCCAACATATAAATTAATAATATATTCCCTGATATTTTTGTAAAACATTTTAAAATTTTGTTCTGTATCATAAGCTCTTCAATTAATTTGGATTTTTTGACAAGACCCCCCCCAAAAAAAAGCCCTCCCCCCGGATAGACAGTTACCATTTTCCTAACACCATTTATTCAACACTCAGTTATTTCATCACTGATTTAAAATTGCATTTTTATCATAAACTAAATTCCCATAGGCACAAAAATATTTCTCCAAACTCTATTCCAGAGTATTCCAGACCAGAATAAGGATGAGATGGTGGGTGGGGGGAGATATATATTGTTCCTTTAATTGCCTTTCTTTCCTGAGTACACTGTATGAAAGTGAACGTGACTGTAATGTCTACAGATAATATATTCTTATACAACATGGTTCTTAAGTTCAAATAGGCTATTTCACTTTTGATCCACCAAACATTAACACAGTAACCCTTCCTAGTTTGTGTTTGTTTGTTTGTTTAATGGCTATTTGGACCTGTAAGAAATTTTTAAAAAATTGTATGTGATTTTTTATATGATATAATCCTATTGTGTCCTTTGAATATACTGATGGGTACATTTTGAAGTGTTTGATGTTTGTTCTATTCAGAGTTTTGTCTATTGAGTCAGTATTGGCAATTCAATATTCCTAAAAAGTCTCTGTTGCATTTAAATTTTCAGAAGTATTGGCTTAATGTTGTACCTAGCATTCTAATATTTAAAGTTTAATTCACATTTTCTTCTTTATACCTAACATTGCTTGTATAATCTATTTAGTAGCCTTGGCCTTCATTTTATTGGTCTTTTCAAATAACTAGATTTTATTTTTATTGATCAACTTTTCTGTTTTTATTACAGTTTCTTTCAGGTAGTTCTCTTTCTATGATTATTCATTACATCCATTGACTTTTCTATTCATTTTCAAGTTTCCCTTGTAGCCAATATCATCTGTTTGTTGTAGTTCTGGTTAAAGAGAACTTCAAAAGTTTTATTGAAAGAAAAATATTTGCTTTCCTTATAAAATGGGATGGACACAGTGTGACACACCCTTTCAAATTCCCCTTCTTCCTAATTGGACTATAAGTGCAGCTTGTAGAGAACTAAGCAATATCTTGAGGGATAAGTCAAAGACAAATATAATTGCAAAATCATGGCCCTGATTTTGTTTCACCACTAAACCAATATCTGTATTGCTCATCCTGAACTTCTTTTTCATTGAGGAACAACTGGATGTCTTTGTTGAAGGTACTCTTTTTTTTTTTTTTCTTAGCTGTAGAAATATTTTTAAAAATATTTTTATTGGTACATTTTAGGTACACAATACAGTTACACTTGTCATTGAGACCTTGTACCTTTACATGATGTATCTTGGTTCTTATTTTTTCCCCATTCCCCTAGCCTCCCTTCACCCCTTTCATCCTTCCCTATTTACAAAGACTTTGTTTCCATTCTTAAAAGATATGTATACCTACTGAATTTATTTCTTTTTTTTTAATTTTATTGAGTTTATTGGTACATTTTAGGGATACAGTACAGTTACATTCATTGTTGGGATCATGTACCTTTACATGGCAAGTCTTGATTCTCATTTTTTCCCCTTACCTCTGCCCTCCCTTCACCCCCTCCTCCCCCCCATCTACAAACACTTTATTTTCATCTTTTCATTCTCTCACATTTTTTTCTTTTCCCTTTTTGTTCTTCCCCTACGCATCACACCTTCCCTACACCTTTAGCTCCTTTCTTCAAATTTCTAAATGTCAGTAATCTTATTAGAATCTTATGCATTGTTGCAGAATAGTCACACCAGGGAAACTATTTGGTATTTGCACATGTGTGACTTATTTATTTCACTTAGGAGTATATCTTCAATATGTATCCATTTTCCTATGAATGAATCTATTCTCTTGCTCTTTATGGCTGAGTAATATTCCATTTTATAGAAAAACCACAACTTCTTTCTAATGCCTCCTGTTATCTAATAATGCCAGTTTAGTCTGTAAATTTCTTTTGGCTATATCTTTTATGATTTAATATGTAATATTCTTAAGTATGTTTTATCCATGTTATAGTTTCATTTTAATTCCTGTTTAATTGGATTTTTTTATTTTAAGTGAGATGGTTTTCTTAGTTTTGTGTTAATGTCTAGTTTAATTTGAGAATGAGTAAATAGAATTCTGATTGTGAAAGAGTTCTGAGTTTTTGACATGAAGATAGGTCATTTGTGAACATTTCATTTCTTTAGAAAGGATGAGTGTTTTCTGTTTGTTGAATTCAAAGTTCTCTCTGGCTTTCTAAATCTATCTACTTATTTATACAACTTGCTCATTTTTTAAATTTTCAGAATGCTGTTCTCATTATTAAAATCTTCATGTACTTTTTTGCTTATTAGTGTAGTCATTTTTTGAGAGTTGGCATGTGTATCTTTTACTCTAACTATGGAACTGTCTATTTCTTCTTGCATTTACAAAGCCTTTATTTTGTAACCTTTTTGTTATTAGTTTCACCAAAGCTTCTGATGTTTCTTTATGTTATTTCTTTTTGGTGGATGATAATTTTTACTGTAAATGCCATGTCCTTTCACTTTGATTTCTGATTTTTTTGTTTTTCTTTGGTTGCTTATTTGTTTGTTTTGTGGATAGTAGTATACTATCCTTGCTTTCAATTATAATTTTCCTGGATATTATTTAAAACTTCTTTATCACTTTATTTCAGATGTATCATTACAAAAAACCTAAGACTGCATTTTTTTCTTAACCTACAAATAAATCTCTGTGTCTTAACCAAGAAAGCTAATCTGCTCATACTTACTTTATTGGTCAGCTTTTGTGTTTCTGGTACTGAATACCTGACACCCCTGTTTTAAAAAGGAAGATATTTAATTTGGCTCATGGTTTCAAGGAGTTTGGTCCTTGGTTAGTTGGCTCTGGGGCAGAAACATTATGGCAGAAGGGCATGGTAGGGGACAGCTGCTCAGTTCTTGGCATCTGGGAAGCAGACCATAAGGGAAGAACACCAGAGAGGAAGGTGGTAGGGACTGGATATAGTCCCCAACGTCGTTCTTCTGAACACACTTTCCCCAATTAGGCACCACCTCCTCATATCTCACTCAACTATGTATCCATAGGTTAACTCATTGATGAGGTTAGGTCCTCACTGTCCAATCACCTTCCAGGAGTCTCTTGATCTATTCAAGCAGACAATCAAGATTAACCCAAGTAAATAGTGACAGTAGTAAAATGTTAGAGCTTTTCCTAATCATCAACCTCACTTTTTTGTTACTGTTCTTTACAGTTGTCCTATTCTTTAACTATCTCAAGTCTTTTGCTGTATTTTAAATGTTTTGTCCTTTTTTTCTACCATTTTCTTTTCCTGTCTTTTTCCTCAGTAGTTTGGAAGTTATTCAGTGTCTTCTGACCTTTGTGTACATTATCCACTTATGTTTAACACATGGAATTAAATATATATTTAAAAATATTTACAAAGACTTTTTACTATTATTTTCTTTTTTCATATTTATTCCTTGCCTTCTTGCCTTTCGCCTACCCTTCCCACTTTCCTTCCCCTTTAGACCTTTTGTTCCTATTTTACATTATCTACTATACATTTTGATCCTTATTTACACTTTCAGTTTCTCACACCAGAGAAACTATTTGGTATTCACACATGTGTGTCCTATTTATTTCACTTAAGAGTATGGCCTTAATTTTCATCCATTTAGCTATAGATATCTCTGATTTATTATTCTTTATGGCTGAGTAGTACTCCATTTTATTTAAAACACACACACACACATTTTCTTTTTTCTTTTTTCTTTTTTTTTTTTATTGAGTTTATTGGTACATTTAGGGATACAGTACAGTTACATTCATTGTTGGGATCATGTACCTTTACATGGCAAGTCTTGATTCTCATTTTTTTCCCCTTACCTCTGCCCTCCCTTCACCCCCTCCTCCCCTCCCCATCTACAAACACTTTATTTTCATCTTTTCATTCTCTCACATTTTTTTCTTTTCCCTTTTTGTTCTTCCCCTACGTATCACACCTTCCCTACACCTTTAGCTCCTTTCCTCCCATTTCTAAATGTCAGTAATCTTATTAGAATCTTATGCATTGTTGCAGAATATTCACACCAGGGAAACTATTCAGTATTTACACATGTGGGACTTATTTATTTCACTTAGGAGTATATCTTCAATATGTATCCATTTTCCTATGAATGAATCTATTCTCTCGCTCTTTATGGCTGAGTAATATTCCATTTTATAGAAAAACCACATTTTCTTTATCCAGTCTCCAGTTGATGGTCAATTGTTCTGTTTCCAAGTTTTAGCTATTACAAAATGTGTTGCTATGAACATGGGTGCATATATATCACTCTGGTATGTACAAATTCCCAATAATGAATGTCAGCATATGGTATACCTACAATGTACCAATAAAATTAATGAATGAAAAAAATGTTTAATCATTATACTTCTTCTTCCCTGAGAACACAGACTCTTACCTTATCCTTTCTTCCTGTTCCATATTCCACTGTTGGTGACCCATCAGAATCTCTGTTCCTTCCCATGACAAGCATATCTGATATCTAAGTTTAAGATATTAAGTATAATTTCTTTTTACACAATTATAACATCAATAATGCTTTCAGTTGAACCATAAAGAGGACTACTTTCTTTCTGCTCTATTATTTTTTAATTATATTGCATAGCACTTAGATTTTACTTCTCTGTCCCCTTGATTATTTCATTAATATTATTGAACACAAAGTCATTATATCCAGAAAGACTACCCTGATATTTATCCATCTCTAGTGGAAGGGTCTTCTAGCACAGCACCTTTCACATGATATCTCTAGAATCCAACTTCTGCCATTTCCTTGGATTGGGGGCTTAATTCTTTTTGTGCAAACTCCTTTTTTGACTGTCCCACTGATCTCTTTGCACTTTCAAAAGACCTCTTAAAAGCCAAAAAATAACATTTTGCATAAACTACTGAGAGTCTATCTTTCTTTTGTATTGTTATTACTATTTATCTTAATTGACTTAATTATAATATTAATATAAACTGTTAGCCAATTTTCCATTTAACCTATGAGTAACTGTAGGTAAAGTCTACTAATAGTTGAACCTATGGTACTTGGAAAGTGTCTGTCTCACTGCAGGTGCTCAATGAGTCTTGGACCATTAACCCAATGAGTGAATAACTACATGGCACCCTCCTGGATGTGCAGATGCTTTGTTACCATATTTATATAACACACAGAACCTATCACAATGCTTGAACACAGTGAAACTGATGAAGATCATAAATGCTTAGTGATAATTGATATATGAATACACATCTTTAAGTCACTCTGATTTGACAGAGAAATACAATAAGGTTCTCTGTGATATTTAGAGGAAATAAAATCATTCAAAGTTACTCTGCCTTGACAGAGAAATACAGTAAAGCTCTATGTAATATTTAGAGGAAATAAAACCATTCATTCAGCATTTTTGTAGCATGACCATGGCTCTTCTAAAGTGAGGACTTCATCTGGAGTTGGTAATTGCAATGTCAGGGCTGAGTTAGAACTAGTGAATTCCTTGTCTTGCTTGAGTACGCCAAGACTCTTTCATCTTGCTGCTCACTTTTCCCATCTGTAAAATGGAGAATAAAAAGATGAATAAAGCATACTACAATAACCAATGTCAACATGAAAATTCAGATTGTTCTTTCTCTATGTACTTTTATATGTCTTTGATTGAACTGTGATTGTGAATGGGGAACACATAATCAAAGGAGAAAGAGGGTGTGTGTGCCCATGTGTGTGTGTGTGTGTGTGTGTGTGTGTGTGTGACTATATTTTTAGTCTTTATTGACATATCCTTGCCCAGTGTAAGTGCCTTACTTGTGCAGTGACATTTCTACAAACATTTCATTTCTAATAACATCAAACACAAACATACTCTTTAAAGCCACTTTTCCCCACAGCAGCCTTTGCAGCCACACAATGGTGCTTCTGGATTGCTGTGGAAGGCATGAACCATGTCTGCATGTATACACAAACGTATTCACAGTGGCAGGAAGTTAAGTGTTGAGGACATCAGAATGTCGCCTTCTTCCACAAACAGACCTTCTTTTGAATGGCGTGGAGAACATTCCACCTGGAATCATTTGTCCCAAATTTTGCTGGCAAAGCTTAATACATTTAAATTTTTCGCTAATGCATACAACTTCCAGAAACCTTTTCTGGACTACATGAAATGAGGCTATAGTGAAGCCTAGCTCATCTATTAAATTAACAACCAACACTTAATGAAAACAAGCAAACAAAATAAAAAGCAAACGAAAATGAAAATAAATAAAAGTTAGAGCCATAAAATCAAACTGTAATATGAAATCATTCTTTGATTTCCTTAAAAAATACCTCTAAAATTATCATATTTTTCTACCTGATTGAAAGAATAATTCTCCAGGAGGTGAACTAATATAGAC
Organism: Fukomys damarensis; assembly: GCF_012274545.1. Classification (NCBI taxonomy): domain Eukaryota; kingdom Metazoa; phylum Chordata; class Mammalia; order Rodentia; family Bathyergidae; genus Fukomys; species Fukomys damarensis. The sequence continues at coordinate 79,253,442 of NW_022900928.1, forward strand.
CCTGAGCCCTTGGAGAACCAATGGCTTTATACATGTGTCTGTTTGCTGTGTTTAATCCCATTTTTTTTCCCTCCACCAGTTCCTAATGGAGCATCTGAGGCTCAGAGCATCCTGTAAAGAAGAGCCCTGGGTGACCAAGGGCTGCCTCAGCTCCGGGCCCACTCCAGTTTTGTGTCTCTAGGCCTATGATCCATCTTAACAGAGATGCTTTCCTTTCATAAGAAGCTGTTTTTATCATTGTTGTTGCCTTACCTATGTTTTCTTATTTGCTCAGTATTAGACAATGAAGACCAAACTGGATGGTGGGAAGAGGGTAGGTACATGATCACCTGGGCTCCAACTCCATCTTCATTGCTGCAGCAGCATTTTCACTGGGAATGGAACTTATGTTTTCATTGAAAATAAGGAGATCCAGGTCCTATTTTTAGTCCTGTCACTTTTCTAAGATAACTTCCCAATCTTACATGCTAATATTTTCTTTACCTCAGTCTCCCATCCAAAAAAGTGACAATAACAAGCATGACTGAACAAATATTTTATGAGAATATGAAATAAATATGCAAATATGCATTGAAAATAGAAATACAGTTTAGAGAGAGATATTCATGTGTTTGTGTTATAGACTTGTCCATAAATGACCGTCACAGACCACTGTGTTTGTCACTGGCCTCCATACTAACTTATTAGATTTCCCCACCATTTGGCCCTGGTGTCAACCTTACCTGGAGCTCATGTATACAGGAAGGACCTGCACAGAGGTAAAATGATCATAATCCTTAATGAAAGAAAGACCAGAGTATACAGGTGGGTAGCTCAGAACACTTGGAAATGATTCAGGCAACTGTCTCTTTCCTCACTAGGCATAAATCAAGCACACTAGCTTTCTAGGCTGCCTATTCAACACCTTTTATAAGAACTTAATTCACTCAGAAATTAAAAATATATATATACATGTTCCCTTAGAAATTACCATTATTCTTCAATATGACACATAATATGATTTTAAACCTTTATATGTCTCTTCTATATCCTACTGTGGGTTAGAATCAGTCAAATATCTCAAGACGAATAGCTATTGCTGCCTAGGCTAGTCAGCTGTCCCACAGATTCCACTGATATCCTCCTTGAAGAATCTGATATTTTCCCCTTGACTACTTGTTGCTTGCAGTGGGCAGCGCAGGTATAAGTCAGGTGTATGAGAAAAGTATCACACCAAGCCCTCCAAGGCCTAGGTCTTGTCTTCCTTCTGGAAAAGCAAAGAAATGGCATTTAAATAGCAAATGGGTTTCATCTTCAGGTCCAACATAGGGAAGCCTCTTCCCTAGGCTTCCCAAGAGTTGCTTCACCTAGCTTTGAGCATATATCTAACCCCCACTCCCACCCCATATACTATACTCTGGTCAACTGCCAGGTGGGCACACCTGAAAAGTAGAGCTTGCCAGGGCCCAGGAGGTGCCAGAGTTGGTTGCAAGTGTGACAGGCTAAGAGCTCAGGAGCCAATGGGGCTAAACCTCTGTCACTGAATCTGTGCAATAGGACCAAGGGAAGCTTAGGGCAAACCGGCACCTGTTCAAGTACCGACAGCCAGAGAAGGGTTCTCTGAGGAGTGGCACACAAGATTCCCTTTTTACTTCAGAAATATCAGTTTTTATTGCTTTAATTTTCCTGTTCATACTCAATAGCAGTGATGGTTCTCAGCTTCAGAGCAAACGTCTTCAGTGCCCTCCCCTTCAGGCCCAACCTCTATGAACTCTTAGTATTCTTGAGCATGCAGCCTCAGATCCACAAAGGGTAAATCCTGCTTGTTCCCACTGGGCTTTGGGTCCCTCCAACCCTTTGCCATTCCATTCTCCTAACTTTGAGTGAGCTACTTCTTCTTTGCTTTTAAGATGGTCGGAGTCAATGTCTTTCTGACCATGCAGGGCTGCCATGATCTTTTCTCTCTGAGCCCCAGTTTCACTTGAAGTATAGCCAAAATTTGGGGGGATCTTAGATGTCAAGGAGGCCTGACCAATTACCACCTGGCCAACTGTGAATATCAGTTAATCTTTTTACTTGCAAAGTATGAATAATAGTATGCATCTTTTTGGGGTAGGTAAGGGATACACGCAGAATACACATGCAGGGGATACTTATTAAGTAGTAGGGGGCTGGGGTGCAGCTCAGTGGTACAGCCATTGCTTAGCATTCATGAGGGACTGAGTTTGATCAGTAGCATTGCAAAAATGCATAATTTAATATATAATATATACTTATACACAATATGGTGTCCTATGTATTTAGTGATTTATCCCATCCATCACATCTCTACCTTGAGAGGAGGGAAGTGGTCCATTATGACTCTATCTATGGCTTTATTTTAATGCCAATTTGATCATAACACTGGCTCCTTGTTTTCTCTTTCAGTGAAAGGCTTCAGACACCTATATTTCTGTCCAAGATATTCTATCTCCTACAAACTTCACAGAGCATCTAAACATTTGCAATATTAGAAAAAGTCATGTATAAAGCAAGAAAAACAAGAAGTTATTATTCACTTTCCTTTACCTGGGACTTCTGGGACCTTTGTGTGTAGACCCTTTCAGCTGCAAGGGACAGAAATTGAGCTCAACCTGATTTAAACAAATAAAAGAATCAGCCAGGAATTCTGAGGGTTATGTCTGGCTTCAGATATGGCTTATCCTATTTGGATGATGTCTTCTCCTCTTGGTTCTCCTTTCTTTTTTGTTGGCTTCATTTTTTTGAAGATGTTCTTGACCTTTTAGGAAGATTCCCCTCCCAGCTACAGTGCCCCTGTCCTGAAAGTGCCTAGAAACCTTTCAGAGAAGAAACTGGCCAGGTCAGAGTTCTATGCCCATGGAGGCACCAGGGAGCATGGCAGTGCCTGTCAAGTCACATGGAACTGACTCTCGTGTGCTGGGCATCGAAAAACAACAGCTCCCATTCCACTACTGCACCACAGACATCTCAGCAACAAGTCTCCTGAAGGCAGCAATTCAGCTGTGAAGTTCGCATGGAATGTTAGCTTGCCATAACATCAATTTGTTCTTTCAAGCAAGCCAAATAGAAAGACAAGGAGCCAGTACATGTGTGTGCCAGTCATTGTTCTAGGATGCTGCTCATGTCTGCAACAACTGTGAGGTCGAGATTATGACTTCCACTTTAAGGGCAAAACGGAAGGCCAGAGGAGAAGATTCAGCATCACTGGACTGAAGATCAAAAGTTGAATTTGACTCAGTGCGGGACTTTTGATTTTTCCATCATACCACTATATTGCATTGCTTCTATTTGAGATATTGATGATAATTTGTAGAAATAAAGGCCAGATGACTGTGTCTATAACTAAATGTGAAACTTTGTGGGGCTTCTGATTTAAACTACTGTATCCTTCTTTTCTGTGTTCAGTAATACTTTCAACTTAATTAAAATTTAGGTAAATTATCAATAAATCAGGAAATTTCTTGGTCTAACTCAAATTCTCAGACTGTCCCTACAGAATTCAGATGCAATCTGTACCAAGACCCCTGCTATTCATATCAAATGTAATCATATAGGGGAGCCACATCCAAGAGGGGCAGGGTTGCTGCCCCCCTGGGGAAGGGTCCTTCCAAAGGCAGGAGATGGCAAGTGAACACTGAACCCTGCTCAACCCCAGATGTGCAGAGGGCAGGCTGGCTTCCTGCTCCCCGGAGGCAGGGCTGGTCCGAGTATCTGGGCCTGTGAGCTCACCGACGGCATGGGAGCCTTGGCAGATGCAGGCCACAGCAGGCGGACGGCAGAGTGGAGCAGCGGCTTTTGTTAAGTCTTGAACATTATTTCAGCACTGCTCTTTAGCTTTAAGCTCCTGCAGTTCTTTCCATAATAGCTGAGAGAAATAAAAACACTGCCTCTACTCTCCTTCCTGCCTCCCTCGCACACGCCACACACACCTACCTCCTCCTCCCCTGGCTGTGGCCTTCTGAATACCTGTCCTCCAGGCCTGGCTCCCACACCCGCAGGATTGTTCACACTTTCTCCTGGGGTTGGAGGGCTGCTGTCAGAGTTCAACTGGGATTTGGACAGCAGGGCAGCCAGGTCCCATGGTGACCTTCCTGGCCTTATTGTCTGCACTTGGGAAAGGTGACAGGTGCACATGGGGGCAGTTTGCGAGAATCAATCCCTATTTGTACCAGCTCATCACACACTGGGCAGAATCTTCAGCACCCTGATGATGAAAGGTTTATGAAATACAATCCGGGCTGCCCTCCCTTCAGGAGTAAAAGACCTCATCTGTTTCCCTTCCTCACTTCTTATGCCCCTTCCTTCTTCTTTATCTGCAAATAGCAGAATCATTTCTCTAGTAAAGTTCTCAGAACTTCAAGGAGTATGGATGGGAGAGACTACCATTCTGCATAGAATCCAAGGTCCCTTTGCTGACATTAATTTTGCCTTGGGCCATTTATCCTTCTCTGAAAAACGCTGACCCATGAACCAGGAAATAAATGGCCCATAGCAGGAGAATGGCTGACCCAAGGGGCAGCATGAGTCTTGCAGAGCTGATGAAAAGAAGTACTTGAGACTTCCAACTCAGAGGAAGGAGCTCTGATTGTTGAGTAAGGAACTGCCATTTAAAAGTGTCCCTTCCAATCACAGCTTTCTCCAATCAGAGGTTCATTACTCATTGCCTACTTCTAGTCGCAGAAGTCCCCAAATATAGGCACAGCCCACCCCAGGATGGAAGCCTCAGGCTACTTCCTGTGTAGGGCTGTTTCAGCAGTGGTCATCCTAGTTCTAGGCCTGGTCTACCCTGGGACTTGAATGGAAAATGAGTAGGAAGAAATCTGTCTCCATCAGTGTGACCCATTTCATTCAGTGGGGAATGGGCCTGGGTGAACAAAATTCTCCCACAAATAGCCCAGGATCAGCTTTGTGATCTGTAATTACAGAGATGAGCTCTGAATGATCCAATGGGTCTGTTCTGGTGACACTGAGCTAAGTAAGCCCCATGACACAAGAAGGGAAACAATGCCTCCTCCAGCAAGAAGTTAACTGTCTACTTTTGCAAAACCCGAAGGCCACTGGGAAATTTTACTCATTGTGGTAAATTCAAGCATTGAAAGAGATATAGGTCTCTGGATAGTTCAGCATTTAGCAGCACTCAGAGCCCAAATTAGACTTTTGCTTCTGTAGTCCCTGAGGGTGTATTTTGCCTCAGTGAATGCACAGAGAACCATTCCATAACTGCTCTCTCCAAAAGGCTCCTTTTCCAGGCACACATCGCTTCCCCCAATGACATATGGGCCATATCAGTCTTAATTTGATTCAAATAAAAAAATAAAGGAAAATCAGGGTATAGATGTGATGTGTGACTATGGTTGGATAGGGGTTATGGTTGGATGGAGGTGGGACAATGCTACTGAAATCCCATAGCTTGTATGGGGCAGACCTGAGATTTGAACCCAGGAAGAGGCAGTTTTTGTCCCTGCTCAGTAAAAAAGTTACAGAGAAAAAAAGAAAAAGTTACACAGAGGATGGTTAGTGCCATTACATTACATTATATCATGTATTCAGAAAGTAACTACTAAGGATCAGGCCTTACCTTTTCTTAAATTTTTTTGCAGTACAGCAAGGTGAGATGGAGGATATCAGACAGATCTTCAGGATTCCAAATTTACCAGGCCTATTTCCAATTCTAGCTTTAAAATTATTAACCTTCTATCTGTGTATTCTTCTCTGTGCCTTAGATCTGGTAGTTTCTACCTGTCTGAAGGCAGATCATGACTTCTATCCCCTCCATACTACTTTAGAAAACTATCATAAGAAAACAGCAAACTATCATGAGCCATCAGATAAAATTCCCCATACCAATCACTTGCGAACCAATTACATAACAGTAAAAGCACTGTATTGGTTTTTCTATATTTTTATATCAGTATATATACTATTTTACAGCACAAAATATTTTGTAATCTCACATCAATAAATTAGCAAAAAGTAGTATATATAAGAATTATCTGATAGCTATGTGGGTCCCTTACAGTAGTTAGCATAGGATATTATATTTGAGAGATAAATACTTACATTCAGATCCTGAGTCCTTGAGTTGTAGCTATGGGCAACATTGTTTCTGAGCCTTAACATCCTCATCTACACATGAGCAGGATAATAGCACTGCTTCATGGGCTATGATGATTCAATGCGGGAAATGCACATATACACTATGGCTCATGCCTAGGACATAGAAAATGCTCAAGAAATACAGCTAGGATGACTCATTTCTGACTGTTGTCACACATATAGCTCTGTGTTTAATGGAAACCACTAACGAAATGGACCCACTATCATTGAAGGTGGGAACTTTTGCAAGTGTTAGTGCTTCTGCTTCTGCAGGTTGGGTTTGAAGACCATCCAAGACCTGTGGATATTATTGTTATTCTGGAGAGAAGTGCAGTGTGGTAAAGGAAGCCACTCTTCTGTTCACACTGCTCTGTTATCACCTGCTGTCACAGTTGCCCCAAAACATTTAATTACACATGTCGCTATGCCGAGCACTGCACAAAAGACTTATATATAGATAAGATTTGTGTCTACTCAGAGTTTACAATATCTGGGAGATTTTGATAGACATATGAATTAGAACTTAATGACAAATGAAAAGAAAGAAATACTAGGTAATATAAAGCACCTTTTAAAATGGAAGAAAGCTAAGGAATTATTCCCATTTGCAGGCGTTGTACACAAAAGGTCAAGGTTGACAGAGATTAAATGACCTGCCCTCAGTTTGTGTAGTGCCTGACTTGGGTCCAGCATAGGCCCCCAGAATCTTCCAGCTTAGGGTTGCTGTACCGCGCACCTCTAAAGGGAGCTGCCTGCAGTCGGGTGGAACAGACTGGGTGGTGCTGAGAAACTTTCCAAAATGGGATTGCTGCTTCTCTGCCACCTTTGTGACCATAAATGTCAACAGTCAACAAGTGCTACGGTCCTCTTCAATCTGAAACCATATATTAAAATTGTTACAGGAAGCAAAAGAAAATGCAGTGATTAGCTGTGAAACCTGGGAGAATATCTCAAACGTGTGCTTTGAAGACTGTTGGGATGTGAATTTGTCAGAATCAATGAAAGGAGGTCCTGTGAGGAGCTATGTTTTCCAGAATTTTATTTACATTATACAGCTTGCTTCACATAAGAAGAAGCCCCAAAATGAGGATCCTCAACAACTCCTCAGATCTTAGAATCATATTTCTTAAGAAGTTGTTATATCCATTCTATTACTACTCTCTGGTTTTTATTCTTACCTATCACCAAGGAGATGAATAAATATCTAAAACTCTCTAAGGATACCTAATAACTACACACAAAGTTGTCAGCAAGTCCCTCAGCATATCTACTTTAAGTCTGTCCTGCTGTAGTTTAAATCATTAATATCAGAGACTGCAGATTCACTAAGGCATAAGCAATCAACTCACCTTGCTATCTTTGGGGAAGATTTTCTATATTCAGGCTTAGGACCTGCTCCTCAAATTCCACATACTTTATCCCTTTTCATGTTATATTGCATAGATGATTTCAAGAAATGAAGTGAAGGAAAAATAGGTAGTCTGAAACAGGAGTGACGGGAGGAGGAAAAAGAAAACTATTTATTATTAAGTGCAAAGGTTAACGAGAGGAAGAGATTATTGTTGAATGATATTTCATTGGAGAGAAAAATAAGAATGAAGGAATGAAATTTGACTCTTTCCTTCGCAAGTTTTACTGAGCATGAAAATATCCTTTCAAAATTTCCCTTAATCTGTCCCTGGTTATGGGATCTTTACAGTGTAAAAGGAATCTGAGTTCAGGAGGCCGGGGGACACTAAGGGGAGAGGGGATTTTCTGTTGCTTGGGGGTCTGAGACTGTCAGTTTAAAAAATGGAAGTAATATAGAAGGGGCAAGGTGGCATTTATCATGCTATCTCTCCAGGCTCCTGTCTCTTTAATCAGCTAGCCTGATTTGCCCAGTAAATGATTCCAGAGAGAGAGAGAGAGGGAGAGAGAGAGAGAGAGAGAGAGAGCGAGAGCCCGTGCGTGTGTTGCAGCTCTGTCAATCCTTGGATTAGAACCAATGATTGCAGCTTGTAGGAGGGCTGTCCAGGGCCAGATTGTACAACGTGTCTCAGTGCCAGAGTATGAGTGGAGATAATTACGGGGAAGTCACACTCTCTCACACCAGCAGCTTCCTTGTGTCCTTCAGCAAAACAGTGGATTTAAACCTCCTTGTACGAGCTTGAGAGCTGCACAATCTATCAGGAAAAAAAAAAGGGGGGGGGGGAAGAAAGAAAGGAAAAAAATCGAACCTGACAAAAAAGAAGCAAAAGAAGAAAAAAATCATGAAAACCATTCAGGCAAAAATGCACAATTCTATCTCTTGGGCAATCTTCACGGGACTGGCTGCTCTGTGTCTCTTCCAAGGTAAGCGCTTGCTATTGATTTGCCTACAGTAGATCAGGGATGGTACGGTGTGCTTTATATGATTCGCAGACTCCCGTAGCTGGCTCTGCTGCGCGGCTTGCAGGTGGAGAGAGCTTTTAAACAGCATGGCTGGGACTTCATTCTCCCAACCGGGCTGTGGGAATATTGATTGGGTTCTGGCTGCTCCTGGAATAGGAGATGTATATGCATAAGTAAAATGAGTCTGCTACTCTTGTTAGGTCCCCACTTATGTGCTGGGCTGCTGGCTTCCTGCACATTCTTGCACACATACACATCACAGCATGCATGCAAGCCAGGGAAAATTACAGATGGGGAGGGCAGCGGGGTTACTAATGTGGTGCTTATGCGACTGAGAAGAAATTACAGGAGGAAACTTTAAATATGGGCCGGTGAACTTGCAAAGCTTCCAAAAGGAGCAAAGAAGATGCAGGCTCGAAATAATCGGTTACCGCCAGTAAGGTGCTGGTCAGCGATCTTGCTTCAAGGGATGAATCAATTTGCGGCAGTGCTGAACAACTGTGTTAGTTCTGAATGCGTTTGGGGGGTGTGTGACACAGGCTGGCTGGAGGGGGGCAGGCAGGTGTGGGTTACAAGCAGATAAAAGGCAGTGCAAGCAAAGGCTCTGAAATTCAGGAAAGCTGTTCTAAGTTGAAGGGAGAGAGGCACTAAGAGCCGAATGCTAATTTGCTGTTTACTTATGGGGCTGGGAAGCCCAGCAGGAGTGCAGTTTCAAGGGGAGCTTCCTCTCTGGCCAGGGCACTTAGCCTCTGCTGCTTGCAGTGCAGGGTTCAGTTGCTTTGGGGATCTGCCTCAGCCTTGAGTCCATTTGCTGTGCTGTGGCCCCTACCCCTGCCCCAGCCCTCACATTCCTTCTAGCAGCAGAATTAGATGTTAACCTGCTCCTTTCCACCCACCCTGTCTTTAGGGGATCTGGTACCCTTTTTCATAGCACAGGTGCCTGAATTCATAGGGGTAGGGCAGGCAGAGAAACTTTCCCTGGGTGGTCCAGCAGGGTTCTGCAGGAGGAGCCCTTCGAGAGGGAGGTGGAGGGAGGAAGGCTGTTTCCTATGCAGTTGTATTCCCAGAGGAAAGTTCCCTCTGTCGGATGAGAAAAGACAGGCGTCCCAATGCCTTTCTCTCTTCTCCCACTACAACAATAGGATGTTAGGGTCTTTCTAAGTCTGCCCTTGCTGACCCCTTCTGAGGTCAGGCTGTGGGAGCTGCCACTGCCTCCAGCAGACCCATAGAAGGTAGACAGAGGGTCCACCCTGAAAAGAACCAGTGTGCTTGCACCCTTGGCTGGGGCTCTGAAAGGAAGGCAGGAGCACTAGAAGGATCTGTGTGGGAAGACAAGGAGGCCAGGGTCTTGCAGGGAGGGTATCTGTGACATTGTCTCCTGGGCCCACCAGGAAGGCGGGCTTCAACTCTCTTTCCTCTCTCCTGAGGCACTGGTGGGTGTGAAAGTGAAGGAGTCAACTTCCAGGCATCCTTGGCTGACTCCTCTTACATAATGTGGAGAAGCAGCAGAGTGCTTCTGTGAGCCTTGGGTGAGCAGGGCCCTCCCCAACACTCACAGTGGGGAAACTGAGTTTGAGACCAGAAAGCTTCAGGGAAAGCATCATGCAACCTAATAACAGAAATGAAAACTAACTGAGCCAGGCATGGAGTAAGGAGTCAGAGGAAATCAGAGAAAAGGTCCAGAGCCCTCAGTAATTTCCATCTGTCCTGAGATCCATGTCTCTTCTATGATAACATTAACCTGGAGATGGTGTCCCAAATTCCTCTATCAACAGCCCTACTGGCTGCATTCCAGGAGCCCCAGGGCCATACTGAATTTACATATAAATTAACATGTGTGATTTTTTTTCATCAGAAATAAATGCAGGGAAGCATAATATTTGCGCATACTTTGAAGCATGCCTGAATACATGAGAAGAAATTGATGGTGCAATTTTCCCCAGGGTGAAATCCGGTTTTGTGGTCTTCTTCCTGTCTTGGGGTGGGGGTGGGGTGGGGTGAGGAATGGTCATATTCTACCAAGTCCTGAATTTCCCAAGGAGAATGATGCCTTTATTTGTGCCAGCCACTTCCAGTCAGCTGTGAATAGGCTGCAGTGTGTCATAATAGAATGAGACTGCCCAATTTTAAGGCAGGATGACCCCCAAGGACCCCCATAGCACGCACTAGTGGGATATAGCAAAGGTGCTGTCTGTTTTCTCTTTCAGGAGCAGGAAGCAGAGTCTGCCAGGTATCTCTTATCAAACTTGCAGAATTACTGAGGCAGCCCAGGTCTTGCCTGCAATAATCCACCCTATTGCATTGACCCAGTGGGACTAGTTAGAATGCAGTACACATTGAAATGCAATTTTTTCTTGTCCTCTATTTTTGTTTTAAACTGGCTCTTTCTGGGGCTGCTGCTCTCTGTTTCTTGCCTCATAAAGATATGTGGTGCTAGTGGCATGTTATAGACCCTTCGGAGACCTCCTCTTCCTACCCCAGCGCAACCAGCAACCAAGATGGGACTTAAGACAGGAGAGAATAAGTGCTGATTAGTGTGGATGTCATTGGGAAGGGGTGATTAGCTCTAAGGTGCTCTGGCCCTTAGATTCACAGGGTTGATTAACTGGAGGCCCCTGTTTCCTGGGAGCAGAGAGAGAAGCTAGCTGAGGAGCTGTCCTTCCGGCACACCACCCACCTTCTGTTCTGCCACTGAGAGGCTCTGGAGGGAAGGGCTGAGTATGCTGCGGATTTTCTTTCTAGAAACCCAGAAATTGACCATGCTTCCTGCCTCCTTGGAAGGATCATTGTTTCCTTCAACACCTTTCCATTAGCTTGGCCAGATTCCTCCTATACCTTTCTATTTTTCAGTCCTCCCTCCCTGTCCCATATCTACTAAGCTGCTGGCTAGAGACACAGACAGGGGAGAGAAAGGGAGGGAGGCCCAGCTAAGTTCAAATTCTCCTTAGCTCAGTGCCAAGGCCATGGGCACCCTCCAGTAGGGCAGACCAGCCAAGTTCCTGCCACTCGTGTGGGTGCCCACAGCAGCCCAAGTGAGACAGTGCTTCTGAGGCATGAAGGATCATCATTTTGGGACCTGATGTAAGCATTGCAGATACTTGAAAGTAGAGCTGAAAAGAGGAGGAGGGGCTCACGATGTGGCCCCTGGCTGCCACATTGGGAGCTGCCAGCTTAGGGCAGTGCAGCTCTCCTCCCTCCGGCATGCTAGACAGGACCTGACAGCAGTGCTGGGCCTTGAGCATTTGGCTGGCTTCACAGCAGGTCTTACTGCACAAAGGCCATCCTTGGAATTGTAGTTTTAGTTATCAGGTACACAGCCAAGTTCTGGTACTGATTTTTTTGTTTGTTTGTTTTTGGTTGTTGTTCTTTTAAAGTCAAGTGTAAGTACAACAATGGCTCTTTATCAGCTGTGATGTATGGCCCCTGACTTCTGTTCTTTCTTAGTCAGCTTCATCTACAGCATTCATTAAGGAGTCCTGAAAAGGGACTTTAAATATCTCTCTTGGTTCCCTGAGAGAGGTGATCTATCTGGACTGCCTTCTAGCAGTTCCCAAGTGACCTCTGCTCTCCATGAATTGGTCTGGCAGAGCCCTATGGGGCACATCATGGGTGGCCTAACAAACTAGTGTTAGCTTTAGCCACGGTTTATCCTTTGGAGTGAAGTGAGATCACACTATTGCCAGGGGTTGCAGAATTTGTGAATTGAATGGGAGATGTGATGGTGCCTTATGTGAGAAATATGCACTGGGAAAAATTTTAAGTTCTCTGGCTGTCCACTCATGGTGGAGACACAGCATGGATGGACCAGTAGGTAGGGATCTGGCTGTTTTCCAAATTTTGTTTTATTTTGGTGAGGAACTCATGGCCTGTTCCTGCTCACAACTAGAATGCAAAAGAAGAAAGTGAAATTGCTTTCTATCTGACCTTAGCAAAGGTCCTACAGATGCTTAACCAGTCCATGTGCATGGCCTCCATGCGCTAACCCAGTTCTAGGCCTCTAAGCATAGCTCAGGAGGATGGTGCATATATCTGAGCTCCAAGATTTCTTTGTTGTCTGTAGGAAGAAATCTGGCCCTCTGTGAGTTTGTTGCCTTACCTGCCCGCCAGGCCAGGGAGCAACTCCCCTGGGTGTTGTAAGGATTCATTAAAGCTTGTAACACTCCAAACATGTGGTGCTAAGTGGAACTCCATGCTGAGACCCGTGTATTTATACAGTTTACTTCCTTTCTGCTCTATTGGCTTGTTATATGTTTACTTTATGTCTATAGTCATTTGAAATTCAATAAAAACAAATTAAGCATACAAAGTGAAAACATGCAAACACAAGGTATTCAATGGTGCTGGGATTGCTCAGGGGATCATCCAAGTGGCTCTGTCCAGCGCCCTCCACCCTAGAGGTAGATGTTACTTCTACTGCAGAACTCCTGGCAGAGGGGTGAGGTACCTTCAGGGGACACTTGCAGGGAGCTTGACCCCTATCCTTTTGCACAAGAAAGCTACACATGGGTGTGGAAACCCACAATGTGCATGGCAGGGAGGAGGAGCCTTGTGGAGGGTGGGCACTAGGGGAAAGAGTGTCTGGAGAGAAAAAATAAATAGCTCTAATCTAGATTAGCAAAGAGTGGGAAAAACAAAAACTGTCTCTGCTGCTTTGGCAATGACTGTGAGCAATCTGTGAGAGCTTTGTATTTTCTTTTATGTGTGTATATTCATTTATTTATATGTGGTCTCCCTTGCTTATATTTAAGGATATTTGGGTTCATCCACTTTCCCTTTCAGTCTCCTCCTAGCCTTCCTCTCCTCCTGCTCTCTCCCTCCTTCTTAGTTCTTTCCATTTCTCTTTTGGTCTGTTCCCTTTTCTTTCTTTCTTTCTTTCACTTACCCTGCTCTTCTATGGGAAAAATAATTGATCAGTTGACAGATCTAGGTCAGGCTGCCAGAGGTTGCTGTGCTTCCACACAGGCTTGCCTAGAAGGAGGGGAGCCTGTCTTTCCAGCACACAAGGAGCGTAGGCGACAAATGGAAAGAGGGGAGGGAGAAGCCATGGACCATGGGTGAGCTCGACATCCCCAATAAGTATGTCTGGGATCCCATTGATTACAGAGTCTTTAGCTATTTGGTTTCCCTGACACTCTAATTTTCCATATCCAATTTATCTTTGTCTCTTTTTTGCCTTTTTTGTTGCCCAGCTTTTGTAATCTGCTTATTCCATTTTTGTCTTATTCTTCTTTCCATTTGTCTCTCCTCTTCTCCTTCCAAAATTATGGCAGGAGCACCAAGAGCCCTGTTCCCCACCTAAGTCATATTAAAGAAATGGCCCTTTGTTTATTTACAAGAGGGAAAACAGAAATTCTGCCAGATGAGTTCTGCAAGTCATCTGCAATCTGCAAAACAAACCAACAAAGATTCACATTTTCATTGCCCAAAAGAGAGTATTGAAAGAGAGACTGTCAAGCTAAGAAATCAAATATTGGAAAACACATTCTTTAGCTCTGTTACTGAGGACATCTTGGGTTACTAAATTTGATTTTTTAAAAATCTTCTTGAGAGTATTGGTCCTTGCTGTAATAAAAGACTGATCAAAATCCTGGCTGGTTTGGGCTTTTCTTGGCTCATTCAAATTCACTTGCTAGTGATGTTTCCTTTGCTCATCTTGGATGTGTCACCAAACTCTAACCCCAATCCAAAAATCTATCTAGTTGCTTATTTGCCCATTGTCCAGCCAACGGCAAATGTTTATGCAGTGCCTACTGTGTTCTTTGCATTGTTATAAGCACTGAGAATGTGACGGTGAACAAAAAACAACTGAAGGATAAGACCAAAGACCTAGTGCAATCTTTCAGATTTATATTGGCTTGAAAGATTAACAGGAATCACAACAGCCAGCACAAAGACTGAAGGCACAGCCTCTGGTTTCTTGTCCAGTGTGTCCAGTGGCAAAAAGGTAGCCCTCCACCCTTGTTTGAGGTAGGGAGCATGAGGATATGGTGTACACACCCTGGCCCTGTGTTGTAGTAGATCACAACAGTATCACCTCTTTCCAAGAAGGAACTCATTGAAGTCTCTTTTGTGTGCTTCAGTCATACACAGGATGGGAAAGCTACTGAAAGTTAACTGATCCTTAACACCACTGCCCCACAGTCTGGCTTCCCCACCTTCTTTGTGCCCTCCTTCTGTAGGGCACAGGAGGGCCAAACAAGACAAAGGGAGGACATTTGAGATAAGACAAGGGACCAATTTGCCTCAGGAGTCAGTTGGGATGAGGTCATTGCTGTTCATCTGACCTGTAGATGCACACTTACCTCCTCTATGAGAACCCTTGTACTTGTGACCTACTCATAATAACCTAATTTAATAGCTTCCTAGAATAATACAAATACATCATTAGCTGAAGCAATTTATTTGTTCTCCTCTGCTGCTATCCAACATTTGGAATATCAGTGTGTAGAGTTGCTCTTCTGTACCTCTCTCTTCTTTTAATCTAACAGCTTGTGTACCTGCCCAGAGGAAATAAGGCTTCTGTTGCACTCACCCTGGGCATGGCAGGTACAACCCAGGAGCTTTAGGAGGGCTGCTTCTACCTGTGTTTTCATCTTCCATTATAGTGGTGGTGGTTATTTTTAGGGTTTTTTTTCATATATGAGAACAGATAAATTACCTTTCCATGGATCCATGATTCTTACAGGTCCAGCAGCCTAAACCAATTCTACATCTCCTGTCCTTATCTCAGAAGTCAGAAAGGCGCTCAGCAGATGGCTGTAATCTATGCTAATTTGCAATACTCTTCATCTCTAACCCAGTTGTTTGTAACCTTGCTGTGCCATCAAAACACTTGGGGAGATTTATAAAAGTACACCACACCCTGTCAGAGACCAGTAAAGTCGGAGTGTCTGTGATGAGTCTCTACATTGATGTTTTTAAAAGTCTCTCAAGAATTTCTAAACTGCAGCCTCTAAACCCATCTGAAAAGGTTCTGCACTCTTTGATAAGACACATCCCCTTTGTGGGCCTCAGTTTTCCCACTCTAAAATAAAGCAATTGGATTGAAAGATTTTGAAATTTCATTCCACGTTCAACATTTGGCAATTCTGCAAATAGTCTTTTTGAGAATAGTTATTGATAGGTAGTGGTGTTAGAAGAAAATACTCAGAACTAGTTTCTGTCTGCAAGAAGCTAAGAATATAAATGCAGTCACAGATGGGTGAACAGAGAATGTGCACACAAACATCACACACTTTGATATACACCCAATATCATCTATCCATATATGCTTGTGTTTCTCTTCGGGAGGAAACATCCTAGGCTGGAAAGTATCACCCCAGCATTTGGGGTAGGGAAAATAAGGAATAATAATGACTCTTAATTGATCCATCTCTAAGGCTTCTTGGAAGTGAAATTCAGGAGGTTTTTAAGTGAAGGTCAAGACCAAATGTGTTTAAGCTGGAAATACAATGCTACATCATGGGGAGACTTAGAAGAGACTCCATCCTTAAGGCTAAGGATATTGTGTGCTTCTCTTCTGTCTGGTGTAGGCTCCCACTCCCCAGGAATCAGTTGGAAGCTGCATTGCCTACACTGCTATCCTTCTCATGGCCACCAAACACTCACGCCAAAACCTCAGTGTAACTGTGTGGCCACCTGGGGGAGGTGTAGGTGTCTCTGGTTACGCTCTCTAAGCCAGGTCTGCTCCTTTACACCAGAGTAAAAACTTGTTTGTTTTCTGATGGAGTCAGCAAATCTAAAAGGCATACAGGAAACAGAGCTACCATGCAGATTTCTGCCAAGTGTGGTAGCTGGGTAACCCACACAATCATCTGGCTCCCCTAAGCATTTGCCCTGCTGTGTCAGACAACCCTGGAATTCCAACCAGTTGGGCCCAAAAGGACTTCTGGGGTGATTTATTTTAACCCGGCTCTTTGAGCTCTGATCCCTCTACAAATAGGTGCTATGGTTTCCTGGCTTCTCTCTCCAAAAACAGGGAACTTGCATCTACTGCTTTAGGGAGACAAGAGTAGATGGGAAAATAGAAAGGAAGTGAGGCAGGAGAAAAGAGTTCAGACTCGTTCTGATAAAACAGGCAGGGCCAGAGACCGATGGCAACTGAATCAGCCTCTGTGTGACACGGTTTCCTCTTCAATAAAATGGAGATACTCATAGGACCAAGCTTGGGAGTACATTATAAGGAATAAGTATGTTAATGCGATAAAGTTTTTAGACAATGTGTTGCACATAACAAATATTCCATAACTATTACCTAATCATGTTATGACTGCCACTGAGTCTACTACTCACAGAACAGATCTAATTTTCTGCTGTTTATTTTTCAAATATTTCTCACAGTATTACTGGGTGGGCTTGGGGGATTGTACTCTAATGGTCCACACTTTTTGTCCTGGATCATTTTCCCTTTCTGCCTGAGAGAACGGGACATTGCCTGGAAATCCAGGAGCCAACATGTAAACACACATAACAAATGGCAAAGAAAGCAGCTTTTAGGTCAAACCATATGAACTTCTATGTTGGTAAATCAAGAATAACTGAGTGAGGCCAAAGTCATACAGCTCAGTCTAATGGAAAGAGCTCAGGTTCAAAATGGCAAGTCCCATACAGCTCTGAAATGCATATATATCCACACTTATTATCACTTGTGAAAAATAAATTCTCGCTTAACTAGGCTTCCTTTACTTGCAGCTGGACACAATCCAAATGGGCTAATGTGAAGCAAAAACTTACTCTCCATAACTTCTGTCTTCTAGAGCTATCAGCATATCAATAACACTCTGTTACCTGCTTCCTAAGAGATGACTAGCCTGGATCCTTCTTAACATCTCGTGATTACTACATGGCATAGTTTCCATGTACTACTAACATATGAATCATTATTTCTTGAATGTGTTCAGCTTGCTAATTATCAACCTAAAACTTATTACCACAGCAGACACTTCCTCATGTGATCTGATTAGCAAAATGGAGAGGGGAGTAATACCCAGAAAATATTGGATTTATACTAATCCAAGTTTTGGTTGGTTTCGTTTCTTTCATTTTTTATCACCTATCACACTACCAGCTCTTATTGATGTTTTTCTCATTCCTCTCACAAAATAAGCTGCTGTATTAAAATCTCTCCAGTCCATCCTTACACTTGATTTCCTTTAAATATGCCTTCCAAATGTTTGACATTTTATTGCAGCTTGAGTCCATTATTTAAATTCATTAAGATTGTTTTTGGATCTTGATGAGGTGTCACCATCAGCTTTGTGTCATCTCCAAATGATATAGATACACCATCTCTGCATCACCAAGATTTATAATAAAAAGGCAACATAATACATCCAAGGATATGGCCAGGTTCTCACTTCTATTTCTGTTTCATCCAGTCCAGCTTTATTTATTTAGACTGTACTGTGGATGAGGCTTGAACATCAAGGCAGACACACTTTTTGCACCCAGTGTAACAGACCAGACAGTTTGGGATAAAGCAAGCCAGGGTTAGTATGGCAGCATCTGGGAGATGTTTTAGGTCAGAGAAGTCTATATGTAAGGAAGCTACATTAAAGCTGAGAGAGAGGTGAGTAGATTTAGTCAAGAGGAGAGATGTGTATTATAGTTAGAAGAAACTGCATATGCCAAGGTACAGAGGCAAAACAGCATGATATGAATTCAAGATTTCAAAATCCATTCAGGCCAGACTGAGTGTGTTAGTATGGTGTGGGGGTCATGAGATGAGGGGAGGAGTGAAACTGGTAGAAAGAGGAGATGTTGGTAGATAAGTAGGCAGAAGTCAGAACTTCAGTGGCTCTTACTGAAGACTTTATACTGAGAGAAGATGTGCTGAGAGATTGCATGCTAGGTGGTAGCATGATCAGCTTTTCAGTTTGAGTTTTTAAATAACAGTAGTGGGTTTGTTGAAAATTTGAAGAGGTATTCTAGTTACTTTGTGAGGAATGAATTAAATTGAAGCAAGACTGGAGGAAAGGGAGTCTTCTGGGTGATGCTATAATGAACTGGACATGAGGCCATCAGTGCAACGGTACTGAGATAGACAGAAGGGTCAAGAGTTATGGAAATGGAAACATTGAGACTTGTGAGTGGAATAGAAAAGGATAACAGAAGAGAGCTTCTGCTGTCTGGTTCAATGGCTGAGAGGTGGGTTTAAGGAAATGAAAACAGACACAATTCGGGTCATGATAATTTCTGAGGAGTTCATCAATACAAAGTTAGACTGGTGGATCTGGAACTCTGGAGTGCTATTTCAGCTTGACCAAAAACAGTCTTCAATGCAGATGAAATTAACCACCCAGGGAGAGAGTAGAAAGCAATAGATAGAAATAATAACAAAACAGTCGGGCGTGGTGGTGCACACCTGTAATGCCAGCACTCGGGAGGCTGAGGCAGGAGGACCGCTGTGAGTTCAAGACCAGCCTGGGCTACATAGTGAGTTCCAGGTCAGTCTCAACTACATAGTGAGACCGTGTCTCAAAAAAAAAAAAAAAAATCAAAAAAAAAAAAAGAAAGAAAGAAAGAAAGCAATAAGAGCAAAACACTGGCACTTAAAGGCTTGGAAAAGAAGACTCTGATAAAACATATTGACAAGAATTGGCCAAAAGGCTAGGAGAAAAATCAGAAAAACATGACACTAGCAAGGTTGATGGATGTCACTTTCCTGAAGTTAGGAATATCAGCAGTGGCAACTGCTCCTAAAGGATCAAGGAGCATTGTACCCAACTTAGTTACAAGAATATCTTCTGACCCCTGAGGGAGAACAGTTTTGTGGGAAGAGCCATAGGATGGGAGACACAAGTGAAAGGAAGAAGTGGAGTCAGAAAATAAAGATAATTATTTTAAATGATTTTCCATTAAAAATAAAAGAAAAAGTCAAAAAAGAAATTAGGGAGAGGATAATTTGAGAGGATTTGTTATTGCTTTTATATGATGGGAAAGACTGGCCTGAATACCGATGGTCAGGACCGGTGAGGTGTGGCAAGAGATGCCTGGCTCCAGAGTCCTGGCAAGTACATGAGGCTGCAATCTGGGCAGCCAATGCTCAGCACAAGCATGATAATGAGTCTGGAAAGACCAATTCTGTCACTCAGGAAGGAAGGAAGGAGAACTGTGTTTGAGGATATCCGTTATGATTGGATTCAGCTTTCTTACAATAAAAGTAGCTTAGATAAGATAAAAAGCTATCCCTTTGGTTATAAAAAAGTACTCCACCTCTTCTGATTGATGCTGTTAGGCCATCCCTGAAAGTTAGGGTTCCAGGCCTCGCTACTGCTTGCTTCTGCTATATGTGGCTTTCACTCCCTGGTCTGAGGTAGCAGGTTCTGTGGATGAGGTGTGGGTGAGAGATGGGGTGAAACCAGGGTCAGAAGGTATAGCTGTCCTGTGCTACAGAAGGCTCCTGGACACACTCTCAGTTGTACCTGCTGGGCTTGAATTTGGTCATATTGCCCCATCTGGACGGAGAGAGTGTAGGAAACATCCCCACTTGGGATGGCCACAGACACCACCGTGTTCTGTATAGAGAGTTGCAGAGGAATCCTGGGATGCTTCTGTGTTGTATGAAAGGAGAAAGGATCAACACTGCCCTGCAGAAGAATGGAAGAGGCCCTTGGCCTATAGGACGCATAAGGTTAAGGCATTGCAACATTCTTAGTGCCACTTAACAATGATTTCTCAACATCACTACTAATTAGGGAAACACAAAAGCCACAATGAAGTATTACTTCACACCCACTAGGAGGTCTATTATAAAAGAAAGAAAATAAAAAGTGTTGGCAAAGAATGCTTGTGCATTGCTAATAAGAATGTAAAGTAAGACCAACATTGTGGGAACAATATAACAATTCCACAAAAATCTAAATATAGTCTTTCCAAATAGTTTCCCTGGTGCGAATAATCTGCAATATTACATAAGATCCTAGTAAGATTACTGACATTTAGAAATGGGAAGAAAGGAGCTAAAGGTGTAGGGAAGGTGGGATGGGTAGGGGAAGTGTAACAAGGGAAAAGAAAAAAAATGTGAGATAATGAAAAGATGAAAATAAAGTGTTTGTAGATGGGGAGGGGAGGAGGGGTTGAAGGGAGGGCAAGGGTAAAGCAAAAAATGAGAATCAAGACTTGTCATGTAGAGGTACAAGATCCCAAAAATGAATGTAACTGTACTGTATCCCTAAAATGTACCAATAAACTCAATTAAAGCTGAAATAAATAAATAAATATAGTCTTTCCATATGATCCAGCAAGTCCATTCCTTGGTATGTCCCCAAAGGAGTTGAAAGCCAAGCAATGTTCATAATCATATATACCATAGCCAGAAGCTAGAAAAAAACCCCAAAATAAATCAGTAGATTAATAGACTAAATAAATACTACACACACACACACACACACACACACACACACACACACCAAACACACTGGGATATTACTAGATCTTAAAAAGGAAGGGAATTCTGGCGTTTTACCACATAGGTAAACCTCAGAAACATTATGCCAAGAGAAACAGGCTGGGCTCAAAAGTACAAACACAGTATGATTTAAGTTACATTGAGAATATGCAAGTTCAGAGATCCCACCAGGGGCTGGGAAGAAGAAGGGTCTGAGAAAGTATTATTTAATAGATAAAGAGTTACTGTTTGGCATGATGAAAAAGTTCTACGAATGAATGCTGGTGGTGACTATATGATATTGTAAAATAGTTGAAAACTTGGTTAATCTAATGGTTAATCACATGTTCTGCTTTTTTTATGACAATAAAGAAAAATACAAAGAAATAAGAGATACTAGTTGTCCTTGGCTTAGTATGGATACAGGTAAATTTTCAAGTTTGAGTGCAGGAAGATGAAGAAGTTAACATCTGATACTTTTTATTTTCTCTGAATGAAATGTGTGTAAATCCATGTGTTTATCCAGATATGCGCAGGCTGGTTTTGAAGATAGGATGAAAGGACCAAGATATTCGCTCATATTGTGGAAGGGAGAGCTGACTTGTGAACCAGAAGGAGTCCATGCAGTACTAATCATGCTTAGATCCACCATTCTATTCTCATTTCTCTAGATTTTAAAATATAATATGGCTTACTCTCACCATCTTCCTAATTAGGGTCCTGCCACTTAGGACCATTTTCCAAACATATTCAGAGCTCCTTGCCTACTCTTTTACTCCTTTAACTCTCTAAGAAATTATAAATGCAGTTTCACCTTTGCAGTTTACAGAGAATGTCCACAGAAAATATATTTCTTGATGATCATATCAATCATAACATCCTATTCTCACCCCATTCCTATCACTAACTCTAACTTTAGAGTTAGTTCCAATGTGTCAGCTAATCCTCACTGTCCACCTGACTGGAGAAGACTCCTGGGGAGGTGACTGGAACATGGGAGTGCTGTACTCATGGATGGGTTGCTCTACTGATATTCCTCCCTGAGACTGCTGCTGGGTGTGACCCAGCAGAAGGAGGTGGGTCACCAGGGAGCATACCTATGCTGGTGCTTTCCTCTGTGTGCTGTTTTCCAGCAACCATGAAGTGAGGCTTAGCTCCACTATGCCCTTTCATCATGACACTTCTGCTTTGGGGCCAGCCAAGCAGGTACTAAAAACATAAACCAAATAAATGCATCCTGCTTTAAATTGTATGCGTCAGGTACTTTGTGCCACTAACCATAAAGCCAATTGATATAGTCCCTAAATTTTTATTTTCCTCATCTGCAAAAAGATATTTATACTTCCTTGGAATGTAGTTTTCATTTCTTTGCTTACCCCCAGTACCCAGGATCGAACTCAGGACCTTGCACTTGCCAGGCTGGTGCAGTGCCACTGAGCTATATTCTGGGCCCAGGAATGTAGTTTTCACAATGAATTGAAATAAATTTGTGGACTCCTCTCATTCAGTGTATACTGGGAAATAAAAAGCCAACATTGCACGTTTACTGAACAGGGCAGGTGCTTGTGACTATTCTCCTCTCAGATTAATCCTGAATTCTCTCTCCTTGAAACAGAGGGCTTCCCTGCCTTGCCCCAGACTGTGCCCCTTGCTCTCTCTCCAGCCTTCTCTCCCTCACTCTACAGCCCCACCGACCCTAACCAGGGCTCTGCGTAGCGTGGTGACTTCGTACATGCTATTGTCTGCGGGGTGCGTTTTTCTGCAGGATTGGCACATTTTAAGGTTGGAGGTCATGGAGTAAGTAAGGCCAGGAAAGGAATTTAAAAGACTGAGAGAAACAAGAGTTTTTGAAATGTACTCTAACCCACCATTTAATGCTTAGTCTTCATAGGCAAGGCTATTTCTAATCTCTAATCTCCACTAGGGGACTATGGCAAGGTCATGTCAGTGCTGTTAGCCTATGGATCTCCAAGTATGATCTCTGAAGCAGGAAGTGTAATATTAGACCCCAGGGATCTGTGCTTCAAGCAGCATTTCAGGTGATTTACAATAAATTTTGAAATCTGTGAAGCACTAATGGAGGAAGCATTTATTGGGTTGAGTACTGAGATAAAGCAAAGATCATGACCCTGCTGTATTAGTCTTTTTTTCTATTGCTGTGACAAAATACCTGAGGCTGGTTGATTTATGAACAAAGGAGGCTTATTTAACACAGAGTGAGGGGCTGAAAGTCCAAGATCTCCTGAGGGCCCCATGGCTGAATCACATTATGGCATCAGGATGGGAAAGCATGAGAGAGAAAGATTCAATGGTGAGACAGGAGACCAGAAGGATTCAGAGACCAGTTTTACTTTTTGATACCAAGCTACTCTTGGGAGAACTCATTCACTCTGTGCAGCCAGTATGAGCCTTTGCAAAGTAGCATCTGCAGTGACCCAAGCACCTCCCAGTATACACTCTGTGGGAAGGCCTTGCCTCAGCCCCACATTTACACTATAGAAGGAAGTGCATATTCCCTTTTGCTAGTGCTGCCACATTCTGCTAGTAGAAGTCCTGGACACTTGATCAATTTAAATTCCAAATAAATTTGAAGATAGAAGATAGAATTTGAAGATTTGTCTTTTGTTATGCATAGTACATACTTAAGTGGAAAATTATTTGTTAATTTTTTTTTAAATTTAAATTGAATTGGGCTTCTTGGGTTTTATTTTTGTTTTGATCTGACTTCTAATCTTCTGCTCACAAATATTAGGTATATAAGGAAAATAGCCTGAGGAGAATCAGTCTAAAGGAGAGAGATGAGTTTTAATAGTCTGTATATTTATTTTTTAATAGGAATATATATGATTTGACAGGAAATAAAAAATGGCTAGCATTATTTCTGGCTGATTCTTTTCTTTGTAAGATCTGTATTTGGAAAACGAGACAAAGAAAAAGATAGAGAGGGAAGACAAAGACAGAGTGAGATAGACATATACAGAGAAGAGAGAGAGAAAGAAGCAAGATGGTGGTAGAAAGTCACCCACATACCACCAAGCTCTCCTTCTCATTACCAGATCCCTGTAATGACAGGCCTGAATTCACTGGTTCTCCTTGGAAGTACGCAGCAACCCTCACAGAGACCACACTCCCCCTCTCTCCAGGGTCCTGTTGCTGGATGTTTTCCTGCAGTAACCCCATTACTTGTTGGAGGTGACAGGATGCCTCCTAAGGGGGTGCGGGGACTGGACCCCTGCACAGTGGCCGAGAGCCAATGACAAGCTTCCCAACTAGAGGAGCCACAGCAGAGGGCGTGGCTTGCTGACAGAACAATTTTCTGGAGCCCAGGATATCTGTGAGGCCTCAGCAAGGTGGCAGCCTGGACATCAGGAGAAATTTCAGGATTGTCCACAGTCCCTGCTGTGAAATTCAGTCCTCTCCATTGTACTTTTCCCACACCTGTAGCCTTGATGTGCTTACCCACTAGGCTTCCAGAGTTCCAAGAATAACATGTAAAACTATTCCCGTTCTTTCCCCTCCTCCCAATCCACTTGTGTTTATGTAAATGACTGGAAAAGCAGTTTTCGGCTTATTTCTGAAGCTTAAGAGCTTCGTGAGAAGCCTATTATTGAAAAATCAGAAACTGAAAAGCAACTTCTTAGACAATGAATTAGCAGCTCAGTGGCTGTGTGTAAAGCTGAGCGTACTGTAACTGGCTGCATTACAAATAGGATCTCCCCTGGGTTTCAGTAATCAAACATGTGGCAACAGGTTGTCTGTTTCAACAGAGAGTGAGTAATCAAAAGAGATTTGCACTTAATCCAAATATAACAGAGAAGCAACCAAGGGAACCTCAGGAAGAGGATAAACCAGCAGAACGGTGAGGGGTACCCCAGAGCTTGCTGGTCTGGTGTTCCAGATGGGACTGAGAAAACTTGGGAGCTACAAAGTTGATCCTTCTGAGCATGTAAGGAAGCAACTACTCAGAAGCAAGGGAAACTGAGACTTCAGTGCATATCGAAGGAAACCATAAAATTAGTTTCAGCACTTACTGCTTCAGCAAGTGAAGGAAAATTTAAGAAGGAATTAGGTAGTTTTCAGTGCCTTGCTCCAAAATTATGAGTCTTCTTGTGTTGAAGGGAGGTGGTCTGGGCAGGGGGGTTGGGGTGGGAGGACTTGTTTCATCTGGGAGGTCTGGGTAGAAAGAATGGCCATAGCTCGGGTGATAGTGGCAGCGTTTCAGGAGACATTTCAGTTTACTTGTGTATTTCCATGGTTTTCAAAGTGTGGTCACCAGCCAGTAGCAGAAGTAGTATCACCTCAGAACAGGTTGTACAGCAGATTCTGAGCCTGGTAGAGCCCTACTAACTCTGAAATCCTGAGGCATTGGAGTGGACTCAGTCTGTGTATTCAGAAGACTCTAAGTGACTCTGAAACATGCTCCAGTTTGAGAACCACTGGCTGATCTGGACACCTGGAGGCTGTAGGTAGCAGGCAGTATGCATCCTAGGTCCCCATTTGGGTTCTGATACTATGTAAGCCCATGGCCGGGTCCAGCTGAAGTCCTGAGCATGTCACTGCTGATCAACCTGGTCACGATCTTCCAGATAACATGGTGCTATGAGGAAAGACTTTTAATATTCATTGCACATGTGCTTGTAATATGTGTCAGGCACTGGTAAATGTTTTATGTGTGATCTTTTATTTAATCCTTTCCATAATACCTTGTAAGGTGTGTGCTGTGGATATTACTTAATTTCTGAGAAAATTTTGTCTCAGAAAAGTCAACTTGCCTAAGTTTCCTGTACATACCCTATTGCATCAACCCATGTGGCCTCACTGCACCAGTGACCCCTGTTCCTAGGGTGCCATAGGTGCTACCTCTATCTACCAAGCAACAGCCAGCCTTGCAGGGCCCAGCTCTATACCAGCAGCCCTCCCCCACCCCACCCGACTCTTTGCCTCATGTTAATTTCCCACCTGAGTACTGAGTACTTTATAAATAGCAAATCTAAAATGAATTTTCTACCAGCGATCATTAGCTCCCTTGACATCCATTAAACATTCTCACAAGCAGAGTGAAGTGACAAAAGGGATTGATTTTTACAGTATGCTTAATAGGGGAAAAGAAAGAAAGGTGTTGACGAGTCCTTTTTTCTGTCCTGATATCAGGAGGAATTTGAAATCAGTCAAATGACTTTTATCTGCACAAAAAGAAGGCTAGGATTGGGGCAGGAGGCGAGGGTGGGGACAGAGAAGTACCTTCTCCAACACCCTACTCAGCTGATTCCTGCATCCCTGATATGTAAACATAAAGTTAGTTACCTAGTGCCAGCCACAGAGATGAATATGTCAGATTTAATGTTTCAAAATACATAGGGTCCAAGCCAGGGAGGGAGTGGGACCCTGGGGAGGAAAGAGGGTGGTATTAAGGGAGAGGGAAAATAGCCAATCTTCTGCACAGACTACTGAAGACATAAATGTGTTGATGCAATCTTTGGAGTCAGAGAAGGCTAGCATATGAGGCACCGTAGCTGAAAATTTAACTTTGATTTCAATTTTCATATTTGTCAGCAATAATTAGATTCAAGAAATGTTTTTGCCACTGTTCTAAAATACTAATAAGTAAAGGCCTTTGTAGTGTGGTTAATGGAGTCTTTTTTTTTTTTTTCCTAGTGGTCTAGGAAAATTCCATTAAAGCGAGAAGTCATGCTGTATTACAGCACTTCAGCTTACATGGACTCTGTGGCCACAACGACATCAGCCCAGGGATTAAGCCCTTGGTGTAGCCACGGCCCACACACACACCCGCCCCTCCAGCCAGGAAGGAGTATGGGCTACAGAGGCCTCAGCTGTCTGTCATTTCTGACCTGCAGAGACCTCCTTGATTTATAGCTGGGAGTAGAGAAAAGAGAGAAGCAAATTCAATAAAGCATCATTTTCTGAAGGTGCACATTAAAGAATTGCCTTTAGAAGCAGTTGTAAGAGAAGGAAGAACATGCTGATGGCAAGTAGGCACTTAGCTCCTGCCTGGGCACCAGAATTCTACTTCCTGTCCCTAGATAGGACACTTACCCATTTAGTGATAAAGTTTCACCTAATGGCAGAAAATATATGTCCTCCTCCTTCCAAGTATTATACTTCTCTAGAAGTTGGGAAAGCTGCATTCTTCTGAGATCAGAGTTTGAAGCAGAAGCCCAAGGTCTATTAATTTTGAACAACTTCCCCTGGGTGTTTCTGCCTCTCTAATATCCCAGGAAACTCCCTGTATGCCAATATGGGATTCATTTTCTCGAATGATGGGATAAATAAAGGCATGTGTGTGGTTATGTGGATTGTACCAACTCTCCAGAGAATCAGTGTGGAGGAGGAAGGGTCTGGAGTACCCCCACCTCTCTTGTGCCTACTAAACCACCACTTACAGGCAGTCGGAGATTAACTATCATGTGCTAGATACATTCAATGGTCTTTCTGGAATCTTCTTCACTCTTAAGCAGCTTGCTGCTGCAGAGACTACCACCTGTCATCCTACTGAAATGCAGTGCACTCAAGGACTCTGCCACAATCCTTTAAATTTTCCTTGCTAAATTCCCAGGGGACCCCAAAACTGTCAGGTATAAACCAACCATGCTAAGAGGGAAACCAAGAAAACTAATGGACCTGTGATCTTCCTTACCTCCCACACATGCTTTCCCTCTTGTCAGATTGTACTTGGCTTTTCCTAGTAGCAGAGCTACTTGAAACTTACTAGTTCAAAACTGCAATTGCAAAGTGATGGAGAAATGAGCAGACATTGGGGGACTCCAACAAGTACTATCAGCTCTGCCTCAACAAAGGCGGACTCTCATCATGCATTCATGCCTGAAGGGAGATTAGATCCATTCAGTCAAGGCAGGGAGATCCCTCCTTGTTCTCCCCTACCCTTCTCTGGTAATGGTAACTTGATTCCTGGGACTTTGTCCTCAACAGCTCCGCCAAACCCCGTAGTTTTCAGACTGAGTAGAGATGAGGGGCTTGGCTCTTGCTGTGAAGTGCAGACAATCCTGCGGCCCACACTTCTCTTTCCACCCCTTTTTTCCTTCCCTTCTTCCCACCAATCACTGTGTAGCTGCTGCTCCACTTTTCCCTGGTGGCATGTTCCAGATCTTATCCCCGTGCAGCACTTCAGGATGAAAGGATAAAGGGGATATTAAATCCACCAGTGATATGCGTGGCAATTGGGAGAGGCTTTTGTTGTGTCATTTCTTACCTCCTTCAGCCTATTAAGCAAACAAAAGTGCTTGTGGAATGAGAAATGTAAATGGCCAAAGCAAGCCGATTAATCCTAGATGTACAATTCCATTAATAAGGCTGCTTTTTAATAGGTGACTCTGGCAGCAGCAGCAGGCAGGCCAGGAATTGATGTATTCTCTGTAATTGTATTGCAACTAGTAGGATATGAAGAAAATTGTAACAGAAAATCAGGTCTTTCAACACCATTTTCCAATCAGCTGAAATAATGACTTGCAGAGGAAAGTCTTGAAAAGAACAATGCTCAAAAACAACATGGTCCTAGAGTATCCATTATTCCAAATGTTAGCTCTGAGAAGCCTTCTGCCATTTCATCTCCCCTGATCTCTCTTTCTCCTCTGCTCCATCCTTCTTCTTCATCTCTTTTCTATCACAGGATATTGCCCAAAGAATTCTTGTGACCTGCGGAGAATTTTCTAGGGAGAGCCACCTGTCACTGGACACCAGCCTTTCACCTGGAACCAGTCCTGCCTACAGGCTGGGATTGCTCAGGCATGTGTTGGGAAGTCAAAGGGAGAAGGATGGATGGCAGTGTGTGATGGGAAGAAGGCTAGGAGGGAATCTGTGTTGGCCCTTGAACTTCTTTGGATTCTCATGGGAAAATTTCCTTCCAGCTTTGAAATTCGAGGAATCTGAGTGAATTTCAAACAGCAGACTAAGAGAAAACCCAAGTGTCTTATCCTTTTTGGGCCAATGAGGGCCATCTAGGAAGGAGAGCCTTGGTAAAGTTTTATGCTCATTATCTGAATGTCCATACTCTCAGAGGCTCTGAGGAACCCAGGTTACTGAGCTTCTGTGATGAGGTCTACATGCATTCTTGGTAATGGATCAATCCGTCTATTTATGCCTCACTCAACAAACATATACAGGGTGCTCTTAATACACTAAGCATTGTCCCATTCTTTGGATGCAGCAGGGGATGAAACAAGAACCTTCAAGCCTTGCCTTCATGATGCTTCTAGGATCTGCAGATAGAAAAGTCATTGGTGGGCTTCATGGCTACCGTGACAGGCACTGGAGCTTCCTCTGAAACCATCCAGGTACAGGAATTGAAAGCACCTCTACTGTTGCTTGCTTTGCTGTGGTGAAAGCAGGAGCCTGAGCTCCCTCCCCATGCTGTGCTAGTTAGTACCTCTCATTCTTGCCACCTGCCATGTGCCTCACTGCCCATTTGTATGCGGACTCTGCCCCTTCCTGGGTTGCAGGCTGGAAAGTAAATATAAAAAAGAAAAGGCAAAGCACATTTTAGCTGAAATCCCCAAGGAAACCGATGTGATTGCTGTACAGAAATGGTTCCAATAAGGGCAGAGAGGAATATTGCTTTTATAGCTTTTGGGACATAAAACATTTAGAAAATATGATTGACTGGAAGGGTCTAATTTATCATTTATCTCATTCCCCATGCTCTCACACTATCTTGCTCCCCACAATACACAGGCAGACACTCACATGCAAACTTTTCCCTTACTTTGCTTTCCTTTCTTCTTTTTTCCTAGTGACATGGATTTATCATCTTTCTGTTAAGCAGAACTCCTGTGGCTATTTATAATTAATGCTCAGAAACCTGCCAATCCATTTAATGACACTAGCAGGTCATGGCCCTCTTATAGCTCTCCATTAATCATCATTAGAACAGCTCTGAGTTTTTACATTCTTTTTAAATGTTAATTCACCTCTGTAATGCTCCTTTTAGTTAAAACTGTAAAGGGGAAGTGGCTAGTGTCCCCATGCTGCCCACAGGGGAATGAATGGTGGAGTTGATAAAGTCTGGTTGATTTTCCTCTCTTCCTTTGTACTTTGCTTCCCATCCCCACTACCAGATGTTAACCCAGTGTGCTCTTTGGTTGCTTGTATTTATCTTTTTTAAAAATGCCCAATTGCTTAAAGTTCTGGGCAAATGAACTTTATACTCTGAAGTTCTTGAAATTCAAGGGCTCAAGCAACAAGCTGTGAGAAGTTCCTGAATTACTGTGGTAGGACCAGCATTATGTGATAGCTTTGTATCTTCTCAAAGTGATGGAGCACACAATATTTCAGAGGGAAGCAGAGACTGAACAGTTCCCATGGTTCTTCAACACTCGAGAGTGTGTCCAGAGCCACGGGCAAAAGGTGCTGTTGGAAGAGTTCTCTTTGGTCCTGTTGGACGAACAGCCCACTTGTTTCATTTTTGCCACCAAAGGGCTGTGAAGCTTTGGGCAAAACATTTAACCTCCCCCCCATCTAGAAAATGGGGTCCGTAGCTTATACAGCTTAACTGAAATGATTAAATCTATAAAGACTGAAGGGAGCTGCAAGTATACTACTTTTCAAACTGATCTGTGAGTACAAGATGTCAGTGTGAGCATCCTTTTCTGTATGTCTCTGTTCCTTGCCTATGTTTATTATGATCTCCCACTATGCCAGTACTTCTGAACTTCTTAACTCTGTAGAGTATGGCCCCAAATCTCTTGGTCTGGTGGCATTTATATCCCATTTCTCAGGCCAGAAATGTGTATTATTAATCATCAAGATATATGTAGTAAAAATTGGGAATGTCAAACATAAATTTGAACACCAACTCTCTACAACTCTGAGCAATTAACTTCACCTCTCAGAGCTTCTTTTCTCTTATAGTTAGTTGTTCATATTTTTAAGGCCCATTGACCTAGTAAATTCTGTGATTTTATTGCTCATTTATGAGTTTTCCCAAGGGACCATGACAATGACTCAGAGCTAACTGGGAAAAACTTGTCCCTTTGACCAACAGAGCTCTTAAATTTCCCTTATCTCATCAAGCAATGTTCCCAGAGAATCTAACAAAAACAAATGTAAATGAATGAAGTAAATAGAAAATGTAGTGCTAATTTATTTTTAATACATTGTTTGAGTTTTCTTCATATCACCCAACTTTATGCTAGGCTTTTGGAACTACGTATTTTAATTCATTTTTAAGGTTGCCCACATATTAAACTGAAATAATATTTCAAGGGTCACTAGGTTCCAGGCACCTCATCTATTATATCATCTAATCTTTTTAAATACTCAAAAGTGATTAACCTTATTTTATACATAAATAAATGGAAGTTCAAAGAGGTAATGCGGTCAGTCCAGTGTGTATGGCATTCATAAATTATAGAGACGAGGGTCAAGCCTACACTCCCTAAATTTAAGTCCAGCTTCTAGTTTTTTTAGCACTTCATTTGTTTTGACCACTTTTTCAGCTTTCTTTGGGTGGTGATGAGGTTGATATACCTTGTATGAAATAATGTATTAAGCCATGAGTTAGTCCTGTTTCCATCACTGTAACAAAATGCCTGAAATGATCAACTTAAAAAGTGAAAAGATTTATTTTGTCTCATGGTTTTGGAAGTTTCCATCTGTGAATAGTTTGTCCTTATTGCCTTTGGGCCTGTGGCAATGTACATCACAGCAGAAGAACATGAGTGGAGAAACCTCTCCCCTCTCCCCTCTCCCCTCTCCCCTCTCCCCTCGTGGCAACTGGAGAGCAGAGTGAGAAGGGGCTGGGGCCTCAATATTCCCTTCCAGGCAAACCCCAAGGGTCTAACTTCCTCCCAGTCAGGCCTTCCTCTTAAAGGTTCTACTACTTCCCAAAGGGACCACAGGATGGTGAGCAAGCCTTTAATTTTGAAGAACATTTACAGAACCATAGCACCCTAGTATTTTTCTTTTGGCATGAAATGTAACAGGCAACCTATGATGAAGGGTAAAAAGTCTACTTTCCTGAGCTAATTCCTCATTATGTTCAGCTTCTCTCTAGCATTAGGATATCTTAATGGGCTTCCTCAGGGTTTTCTATAGGCCATCTTTTCATTTGAGACTTTTACCCTCCTCTTACAGGGACAATTGTATCCATCTAACTTGTTCTTTGAAAAGCATCACTGATACTCCAAGTAGACGCAGGTCCCCAAGCTGGGCTTTGAACATCTGCTATGCCCTTCACTTGAGAATGCAAGAAAAGCTGCTTGACAATTATGTTAGTACAAAGGGCAAAGAGGACTGCATGTCAAAAGCTGTGTAAAATTCATTCTTCTAAAGGTTGCTTCAAGAATATTCTGGCTACAAAGTACTCTAACAGTGAATGAGTATCTGGTTCTCAGCTTTTCTCATCTGGCTGCTTTCCTTTATTAGTGGATTTGTGTTGATTTGTGCTTGGTACCAAGTTAATAACAATAAGACCTTATAATCATATAACACTGTACACATTTGAAGGGGTTTTCACAAATCTATTATATACTTAAATCTTCACATCTCTAGTTGGAATTTAGAACTGAAGGGCTTTGGAAACCATTTAACCCA
Source organism: Fukomys damarensis (assembly GCF_012274545.1). NCBI lineage: Eukaryota > Metazoa > Chordata > Mammalia > Rodentia > Bathyergidae > Fukomys > Fukomys damarensis. The sequence goes on from NW_022900928.1 coordinate 79,285,861, forward strand.
ACACTATGAGCTGATTATTATTGATGTATTTTGTTTAGTTTAAGTAATGCATCCTTATTAAATATAATTTGGAAACCATATAAAAATAGCTTTAAAAGATTTAAAGTCACTCATGCACAATTATATTTAATGTATTTCTTTCTACTTTTTCTTATTCTCTGCCATGGTTTTTATTATATAGTTATAATCAAATCATTTATATCTCATTTTTTCTTTTAAGAATAGATCAGAAGCAATTTTCCATGTCATTACATAGTGTTAGTGAACATAATTTTAATTGGTTTCATTATATTACATCAAGTAGATGTACAATACTATTACCCTATGTTTGGACATTTATGTTGTTCTAATATTTTTCTCTTATAAATGATGTTTCTGTGAACATTTCCATGAGTTTGGCTTCATTCCAGTTTTGCAATTGTTTCTTTGGACCAGATAAAAAAAAATCTGGTTACTACAGATTCACTAGTTTTTGCTCAGGGGAAACTGAGGCACACAGAAACAAAGTGACTCCAGGCCCCTGTGGCCAGTTAGAAAGGCAACACTGAGGTTAAAAAGTCAAATCTTTTTGTTTTTAGACTTTACATTTCTTTCATTTCATGGTTATTCTCAGAATTTCTAAATAAAGAATTTAAAAATGCCTTGAGCTCCCACATAAAAGTAATTTCATTTTTAGTACCCAATGATGGAGGAAAAATTATAATAAAAACTACCGTAAATTCCATATCACTTTTAAATAATGTGTATTAAACACAGCAACACAAATGTGTATTTATGAGCCATATGGGCACTAAATATAAGGAAGGAAGCATATCACTGACAGCACTTGCTGCATAGATGGATCCTCAGCTTTTCATAACCCCCTGTTTACGTATCACCCCAAGGCTTTATCGTTCTAGAAAGAAAGTCACCTTCGTTTCCTGCCAGGATGCTCGTCCCAAGCTATCACTCTGTATATGGGATCATAGTTGTCTTCCAGAAGCTGTTCCTGCCCTCTGCAATGTGTTAGTGTGGTTGAGGAAAAATGGAGTGACTGTTCTGTATCTTGAGAGCTCAAACCAGCTTGCAGTGAGTTTTACATACAGATTTAGGGCTTTTTAACCTGAAAGTACAGTCTTAAGAAAGAACAGAAATTTTAATTTGCTGACTGCCTATTGACAGCCAGGTACCATCCTAACTGCTGCACATGCATTGGTTCTGTTCATTTTAACAACTTTGCTATAAAGTGAATGCTGCATTTTCCAGTAGTTTCAGTTCACACAGAAATCAAATGAGGTGGCAGTGACTTGGGCCTGGGAGCATGGCTGCTAACCCTGTACTCTTACCTTTGGCACACAGAGCCTTTTTCATCCATGTCTCCAGATGTTTAAGAAGGAGTGTGCTGAGGCAGGTCATTTGCCTCATGTCTCAGTTACTTTCTTGTGGCCAGGACAGAATACCCACAAGTTAAAGGAGGAGAGGTTTATTTTGGCTCACAGTTTGTAGAAGTATCAGTCCATAGTTAGCTAACCTCAAGGCAAGGCTGCATGGCAAAAGGGCATGGGAGAGGAGAAACAGTTCATTGAATGACAGGAAAGAAAAAAATAAGTGAGTAAGGGAGGAGATGGGGTATATAGTATCCTTCCAGGCCACATCCACAATGACTCACTTCCTCCTACCAGGCTTTACCTCCCAATATCACACCCAGGCATAAACCTACCAGTGAACTAATCCAGTGGTGAGTGTGACACATCCATGATCTAATCACCTTCCAAAAACCCCACCTATGGTGCATGAGGCTTTGAGGAGACATCTAGATATAAATCATAATGTTCTGCCCATAGCCCCTAATTGGTGATTTTCCCTTGATGCAAAATGCACTTGGTACATCTCTAAGAGCTGCCAAAGTTCTAATAGTTTTGACATAGCTGGAATGTTCCAAGTCCAAAGTCTCCTCTAAGATTTAAGGAAAACTCTTCCCTGTGAGCCCCTGTAAAAATGAAAAGAAAGTTAAACACTTCAATGGTGCAGGATGAACATTCTCATTCCATAAGGTAGAAATAAGGGGACAGAAAGGAGAGACCAAAGTAAGACTGAACGCTAACAGGGCAAACAATAGATTCTGTAGTTCCATTAGCAGCACCCAGGACAATCTGCAGCAAGATGTGAACTCCAAATGGCTTGGGTGGCCATGCTCCAAGACCCTGGAATGGTTGTAGCCCTCGTGACCTCTCTTGGACCAGCTTTCTCCCTCTTTGTGGTTTTCCTCAGATGATCCACATTCCTGACTTCTCCAATCTCCTGGGGTCTCCACTGCACTTTTGGCTTTACAACCAAACTACACATACTGACCTTTCAAGGGCACACTTCCTGGCTTGCCAGGCTTTCTTCCAATCTGGAAGGAAGCCTTCCTGATCTCACAACTCTTGCATTTGGCTGGCACATAAAACCAGCACTACGTGGATGACACCAAGACCTGCTACAAGGTGGAGGAGTAGCTGAGCTCTTTTACATCTTACCAGTGACTGTAGAGACCTCTGAGTGCTTGGATCACTGAGCTTGTTGAACTGAATCCTAAAAGACAAGGTCTCATTCTCTAGGCTGCAGCACAGTGCCCTAGAGTTCTCTTCTCAAAGTAAAAAACTTTTGGGCTGAAGATTTAGCTCAGTGGCTTCACACCTACCTCACAAGCG
>NW_022900928.1:79288616-79333479 GCF_012274545.1 Fukomys damarensis
AAGCGCAAGGCTCTGAGTTCAATCCCTGGTACCAGAAAAAAAAAAATCAAAGTAAAACCTTTCACTTCTGCAAATTTTAGCTATCAAAAGGTGGGGTTCTAGTGGTTCCTGAGATAACCCCAGGCCATCTTTTTTTTAAAATTGTGCTGTTCCATAGTAGCTAACGTTTTAGTGCTAATATTGTCAGTAATGAAGTTCTTGGCTCCATCTTCACAACCTGCAACTGTACTAGAGCTTTCTTTCTGGCCAAACTCAAAACTTTTAAAATCATTCTACTGGGCTATTTGTGCTTGATTCTCAAGGCACACCTGGCTAAAAGCTTTCAACAGTAGCCATGTTACTGCCTCAACATTAGACATTGATCTTCCACCAGATCAATTAGCCCACTGCCCTTACTTAGTCTCAATCTCCCACAGTGTCTCAGGACAGGAGCAAATTTTAAGCAAATATTCTGCCAAAACATAACACATATAGCCTAGAGTCCAACTGCCAAAGAAGCCCTTTCCAACAGAAACCCTCTGAGCCTGGTCTTTACTGTGTGCATTACTCTCAGCATTCTAGACTTCTGAGCTCCAACCCAAAGCTCCTATCTCCCAGCAAGCTCAACTCATAGCTGAGGTGCTTCTCCAGCTGGTACCTCCAAACTCTCTCAAATTCCTCCTACGAGTCAGTTCCAGAGGCTTCTGAACTACATGGTCAGGTAGTCACAGTAATGATGCCCCTTCTGGTATCAAAGTGTCTTAGTTACTTTCTCATTGCTGGGGCAAAATATCTGACACCCACAAGTTAAAGGAGGAAAGTTTTATTTTTGGCTTATAGTTTGTAGAGTTTTCAGTCCATAAGTGACTAATTCCAAGGCAAAGAGGGGCATAGCAGAGGAGAAACAGTTCAGGTATGGCAGGCAGGAATAAGCAAGGACAAAGAAAGAGGAGGCCTCTAGGTCACTCCCACATTTTTAAAAAGGCATTTGAACAACTTTAAGAAGGACACCTAGTGAAAGAGACACCGGAAGTAGGAGAGAGAGAGAAGGAGAGAGAGAGAGAGAGAGAGGGAGGGAGAGAGAGAGAGAGAGAGAGAGAGAGAGAGAGAGAGAGAGATTAAAAACCTTAGAATTCTAATAGCCAAAATATTTAGTGATTGAACAAACTTTTCTTAAAAAACACTATAGGTCTTATAATACATCCCCATATCACACAAATTATAAACTCGCAAGTCAAGTAGTTTTACCTATTCCCAGAACAGGTTCAAATCCCCTGAAGTTATTTGCAGCATTCTGAAAAATATTCTTGCTTCTTCTTTTGTTCAGGATAAGTTATTTGGATGTCTCTTCTTGCTTTATTTAGTTAAAACTTGAAATGTGGAAATAGGGAGACAAGGGATACTGGCTATATGACCCAGGTAAGTTATTTAACCTCGTTAAATTGGGCTACAATACTTCTCTCAACACTGCTATTAGAATGAATGAATGAAATATATAGCACTACTTGACATGTCATAGGTATTCCATAGATAGAGTATGCCTGATATGTATGTCTGATACTCAGATGGGTTGCCAGTGGCCTCTTCTTCCTCCATCTGCTATCAGAACCAATGTTGCTCTCTTCTCTGAGGACACTGGATGTATAGGCATCATGTTCCAATTCCAAATAGGGCAACCAGAAATGGTAAACTGGAAGGATTTTCTTCAGATATACTTTATCATCAAAATCTTCTTCAAAACTCCATAATTCCTTTCATCATTATTTCTGTCAATCCACTTGTGTTTTTAAAACTAGGAGCTTCCTTAGCAAGAAAGTAAACTGTGACAATGCCAACTGGTTGGTTTCTAGTTGCAGATTCGGTACAGACTGTTGACTGTATCCAACACCATCATCAAAGTCTTGGCAGAAGGCATCTTGCTTTTGTGGATTACAGTGCTCTGAGCTGGGAGTAATACTAAGATTCTTTCTGGGTGAAGTGCCAGTTTTGGAAAGGCAGTTATCACACTGGATCTTAAGCAAAGGGCTTAGAATTGAGTTGGCAGGAACCAGGTAAAGGGTCTTCACTGATTAATATGGGCGGGAGCATATGGTTTCACAGAGTATGATGTTATGGATGCAACATCATGAAACTTGTGTCATAGCATAACTACAATGACAACATGGCATATCCACATTCTCGCAATCCTTGTGATCCCTGCTACAACACTCAGCTCCACTCACAGAGCATCTTTAGTATGTAGCAATTTTTACTAATGTATTCAAAATGACAGTCAAAAATGGAGATGAGTTCTTTGTTCCTCAAAGAGAAGCAAACAGGTCATAGAAGAAACAGAACTAAATGTTAGAGGATCCTGGTTTCCTGGTGGGCAAATGGAATATGGCAGATGAACTCCACTGTGAAAGGTTAGAGAAATGAGCAACTAAGAGAAAACAAAGAGTTGCTCGAGCACACATAACAGATGGTATATTAGCAACCTTTCCCATGGTTGTGATGAAGATACTTGGCACTTAAAGAAGGAAGTTATTTTTGCTCACAGTTTCAGTGGGTTCAGCCCTTGATCCACTAGCTCCAATGCAGACAAAGAAGAGTGGAAGGTACTGGCAGAGAAAAACTGCTCACTTCAAAGGAGCCAAAAATCAGAGAGAGAAGACAAAAGTCAGGAATGAGAATGCACCTTTCCAGATCAAAGCAATTCACCTCCAATCAGGTCTTACCTCCTAACAGTACATTCAGCCAAGAATTCATGAATGGATCAGTTCATGGATGAGTATATCACACCCATGATCAAGTCATCTTCCCAAAGCCCCTCCCCCATGAATACATGAGACATTTTAGGGACATTTTAGATAAAACCATAACAAATAGGCTGTGTTAATAGCAGGTGTAGAAAAACAGCACAAGTCAACCAAAAGGTCCACTCAATCATGTTCATATAGTATTAAAAAATGATCCGAGGCCAGGGATTTAGCTCAATGGTGCCGCCACCTGCCTCACAAGCACAAGGTCCCGAGTTCCATCCCCAGTACCAATAAAACAAACAAACAAGAAACAATGATCAAAAAAAATAAAAAAAAAAAAAAAAAAAAAAAAAAAAAAAAAAAAAAAAAAAAAAAGCAAGAACATGAGCCTACAAGAGATTCGTGGGATCTAAAAAGTAATATTAATATAAAGCATATAATCTAGGGTAAAAGTATAGGCAGAAGGGGATATCCTCTAGTCATATTAGTACTATTAAACCTTCATAAGATTTCCTATTAAAGTTTTAGAGCTTTTGCTATAGTACCCTGGAGATATTCAATGGGAATGATCAAAAGCCCATGTCATAGGGCCTTTAAAGGCTGTCATAGAAAATAGGGTTGCTCAGCAGAAGGAAGACATTTAAGGGGTGACTTCATATAAGCTCACAATTAAAGTTAAGGGTATTCTATGTGGATGATAAGCAGCTGCTCTTCATTAGGCTTTGGGGACTAAAGAAGGTGAGACCTAATTTAATTGCAGGAAGAAAAGCTTATACTGCATAAAAAGAAAAGCCAGCTAATGTTCTCTATTCACTCTTCCAGGTTCTATGGTCTTTAGGCCACCTGGATTTTCGTTGTTCCTTGAGAAGAGGCCTTTTGCTTGCAATCTGGTCTCAGGTAGACTCACCTTTTCACCAGAGGTATCTGTGCCTCTACCACATAAAACAGTGAGATGCTCAGGGGAGTGACCAAGGGTACACTTGGGACATAAAGTTCACAGCATGTTACCTACACTCTTTTCCTATTTTTATTTCACTCTTTTCCTTTCTATAAATGCTTTCATCCTTCAGTTGCTCTTTTAAAACATCCTTAACTCTCTGGTTCTCTGTCCTTCTGTTGTATTTCCTCAGAAAAACCCTCAAGTGTAGTTTAAATCACCTGTATACTTGTTCTGAACCTGAACCTGAGCGTATACATTTCTTTGGGAACAATGCAGAAGGGGTCCAGGGTCATTTTCATTCTCAGAATAACACAGTGTAAGTTAGTAATTCCCACTGCCAATTCCTACAATGCATTCCTGAAAGTTGTACTCCCCCCCACTTTAAGACAACTATTTTGTGTCTTCTCCCCTCTCCTCAGAATTTGTACTTCCCCAAAGTTTCTTTCTCCCATTTGTGGTGAGTGACTCCTTTTTCATTTACAAAATAGAAGCAATCTTCTTCAGGATACCAAAACCCCCAATGTACTGCTTCTTATTTGGAGATCTCTACTTCACTTCTGTTGTAATGGAATACATATCCCTTCTCATTTTAGAGTTTGACTCCCCACTTTATGCTCTGGAGCCTCTCCTCTCTCTCCTCAAGGAGTTCAGTCCTTCAATTATCTTCCTCTTTCTTCTATATCATTACTTTTCCCTTCTCCTCTGGATCACTTCTATTAACACGCAAAACTGCTCCTATCTTTAAAGCAACTATAACATCAATAGCCTCTCTGGATCTTCAGCGACAAACACATTTGTCTGATCTTTATTTACTATCTTGACTTTTTCAACTCTCACTCTTCAACTCTCTAGTCTGACATTGGTCCCCACTACTCCAATGTAACTGATCTCATTATGGTCATCAGCAACATTTTTTTTTACTTTCTTACTAAATGCAAATTGATTTGATGTACAATTTTTAAAATTAAGGTTATTTGTATTTTAGGTATACAATACAGAAAGAAGGGAAAAGGAAAAATTGAAGATAAAGTCTTTGTAAATAGGGAAGGATGGAGGGGGTAAAGAAGGGTAGGGGAAGGGGGAAAAATAAGAACCAAGATACATCATGTAAAGGTACAAGATCCCATCAACAACATTTTTATTGCCAAATACCTCGGACAATTTCCAGTCCACTTCCCAGCTGTACTTGACATAGTTGACCATTTCTTCCTGTTTTGAAAACTTTCCTGGGCATCATTCTTTCCTGATTTTCTTTTGACTTCACTCAACACTCTTCTCTTAACTCTTTCCTGCCTTCCTCCCCTGCCTGTGGGTTAGCAATGGCTTGGTCCTCAGACCTTTCTTGTGTTGTTTAACTTTTCTGAGAGATCTCATCCAGTACAAGATTCCAATAACCTTCATATCCTAGTGGCTGCCAAATTTGTGTCTCCATACCAGTTCTTTTCCATGAATTCCAGATTTGTGAAGATATCTTAAACTTAACATCATTTTATTCCTTCTATTTCCCAGACTTTCTCACAGTTTTGCATGTCTAAAATTAAAATGCAACTTTGAACTAATGGCATAATCCCTCTCTGCCCAGTGGACATGTTGTTCTGCCATCTCCTGCACACACACAGATTTGGTCATATTTTGTCACTTGGCTGAGTGATATGCATTGTTGGTACTACATGCAGCGAGGGTTAATTGCCACTTAAGACTTCTTCAAAATTCTTTTCTCTGAATCACAATGACTCACCACTGAAACAAAATCAGCAATGTGGGCTGAAACACATGGAAATGAAAGAGCAAGGTGTAAATTTGATAATGGGAAAGCAAATGTTTGTCTCTGGAAAAAAATGGCTACAATTCCACAGTCTCCTATAAAACAATACTTGTGTGTTTTCTGTGCCCTAAGATAGAAAATATGTACATAGCTGACAATTTTGTGGCTGGAGAACATGAAAAGATTGTTTGACATATCTCAAGACAGGAGACATTGATAAATCCCTTGGGATGGCACATGACTGGTTGAAAATGACCCCACTCCTTTGGAGCATTTATTAATCTAACTTTGCATCTTACAATAGATTGCTTCTGCTGCTAGATAACACCTGTGTCTGAAATGGAACCTGGTATTCCCTATTTGCAGCCTGGCTTTCCCTTAATCTCCCTTAACTCAGTCAATGGTATTTTTCTAAACATATTGTCAAGTGCACATCTTAAGAATCATCTGTGTACGTCCTTTTTTTTTTTACCCATAACTCAAATATATCAGCATTTCTTATTAGTTCTACCTACAAATAACTTCCAGTCTGCATTTATTCCCCTTCTCCTAGCACCTCCATCCTGACCTCTCAGTGTTTTGCCTACACTATTGCACTGGACTCCCATGTGATTTTACGGCTTTCACACTTCCTACCCATCCTTTTCCTTGTGCCTCCTACAATCCATTCTTCAAATAGCAGCCTACATATTTTCCAAGCATAAATCAGATTTTATCACTCCACTTGTATACTTAAAGGAAGGATCTCTACACTTTGGGAACTCTGAGAGACCCCAAAGCTCTTAAGCTTTTTAGCCTTCTATCTCATAGTGATTTTCATATAGCATCATCTTAGGAGCTCTGTTTCTCAAACTTGCCAAGTTTGGTTTCATATTGAAGATACTACATTTATACCATCTTCTGCCTGGATCTCCCCTCAGTCCTTCTTCCCCGCAGATCTTCCTGTGCTGGTTGCTGTCCATAATTCGGATCTCACAGAGCCCTTTCTCAACTGCCTGTCTTCTAGGATGTCATTCTCTGTAACTTCCTATAACTTTATGAAATTATCTTGCTAATTTGTTTATTTGTGTAATGTTAGCTCCTCCGAATCCAGGCTGTATTATTCCCATCATCACTGTTTTCTTAGTGTGTAGTACACAGTAGATGACAATTCAATATGGCCAGAATTAATCAATGAAAGAAAACTCCACCCCTTTTTTCTGGGAAGTGATGTCTCCGAATGCAAGAGTGATACCAACCCTCCAAAATATGAAATGCACTTCTCTTCTCTCTAGGACTCTGAACAATCTGTGAAGCTTCATTTATTCTCTGGTTGCTTATTTGTGTAGTGGCCACACAGAAGTTTTTATCTCACTGGTCCATTTTAAGAATTAAGTGAAATGATTTATGTAAATAAGTATCTTGGCAATTGGGAAATCTTACTGTATGACACTTTAAGAATCAGATAGAAGGCTGGGATGTAGCTCAGCAGGACTTCACCTGCCTAGCAAGCCCACGGTCCTAAATTCAATTCGTGCTACCAGAAAAAAAATCAGATAAAAGGTCCTTCCTGCCCCTATCAGGCATACATGTGCTTTAGGAAAATGCACACATTTATACTCTTCACTAACTCTGCACTGAACTACCACCAAGACCACAAGAAGAAACACTTTTCCCAGACAGACACACATTAATTTTTACTTGGTTCACATGGAGCCTGTTTTCAAATATGTTTAAACAACTTAGGAAGTTAAGATGTTCACTTTCTACAGTTAATGAGATAAAAGAGCATTTTATGTTTTAAATAATTGAAGAAACAAATCTGTTTCTCATTGCCAGGACTGGCTTTCTTGATACCAAGGCCAGATCTAAAACTGGATTTGAAAAAAGAAGGAAAAAACCAAGGGGCTCAGCAGAGGACCTCATGATTCAGTGTGTCTGGCAGGGGATTCAGTGTGTTTTCGTCCTTAGTAGATCTATAACATGGCCAGAAAATAAAACAAAAACAGTGTTAAACAAAAACAAAGACAGCCCTGACAGCTTGTGGTGCCTGTGCTTGTCAGTTTTTAAACAAAGGTTGTATCCGATGCCCTAGAAAGCATCATCACCGTGGAATTATGAAACATTCGATATTAGCAACTGGTCTATAGACTCAGAAAAACCCAGCAACCAAGGACAGGAATGTGACATGCACATTTTGTGGGAAACTCTTTTCAGACCCAGAGGAGGTTAGCAAGGTAGCCATGGGAAGAGGAGACGAGGAAAAAAAGAGAAGTGTTGGGATTGGAAAGGAGAAAAGAAAGCATCAGAAATTTGCCTTCTCTGGGCTCAGGCTCTGTGACACTTTTAGTCTGCTCCAGTCCCATGCACGTGTCCCCACTGGGATGGAAAGGGAGGGGACATTTGCTGGAAGGGGACTTGGGCTTCCTGGACTCACAGCTGAGAGCTGGGCTAGGTTCTGGGTGGGGTGTGCTAACTCCAGATGAAGTCAGGACCCACCTCTTTCTCTGAGCAAACATGCCAGCAGCGTTTGGGTTAATGAACTGTGCCTTTTAATAAATGGTTTTTATCTCGCCAGAGTGGTGGTAAATTGTCAGGATTTTAAATTAACTTAATAGTTTCGTGAATGGTACTTATTCACTGGTTACTCCGAAAAGCAGTAGGGCTCCCAGCCAGGGCTTCTTATTGAATTATGCAACAGTTAGTTATTTCATTTGAGTTTAAGAGGAAATGTTTAGGATTAATGTGCAATGCCTCGACACCCCCCTTAATGGGCATTTTCAGCCCTACCCTAAACTGAACGTCAGTTATTAATCATGAGGTCACTCTGTTCTGCAGACCTTAGAAAGAGATGGCTCACACTAATAACAACCAATGGGCTTGTGCTTTCATCGTTCCCTGCCGAAAGAGGGAGACAAGATTTTTGTATTTCTACTCATTTGAGTAAAATTACTACCTGCGATGGCCAAGTTCCTCCCCTGCTTGTAGAAGCTCATCATGTACATGAGAAAGTGGTACAATGGGAGAAACAGTCACAACATTCCTGAACTTTGGAAGAGGAAGGAAAATTAATTCTGTGGAGATAAGAAACAGCTTGGGTGAAGCTGCAAGAAGATGAAATCATTTCGGCAGGGACTTGAAAAATCTGTAAGATCTCTATGCCTGAAGGTGTGAAGATTATCTGAGGTAGAATTTTTGTGCTTCCCTACCGGATAATGATCAGCTCAGAGATAAAAAGAACTGTCAATTTTGGGCACTTCCTAGAAGGCAGCTATAAGTTTTTTGCAACACCTTTCTGAGGGATAAAACAGTTTTCCATTTTACAGAGACTAGTGGGACACCGAGATGGAATATGCTCTTGCTCAAACTCACAGGGCAAAGATTACAACTCAAATCCAATGGTAGTAACATTGTTTTTTCATAGTCTCAACTAAATCCCTTCTGCTCTGCAGACATCGTGCCAGCATCCAGATTCATCTGCAGAAGATTTGGCAGGAATGCTTTCTTTCTTACCATGCAAGTGTCTTTATTTTTTAGTGGTGGGTGAGGCAATTCCTTTGTACAGAAGATTTACTCTGGTGGGATCAAACCATCATCCCAAAGTAATTCTGTCCATTGTGCATCAGAAATTAGCCTCGGAAGAAAGGAAATAAATTAGCATGTGACAAGTGTTGATGTTGTTCAAAGCACAAGACCAGGCAGATGCTGTGGCAGACACAGAAGTGACTTAGACATCATCGGTACCCTCTGAAGCTGTCAGGACACCCAGAGGAAGAGTGTGGTCCCTACCAGCTGAAACATACATCACTGACAGAAATCACTGATGTGGGCAAGTGTTGAGCAGGAAGGTATATGAACAAATACTAACTGTGCAGAAGAACAGTAAATCTGGAAAGCACTAGTGTCTTATACTGTTTGAAAGGAGGAAGAAAGCAGGAGCGTGTCTAGTGGAGTTTGAGACTGGCTACTCAGTGGTTTGCACTTAGCGTCCTTCTCCTGGCTCCCCGGTGCCTGCATCTGTGGTACAAAGGGGTGTGAGGCGGACAGGAGGAGGTTAGTTGCAGCCCTCAGGTTTCCTTCCTCAGAGTGGTGCAGGAGTCCTACACTAGCCAGCTGGGACTGCCCCGCTGGGAACTTCAGGTGTTTCTGCCCCTGGGCAAGGGCTCTGCTGTGTCTGAGGAGAACAGAAAACAAAACCTAGTCCTTTCAGCTTCTCTACTGGTCCCTGGGAGAGGCACAGGGGGCCTGCTGTGTGAAGTGACCTTGAGAAGGTCAAGCAAGCGTCTGAAGTGGTGCAGCAGCACAGGGGCAGGGGAAGCTGCGTGAACCATAAGGGAAATATTGTATATAAAAAGCCCCGTTTCCCTTTCTTCTGGAGCAGACAAGCCACTGACTTCATTTTGCATTCATAAAGCCTTCCTTTGGAGGAGCCTTTAAGAAGTGCCAAGGGAAGCCTGAGGAAGCATGTTGGAGGGTCAAACGCACATCTCCTTGGGTTTTCTTTCATCTACCTTAAAAACAAAAATCTCTTTTTTTAATCGCCTCCTCCTATAAAAGACCTAATCTTTTGTTAACAGCAGCTTCTCAGGGCACAGAATCTCAGCAATTAGTGCAGGAAGACAAGGGAGACTCAGGTAGGGGAACGGAAGGACCTGGAAGGGAAGGGGTGACAGGGATATAGGAGCGGGCTGGTGCTCACAGGTGCAGGGAGAAACAGGCTGTGACTGCTGCTGGTGCAGACTGGGCCAGGCACAGGCCTCTCAGGACTGTGTTTATAGGATCAGGCTTGGGTTCTGAATGCCAGTCTACAGATGTAGCCAGGAAATCCAAATCAGTCCCTTCAAGGAAAGTTGAGAGAAGGGGTTTCAGTTGGTCATAACCTTGGAAGCTCTTCTGCATGAGAAACTTCTATGATCTTTTATGGCAGTTTATTTCTTTGTTGTTATTTTGCTTGCAAAGGTTTCTTGTTACTAAGACAAAACACCCAAAAGTAATGGAGGAAAAGCTTATTGTAGCTCATAATGTGTAGAGCTTTTAGTTCATAGTCAGCTCGCTTCAAGGCAAGGCGGCGTGGCAGAGGAGAAACAGTTCATGGCAAGCAGAGGGCAGAAAGAGTAGCAAGAGGTAAGTGACAAGCAGTGGCAACAGCAGCCCAGCCCTCTTTCTGTTCCTTGTAGTCTATCCAGGCTTCTTACCCTTAGGCAGCACTCACACCCAGAGTGGGGCACCCTTAATCTTAGCTTGTCACTATGAATCAAGACCAGCATCACACTCTTGATCCCAGCATCACACACTCTAGATCCAGCCACCTCTGAAAGATTCTACCTGTGACTGCATGAGGCTTTGGGGGAGACATCTAGACAGGCCCTGACATCTATATTCTTCAACTCTGTTGTAAACTAATTAACGTTTTCCTTATCTCTTATTATGATCTTTGCTGTTTCTCTTTTTTAAAGAATACCTGCTTCTACCCTACTTAAAAACTTTCCATGAGCCCTGTATGGTGGCACATGCCTATAATCCTATCACACTGGGAATCTGAGGCAGTAGGATTGCAACTTTGAGACCAGCCTTGGCAACCTAAGTGAGTTAGCAAGAATTTGTCTCAAAATTAAAAAAAAAAATTCAAAAGGCACTAGATGTAGCTCAGTGTGAGCGTCTCTGTAACAAACAAAAACACCTCAGTCTCCTCATTGCTGCTATGATAGAACCCTGAACACTACAGTATGGGTTCTGGCGTGCTGAGTCTCACAAACTTTCATCCTCATTTGTTACCAGATTCCTTTCTTATGTCTTTCTACTGTTATCCTGATGGTCTGACCACATCCTGATAACAACTTCATCTCTGGGAGTCCCACTAGCCACAGTCACCTTTACTTTATCTTCAACCTGGAAAGTCTCCTCTTTCATTCTTCAAAACCTGGCTCAGATATCACTTTCTCCTCCTGGAGGTTTTAATCATTTTCTCCCAGAGGCTTGCATGGCAGTCTTGTGCACTTCTAATAATGTGCCTTTGAAATTGTCTTTTAATGATTTGTTTATGTGTAGGATTTTTACCTCCCCACAATTTGCAAAAGCATGGATTGTGTCTTCGCTTTTCTAATGCCATGACTGAATCCTCACTGACCCTGAACACATGTCTAAGCTAAAAATTTCAAAAGACATAATAATATAAAATAAAACTTACCTCTGGCATTCAAAGGTAGGAAGAAAAAGTAGAGATAAAGGTTTCTGATGTCTCATGATTTTATTTCATCAGGCAAGAGAGAGGGAATAGAGAGGAAAGCCAGCTGGGTGATTTAGGTGTGGTATGTGTGCGCAGTTGGGAGCTGAGAAAGCCAATTAACAGTGAGGATACTGTAGACAGCAACTCTGGAGACTCCCCAGACCAGGAGGAGATGTTCTCCTGAACTTGGAAGCAGCTCCCTGTGGGTCCAGGTCTCAGGTGCAGGTGAGGACACCTCTACACCCACGATGCCGGATGTGCAGCCCAGAGAGAGCATTTTGGGAAAATCAGAGCACATGGCTGTCACATTTTTATTCTCCTTTCCCAATTATGTGTTTGGAACAGAGCCCTGAGGATAGTTTTATACAGCAAAGGGAACAAGACTATAAGCAACATTTGTCTTATTTATGTAAAATGAACTTTTGCAGAATCTGTGGCAAGCTACATCTGAAAATGTGTCTTGGCCCCTCTGTTCTCCAGCCTGGGGTTCCTGAACCTGGACTACTGTGTATGCTGACCCTCTCCTTGGGGAGTGAAGGTCAGGGTGCCAGGCTGGGGCATTCCAGCTACAGAGTCAAGACAATGGGAATAGCAGATTTCCCCTCTGAATACGGAGACCTCAGAGTCAGACCCTTTGCTGTCTCATGTTGACTTGTACACCTGCTAGGAGAGCTTCCAGGTTTGAGGAAACAAGGGCAGCCTTTTGCTTTTTCTGAGTCTATGAGCAAGTAGGTGCTCATCCCAAAGCAATGATGACACTTCTCAGGAAAGTCTAGATCTGAGGCTCAGCAGGGATAGCACAGGGATGGATGCAACAATTTAGTTCAATGGAAATGATACTGGATGGAAAGCAGGGAGAGAAGAAGAAACAGACAGGTGTAAGGGAAGAAGAGAAGAAAGGAAGAGAAGGAGAGAAAGAGAGAGGTAGAAGAGAGGGAGGGAATGGGGGAAGGAGTTATGGAACAGGGAAGGAAAGCAATAGGTTGATTGTCTGTGCCTTTTTAATCTAAAGCATATATATTTGTAATCTTAGTATTCACCTGTACCATTTCTGTCACCTTGATTTTCAAGATCAATATGTAATATTAAGAAGATAACATCCTCTTCCCACTCTCCACTATATCAAATTAGACACATCCTTAACAAAAGTAGGGTTTATTAATTCCTTAAGTAACTGATAGCAATGAATTTGTTTGCTGAGTAGTGTGGTTTATTGACAGCACTTGTATGTGATCTGCTTTCTATGCTTATAGTAAGTACAGTATTTGTGCTTATCTTGTTGAGTTAATAAAATCTACAAAGTAGTTTTGACAAAAGAATATGCTCATGTGATTCTCACAACAAGCAAGTTCTTCTTTTTGGAGAGAGAGAGAGAGAGAGACAGAGAGAGTGTGTGTATATTTCTTAATCACTAATTGTAAGAAAGGGAAGTGTCTGTTTGCTACTGATTAGTTTAAGTGTAGAATACCTTGGGTACAAGAAACATTGTGTCATTGCTGGCTTTAGATTCAAGTGGAGCTTTAGTCTGTCCCAGTTATAGAGGTCTTAGGACGAAGAACATTAAACATTGAAGATCTAATTAGACTTTGTACAGCCTGTGTGTGAAAACCAGACAGCCCTCTGTTGCTGGTTTGGTGAGGTTCACTCAGATCTTTGGGCCCCTTCCTTCCCCGCTTCTCTCTGGTGTCCACTGCACCAATGATGGCTGGCTTCCCAAAGGAAAGAGCAAGGGTGCCAGAGCACCCTCGGAGCCACCCTACAACCTCCTCAGAGAAGCTACTGCTTGCAAAAAATATTGTTATCCATGTGAGCGAAGCAATTAAAATGAACTAATCATTTCCCAAAATATTTATGTATTGGAAGCAATTCCAACTGATTGCCTTTAAATAGCATTTTGCTCTGTTTCAGTAATAAACAGGAGTATGCTCTCTTTTGCTTTCTGAGGCTCAGCCCACCCACAGTGGCAGCGACTCTCTCACAGTGGCTTGTGCGCTGAGTTCAAGTTGAGAAGAGAATCCAACTCACCATAAAGCCAACCCTTCAGCCCAAGGAGAGCCTAGCTGCTCTGCCCTCAGGCCAGAGCCATGCTGTCAGGAGCTTCAGGAATTGCTCGAAACCTGCAGGGAAAGTTGGTCTTTTCTCTTCACTCTAGGAATCTGTGTCAGCTCGGTGCTGTTCCCTTCCTGCCTCAGCCTGCAAGGACCCATAGTCTGATTAAATTAAGATTGATATACAAACAACCAAGTTTCAAAATGAAATGAATTTGTTTAAAATATTAATGTTTCTTACAGCCTTGTCTTTCAAAGGTTCACAAGAGACATATATTCCTGTGGTGCAGGCAGTGGGCTCCTGGTGGCCCAGCCAGAGGGGCAGAGAAGGAAAGTTATGGGGATGAAAAGTCAGGGAAAGGAGCTATTGTGGCTACTGCTGGGGTGAGGCTGTGAGGAGGACAAGGGAGATGAGGAGGTGGCTTTGGTGAGGACAGGAGGGTGGAGGGAAGTGACTACAGACTGTGACAGAGCAGTGAATTGGGACATGCATCCTTCACCTTGCCCTGTGTGACCCTAACTAACTCTGTGATCTGGGACAAACTCCAAACTCTCTGAATTACAATTTTCTATGCCTTACATGTGAAAAAAGTTTAAGGTTTTTTTTTTTGTTGTTGTTATTTTTACTAGTATGTCATTCTTGAATGATCTGAGGGATCTGAAGGCAGACAATGGAGGAAGCTTGGTGTCTTGGTCCAAGGAAGTTGAGGGGAATGACATGAAAGAAATATATCCCGGACACACATGTGATAGGGTAGCTGCTTTCCCGAGTCCTGAGGGAAGAAGCAAAGGAAGTGCCTAGGAGGTGTACTAGGACTTTAGTTAGGACTGGAGAAGGAGGCATGAGCGGGCAGTCGACCCCACTGTCTGTACCTCTGGCCTGCTCCTTGCTGCACAGCCCTTGCTGTGTTTCCAGGAATCAAGCCCTGTAAACAATACAGGCTAAAGCCAGAACCAAGTCAGTCCTACAATGGGAGCTGCTCTGTGCAGACCAGGGCAAGAGGCTGAGTCTGCTGCTTCACGCAGACATGTGTAAGTTCAGGTGCCTTAAGAAGCCAATGGGGCTCTTTGGAGAGAAAAGACAAGCCTAAAACTGGACGAGTCATTGGAACACATTCTCATTGTTTGCTATTTGCCACCCCAGGCTTTTGCCCAGACACCACCTACCCCTCAGGTTCCTGACCTGCTCCTGGCATCTTCCTGTGAATAATCTTGATGCCTCTGGAGTGCATCAGTCCTAAGCTAGTAATGGATCCTTGCCCTGACACTGACAGAACCATTTGTTGATAGCAGATCCCCAGGCAGGCATTCTGGAAAGATTCCCAAGGGCTAGTGTTAGAATGGGACTAAACTGAAACTGTAGATTCTTAAGAAGGATCCTAGTCCATGTGTTGATGTATACCTGTAATGCTAGCACACAGGAGGCTAAAGCAGGAGGATCATGATTAGTTTAAGCCTACGTAGCCTGGGCTACACAGTGTGTTCAAGGCCAGCCTGAAATACATAGCAAGACCCTGTCTCAAAAACAAAACAAAACAAACAGTGGTTCTGCTGCCTAAGTGGTTCCGCCACCTACCTTACAGGGCAAGGGCACGAGTTCGATCCCTGGTACTAAGAAAACCAAACCAAAACAAAACAAAAAGGATCCTGAATAATTTTCTAAGCCATTCAGTTTTGAAATTTCATTTTTAGACTTGTGCCACTTTTCTACAGAGTGTCTCCCAACAGCCTCCAGTGTATAAAGCAATGAAGCAGGACTGTGCTGGTGGGAGACTCTGGTGCTCTGGCTCCTCACAGAGCTCTTCGAAACCCCTCTGAGCAATGGCCCTGATGAGCTACATCTGAATGCTCTCCATCTAAATCAGTAATCTATCCTCCAGACACTGCTTATGTAACTTATTTATGTCCATATCATTTTGGAATTTAGTCATGTACTGCACTATCTAGTGTAAACAAAATGACTCAAAGTCACATATCCAAATTTGCCCATCTAGTAAGGGGTAGAATAGAAACCGGACGTGTGACACCTGACTTTGAGGCCAGTGCTTCTCCGCTAAATCAATAGTGCAAACTAGTGGTCTCCTTACTCCAGGAAACATTAGAAATGCAAATTCTCAGGTCCAACTCAAGACCTACAGAATGTGAAACTAAGGAGATGAGGTAGAAAGTTGTATTTTAAGACACAGGCAATTTGATGCTAGCTGAAGTTTAAGAACAAGTGTCATGGCTTAAAACAGGATGACTCTTGACTTTTCCCATCAACTTAAAATTTCTTTCATGGAATATGGGTTAAAGTTTTGGGGATTTCCCTCTGGGTATTTGTAATGTGTTTATTTTGGTAGTGGGTGAAGAAGATAGGTGAGAAAGTTAAAAATGTACAACTTGGCCCACATAACTTACTTTGGAACCCAGCTCATCATATTTAGCAAATAAAAATATAGAATGTCTGGTTAAATATGTTGGTTACATAAACAAATAAAAAAATTTCAGTATAAGCATGCCCAAGCCTTATTTTGGGCATGCTTGTATTTAGATATTATTTTTTTTAATTTGTAGTTTAAATTTAACTGGGCATTGTGCATTTTATCTTGCAACTGTATTTAGAAGAGATTGTAAGTTAGGGACTTTTACCATTTTTGTCTTTTTCTCTTCCTATTTCTATCCCCAAAACTAAGTATATATCTCAATGTTGTGCTCTTATTTTCCAAGCCTCTTTCTTGCTTAGTGAAGGAAGCAGGGAGAAGGAAAAAACAAGGTGTCTGAAATGGTATAAAAACCTAACCTTGAAGCTCATCATTTCTTGCCATTTTTATTTCACTCACACATGCACAGCATTACAAGAACTGCTGAATAAGAGGCCAAAAATCCTTTGAAAAATCACTTGCCTACCTCCCCCTGGCCTCCCTTGCGCACCAAAACATCAGAGGCTGTCTGCCCCTTCCAACATTGGCGTTTGACTGTTCATTTTCTCCTTACCTTGTCAGTCATTGAACTGCTTGTGGTCTCAACTGAATCTTACCTTCAACGCGAGATGCATGTTTTCAAGACACAGTTTGAGCAAATGGGCTTAGTCCTCAATTTCCATTGTATATGGAGGCAGGGACATGTCCTGAGGGAGAGGACAAAGAAAAGATCCTTGATTAGGGTCACCACATGACCCGCTGAATGAATCTGAACTTCCAATAGAATTTGATTTGAAAAGCAGAGAAAACAGTTCCACAATCTTGTTTTTGTTTTTGTTTATTTTTTAGGTTTTTTTGGTACCAGGGATCAAACCCAGGCCCTTGTGCTTGCGAGGCAGGCGCCAGAACCACTGAGCTAAATCCCCGGCCCCACAGTCTTATTTTTGATGTGTTGCCCTTTTAAACAGAATTTGAATTAGGGAATGGGATAGGAGATTGGGAGGAATGTTGGCAGAGAAGTGCAAATAGATTAAAAAGTTTTCTCATTATATCTCTTTTTTATTTCCTTTGGTGGTGGAAACAGGACTGAGAGTCAGAAAGCCTGTTTCCTAGATCCAGCTCTATTTCAATATTGTCCTTCTGATGAGGAGACGACTCAAGTATTCTATTTTGTATCCGAAGTCCTCTCGTGTATACAAAGGTAAATGCAGAATTAGACAACCTCTGGTTCTGGTTCGATGGCTAATAGCCATGTTCCTCAGGATCTGCATTTGCTCCCAGACCTCTACTGATCTGAATAGTAGCTTAAACTCATTGCTGTCCTGGAAAATTCATGACAAGTGAGATGTCAAGTGATCAGATCTGACTTTTTTCACTCATAAATTTGTGCACTGAACATCTTTTCCCTTATATACTCAACTATGGGCTCCAGGAATGCTTCAGAGACTTTGGGTTGTAGGCCGTTCTGATCTAACTGGTGTAATCTCTCTTTGACATGGAAGGGTTTCAGGACTCAAGAACTACCTATATTTTATTGGTGTTAGTGAGAACTGAAAAGATAGGTTCATTGGTCTAAAGGAAATTTGAAGGCAGTCTATATAGCTCCCTACAGGTAGGTGACAAGTTGAGTCACTGAGGGAAAATAGAACACACAAAACAAAATCAGCTGTTTTCATTGAGTGCCATGTTCTGACTTAGTGGATGCTATAGGAGGAGGTAGCAGGTGTATTTTTGTTTGCTGGTGTAACCAGATGGGCTCAAAGCCTGTGTAGCATGTCCCTGTCAGCTACCACAGGATGTGCCCATTGTCTTGTGTATAACTCTTCTGGAACATACCTGCAAAACAGAAGCAGGCACTGCACTGAGCTATTGAATGGTTAGCTGGATTCCTGAAGATGGCAGTGGGTGTCATGTAAATCAGCTTTTCATCATTGTTACAAAATACCTGCTATAAACAACTTTAAAGTGGTAAGTTTTACTTTGGTTCACAGTTTCAGAAGTTACAATCCATGGTCATCTGTCTCCAGTATCATGGCAGAGTAGTATAGTGAAGGAAAGTTGTTCACTCCATGGCAGCCAAAAATCAGAAAGAGAGAGAGAAAGAATAGGAGGCAGGGGGTGGGGACAAGATACAATCTTCTAAGACATACCCCCAATGTGTCTCACCTGTTGATAGCCCATTAACTCATCATGGATTGGTCCATTGATGAGATTCATGCCCTCATGATCTAAATACCCCTCTAGGCCCCGTTTCTGAATACTGCTACACTGGGAATGAAGCCTCAAGTAAATGAGTCTTTCAGGGACATTATATTTAAATCATAACATATGGACATATCACAATGGTCCAACAGCTCCAAAGGTCTAGATCATGCAAGATGAGATCAACGTTCATTTCTCCAATCATCCTGGAACTCTTTTGTTGTAAGAGAAGGGGCTAGCAGTTAGTTCTGACCTGGAAGTTGGGTCATTCTGAATTCTGTATATAACTCTATAAAGAATTTGCAATAAAGAACAGTAGGGCTACTCTTTCAGGCTGAAATTTTTGATTTATAGAGAAAACGGTATGTTCATTAGCTTATTTGAGGTGCTCAATTTGGAACTGAAATGATGTTTGAATGCTAAGAAGAAAAGCACAGAAGGTAAAGCAGTATAACTTTTCAAAATCCAACTAGACCATCATATGGAAAGGAGCCTAATCTCAAGAAGATCAGCCAATGGCTTGCTTCCTTTGCTCCATGACATGTACAGGTAGACTTGTATTTCATGTCTCATCTAGCACTCTCCTTTGGTAGTGTAAGTCTTTTGGAAAACAAACTATCCCTGGTGGAAAATGTCCTAGACTTTTGACTGCCTCCTGACAGGTTTGGTTACAATTTTCATTTGTTCTTTTAATGGGACTTTCTGTGAGTTATTGGTAGTCAGAGGGATTCAGACAACTGGCTGAACAGGAGATATGGTGGCATCATTGAATTTTGGAGCTAGAAGGAACTCTTGAGCTTGCCATGCAGACAGCAATCATTTTGTCTTAGGTTCTGCTAGGAGGTAGCAAGATGGGGTGATCTTATCCAATCCTTTTTTTGCTACATAACTAAACTGCTGGAGACCTTGAAATGTCAACAAAGCAATTTTGAATAGAATATGGAATTCCTGGGAAACTAGTACCACAGCAGTGATTTTAAGAGAAATTATAGAAACCAAACGGATTAGGATGGGCATTTTGCATGAGCGTCAGACTGCCAGAGCTTTATCAGAGCATCTGCATTTGACATAATGCAGGGTAAAGCTTGTGATGCAGATCTGTATCACAAGATTAGGGGTCAGAAAGTACTTGAAGATAGAGAGATCTCCTTTATTTCCTGTGTCCCACTCAACAGGGCGTTGGTAACAGTTCAAAGATTGGGCTGAGTGTAACCGAGAACAAGTATAGAAAGAACACATTCCTCTATCTGATCTCACCCCCAGCATGCTAAAGCACAGTAAGAAAGTGGGGGATGGTATAAAGATTAGGTACACTATGATTAAGTTGGCTCCAAAGTCTGTCCATCCACTCACAAGCTAGATGTAATTATGTCTCTATTGGTATCTACAAAGCCAACTACTTATACCCTAGCAGAAGTCAAGGGGGAGATTAGGAACTATGAAACTGAAAATAGATTTCCCTGGTTAGTCTATCAATTCTCTATTAACTGCAAGAAAACAAAACATCACCAAATCTCTGTCTGACTGCCTGCTGATATTTGTGTAACACATGTATACAGAGACAGGAAGAGTCTCAAAGGAGACCGTGCCCCACACAGAGTCTCCCATGCATTAAATTCAGTGCTACTTCAGGAAAACATCAAAATTTTTGCTTTCATGAGTAGGTATGCACATTTATTATATCTGTTCAAAAACACCCCACAAGCCTGAACTGCATGTCTCCTTTGATTTCATTGTCATCAATTCTCCTATCTTTCCATTATTCACTAATCTATTAATTTATTCATTCATCTAACAGATAGCTCAGCCTACATGTACCACCAGGCAGTAAGCTAAAGGCCAAGCTTTCATTAGGGAAGGAAAAAGACCTGGGTTTGGTCCTGCCATTAGTTTATAGTCTAGTGGGAAAGCCATCAGTCCTCAAAAGAGTAGCTAAGTTGCTGATGAATTATTTGTTTGATTTTCTTAATAAATGTATATGAAAATCTATTATTAAACTCCAGTAAACGAATATGAAATTCAGCTTTTGGCAAGTACTGTGATAATGCAACAGGTGAAATGAAGGGAACAGGGAAGGAGCAGGGGAGATTTCTGCAGGTAGAATGATTCAAAGAAGGGCTCTTGGCGAGGAGATAGCTAAGCTAAAACCTGTAGGATGAGAAAGCAGTAGAGAGAAGAGCAGGCAGAGGAGCATTCCAGGCAGAGGGAGGAGCAGGAGAGAAGCCTATAAGGCTGGAAATAGCTCAGCATGCTTCAAGGGACTGAAAGAGGCCAGTGTGGCTGGGCTGGGTGGGTAATGGAGAGAGGAGAACAGCATGAAAGGGAAGAGGACAGAAGCCAGAACACGCAGGGATTTGAGGCCATAATAAGAAGTTGGGTTTTATTGTAAGTGAAATGGCAAGATATCGAAGGGAGGGATAGATGTATGAAAGGATTCTTTCAGCTACTGTGCCTGGATGAAATTGGAGGAGGGCAACAGCTTATATAGGGAGGCCAACACAGGAAAGGGGAAGAGTTGATCTGAAGTAGAGTGAATCTAGGTGATCTCTGGTGGCATATCATTCTAAGAGTCTTTAGTTTGAGCCACTTCATTCTTAGAGTCTGAGTAATGTCACTGGAGGATTCTGCTTTTTTTTTTTTTTTTTTCTCATTGAGTTTATTGGTACATTCTAGGTATACAGTACAGTTACATTCATCATTGGGATCTTGTACCTTTACATGACAGGTCTTGGTTCTCATTTTTTGCCCTTGTCCCTGCTCTCCCTTCACCCCTTCCACCCTTCCGTATTTACAAACAATTCCATTTTTACAAACAGTTCCAAAAATGGAACAAAAAAAATCCATTTTTTCATTTTCTCATTTTTTTTTCTTTTCCCTTATTACCTTTTCCCTACCCTTCCCACTTTCCCTACACCTGTAGCCCCTTTCTTCCTATTTCACATTATCAATTATCTGATCAGGATCTTATGTACTATTATAGTTTTTCACACCAGAGAAACTATTCGGTATTTACACATGTGTGACCTATTTATTTCACTTAGGAGTATATCCTCAATATGTAACCATTTTCCTATGAATGAATCTAATTTCTCATTCTTTATGGCTGAGTAGTATTCACTGGAGGATTCTTATCAACCTTTCCCTTCCTTTGGTGGTTATGACCAGATGATTGGCATCATATACACTGACGTGGTGTCACTTAGCGTGAGCAATGGAATTTAATACTTGGCAGAGTAGTAGTTTGAATAACAGCCTGAAGATGTCTCTGGAACTTGCAAATGGGCAATCTTACATGACAAAAGGGAAGCCACTGATAGGATTAAGTTCATGATCTGAAGTGGGGAAATTTTCCTGGATTACTCAGGTGAGCACAGTGCAGTGAAAATTGTTCTCATAAGAGAGAAGCAAAAAGGTCAACAGCAGAAGTAGTAGGTAAGAAGTTGAAAGTGAGGGGCTGAACTGAGGCAATGAGGGATTACCAAGCACATGAAGATGCTCTCTGGATGGAGGAAAGAGCAAGGAAACAGATTTTTCCCTGGGTCTTCTGAGGAGGAGCTGGACAGCACTTTGGTGTCAGCCCAGTGAGACTGCTCTTAAACTTCTAACCCCCAGAACTGAGATTAGCCATTTATGTAGTTTTATACCACTAACTTCACGGTAGTTTGTTACAGCAGAAACGTAACAGTGATAAATTTTTGGAGGCAAAGGCTGGATTTCTCTCTCCTAGCCCCCTGTTTGAGACCCACCAGATTGACCCTGGCCTCCCATGAGCACACATTTGAGGCTCAGCACACTCAGCAGAGCAACCGATGGAGAAAATACAAGACCTGTGCTTCTGGAATTTGACAGGCTCAGGAGATATAACCCAGAAAGCAAACAAGGAATCTATTTGCTTTATTCTTCTTTCTGTTTTATAAAGTCAATTTTAGTGAATATAGGGAGCAGTGGTGAGAATTATAGCTCTGAGAACTAGTGAGTATTTGTTGGCAAATGCCTGCTCTGCTTGTCCTCAATGATTTAAGCCTTCACTACTCCTTGCCACCAACCCACTGTCTTGAGCATCCCACGGCTTCTCTGCTTTGCCTTTTCTTGTGTGCTGCCTCTGCTTGTCTCCATCTCTTTCCATCCTGAGTGTGTAGTGAGGTGTGAGATGGGCTTGAAGCACGAAAAGGACCCCATCAGCAAGAAGCAACATAGCAACTTGCTAACTGGCCTTTTGATTTAAGAAACCAAGCATCAGCCCTGAGATGACCCACACACGGGTTTGGTGGCAGCCTCACTTCTGCCCTGGTGCCTGCCACACGTCTGCACCTGTCACTCAGCTCCTGGATGAGTCACACATTTCCTGACTTGGCTCATCCAAAAATCCTTAGCTAATATTTTCCTTTGTGAAAGCAAGAGAGTCTGACAGCAGAAGACAGGACACAAACATATGAGGAGATTCAGTATCCTGTCCACTTGCTGCTCTTCCCCTGCTTGGGCAGCCAGCATGCAGCCCAGCAGGAAGAAGAGAAGCTGGAGGTTCTTCTGGACCTTTTGACCTTTCGCACACAGATTATTTCTTTGAAACCAAGACTAATTATCTGATAACTCTTTAGACAGCCTACTGGAACAGGGTGTAATTAGGGCTTGTTTATAGGAAATTATTTCCTATGTAGTTCCAGTTTGCTTCCCTAAGGGCTCAAGGAAAAGGTGGCAGTGAGGTGACTGGGTCAGGATTTAGATGTTCCCTTTCTCAGAACTGTTGCTTACATCCTGCCCAGTTCAGGCTTTCCAGGCTCCACCTCAAATTTAAACAAGCAACTGCTGACTGACCTACATATCTTTATTAAGACCTCTCCACCTTGGCCTCAGAGAGGTGCATACTTAACATTGTGATTATTGAGGGTTAGTTATTTTCTTCTCCTTATGAATACACATGAGGATTTTCCTTTTCCTCATAACTTTGTTATGGTGAGCACCTCACTGATAAAAGTTATACCTATAAATGCACTTTACTCCCATAACTACTGAGATTTAAGTGGTCTCTAGAGATATTAACTCTTCAGATCGCCTGTGTGCTTCAGCTGGTCAAAGGATCAAAGTCAGAGGATCAAATGGCCCAGAGAGGTCCCATGTTCAGGCCCAAGTCCCACATTTTGTCTATGATGTAGTTAAACTGATATAAGTGTCCTGCCTGTTTTGTTCTGATGGAGCAAAGGAAAAGATGTGGCCTAACTTGGTGAGAAGAGATTAGAATTCTGATAGGCTGCTTGAAGGATTAGCTATGACATCTAAATGCAGCCACATCTGAATGTATTTCTTACCAAATGTTTTGGTATTTGATACATTCCTGGTTCCAGCCTATACAAATCTCCCTTCTTCTCCCTTTGCCAGATTCTCCACCTAGACACCTGTCACCTGTGTCTGGATGTGTTTCTCCTCCTAAAACAATTTCCTCCTTGGGCCCTTAGCCCAATCCATTCTAGAGGAGAAAAATGTCCCAGAAGCCCATTTTCCTGGACTCTCTCTGTCTTCCTTCATTCTAATGAGTGCTCCAGAATATCTCCTGTCTGGGCTCAGTGCTTCTTGACCATGAGCTTGAAGGTTTGGCCAGCTCTGACCTCCAGGACATGCACCCAGGACTTCCATATCTACATTCCTTGATGTGCTGGCCAGGAAGGTGCTGAAACACTTGTAACTGTCAACTCTGTCTGCCACAACTCAGTACCATAGACTGAGTGACTCAATAATTTATTGAATTATTTCTCACTGTTATAAAGGCTACAAGTTCAAGATCAAGGTATCTGCAAGACTTATCTCCTGGGCTTGCACATGCCACCACCTTGCTTTATCCTCACATTATCACACTTTGTTCTATATGATGTCTGTGAGATAATTAATCTCTTCTCATTATAAGCAAATCAGTCAGAATGGATTAAGATCTATCCTAGGGACCTCATTTTAAATTAATCACTGTTTTAAAGGCCCTGTTTCTAAGCACAGTCATATTTGGAAGTATTGTGTGTTAGAGATTCAGCATATGAATTTGAGGGCATTTGGCGTATCCACAAGGAACACGGCTGCTACAGCATTTCACTATACTCTGCTACCTACAATATGATAATAATGGTGATGATAGTAATAATAACAACTCCTGGAACAGTGAACACTTTCTATATCTATGCATTATACCAAGTCCTAAAAGAAAAGATGTCATTGAGCTTCCACGATGATACTCCAAAATAAGCTTTGCAAATATTCTCGTTATCACCAGAGGCACAAAGACTGTAGTAACTTGGCAGTGGGCATTTGGAAGGTAAATAATAGATGGATGAGTTGAACCCTGGAAGTCTGGCTCTTATCTTCACACTTAACCTCTCTGCTCTACTAATACTAGTAATGATCACATGGATTGGGAATTTATATGTGCCAGACACAGTTGTAGGAACTTCACCAAGAGAATCTTGTTTAATCCTTACCATAACCACTCGTAAGGTAAGCATTTCAAAATTATGCCTTTATAGAAAGAAATAGAGGTTGGCAAGATAAATAAACTTGTTCAAGGTTACAGAGTATGTGAGTATTAAAATCAGGATTTAAATGCCTATCTACCCAATTCTACAAAGCAAAGCTCTTAACTAGGGCACAATAATGCAACCCCTTAACTTTCTTTTTCTTTCTTTCTTTCTTTCTTTCTTTCTTTCTTTCTTTCTTTCTTTCTTTCTTTCTTTCTTTTTCTTTGTTCCCTCTCTCTCTCCCTTCCTTCCTTCCTTCCTTCCTTCCTTCCTTCCTTCCTTCCTTCCTTCCTTTCTTTCTTTCTTTCTTTCTTTCTTTCTTTCTTTCTTTCTTTCTTTCTTTCTTTCTTTCTTTTTTTTTCACCCCGGACCAAATTCAGGACCTTGCACTTGTACGGTGCAGCTAAGATAAATCCCCAGCCCACCCCTTAACTTTCTCCATAGGGGCATGTGAATTCAGTTAATGAAACTATGAAGAGAAGTTTAGGAATATTTTTTATTTGAAAATGTTGTAGAAAGGATAGCTTATCAAATATCATCAATATGGCAGTTTGCTCTGTCTTTTAAAATTACAGGACATAACTATTAAAGGTAGATGTTAGCAATCAGTGTTAGATTAAGAAACAGCTGTCAAATACCTAAGTCTATAAGAAAATCCTTAGCTTTTGATGAGGCATAAATTAAGTAGAAAATCAGAAGCTAGAAGGTCCTTCCGAAATCTGCTCTGTGAAGGGCTGTATGGGTAAACCACATGACTCCCAAAGTTAGCAAATATCTTCCCAGGTACAGTGGCCCATCCTCTTTCATGCAGCTCATACAGAGTTGAGGACTTCAGGACAAATGCCTGGGTAAGAAATTTTGTCACAACCCGTTCCTATCTCCCCCTTCCAAGGAATGTATCCCAGTATAAATCAAGACATCAGCATGCAGGAAGTCATTGCAGATGGCTAATTTTACTCCTTCCTCCTACACTTTAAATCCATTTGCTTATTTGATGCATTTTACATGGGAGATTTAATTCTCCATCTAAATTTTAAATAGTTGATGGAACTGTCATTTTAAGAGGAGTGGCTATATTTCTTATTGTTCTTGTTTCACTTCAAAAAGTGAATGAAGCTGTGGCTACGGATTTAGCTCAGTGGTGCTGCCGCCTCTCTCTTTCTCTCTCTCAAGTGCAAGGACCCGAGTTTGATCCCCGGAACCAGAAAAGGAAAAAGAAAAGAAAATATGTAAACAAAGTGCAAATAATCAACAGCAAGATTTGCATTTACTGGGCATTTGTTATGTACCAGGCATTCAGCTTGGTGCACAATATCTTTGTGACACAAAGTGTGCTACCTGTGCCTCAGCACTTTCATCACAGCAACAGATGTGGGACCTACATGAAAATTAAACAAGATTTTACTTTTGAAAAAGATTCTCTCAGATCCATATGCATATTATAGCTGGAGGTACTGTTTTGTATCATTTCACTTATCTCTTACAGAAACTCTCTAGAGTAGGAAGTACAGATGAGAAAACGGAGCCTTCCCAACATTAAAATTGCCCATTGTCATAGTTACTAAATAGGTGTCAGATTAGGGATTAAAATTCAATTTTCTTATCCTCCATATTCTATGCTTCTTTGGCTCTACTGTGATGTCTTACAGAAGAGTCCATTTTTGGTAAAGATTGAGCCTGCAAAAATACCTGGGTTCCTTAAGTTTTGAAATGTTCTGGGCTGAAGCTGTTCAGGTGAAAATGTTACCTTATTGTCCAGTCTGCAAGTGCAGACCATTCTAGTGCAGAACACGTTGTTGTTGAGCTTCTCTTGGTCTCTGGAAGCATGGCAGGTCCTTCTAGAGGTATAAAGAATAAAGTGCTGCCCAGGAGGAATGTTTGTGGTTGATCAGTTAGAGAAGGACCTGAAGCTCACAGACCATTAGTGTTTTCCATATCAATTCAGAGTCCTCAAATGGGAGACTGCCTAGAGGTTGGCCAACCTACACTCACTTCCAGATGATGAAGTGTCTGGCTCTATCTGTGTGGGGTTCAGGATGTAGCCTCTTCTACTCTTGCCTGAGGATGGAGTTGCATGAGGAATTCTGACTCTTCCAGTGAATTTAACAGTCAGGCTCTGTAGTCCAGCTGACACTGTTCACATTGTGGGGCAATTATGCTCTCCTGAGGCTCCCGCTTTAAGAAGTTATCTGTAGTTTCTACCTGGTCAACTGGTCAGAAAGGTGGCCCTGCACATTTGATTTCCACTTCACACCCTGGAAAGAGAATGAGCTTAAAGTCGCCATGCAAATAAACTCTAATGGCCTTTCTCCTGAATTGCATTATCAGGAGTTCCTTTGACTGGCTTTATGGTGATAAATGAAAAATGCTTTGCATCATTACATCAAGCATTAGTGCAAAATAAAAAGAATTTCTTCATTGTTTTAAGGAAAGAAAAGGCAAATGAAAGAGAAAATGGCGTATGTGCAAGCCACTGGACCCCAGTGTCCCTGTGAAGGTGTTTGCACCGCCCTGGGTGAAGTCTACCAGGGAAATAGTAAGACGCACACTGCCCTGGAGACAGGGCTTAGTCTCTCCTCTGCCTTTTCTGCCCTGAAAAGGCTTTGAATTTCCAGTTTCTTAGACCCATCTGATAGGCAGGCAGGCAAGCTGAGTTATGCACATAACTGAAATGATTAGATTAGTGTATTGGTTTGTGGACCCGCATGTTTTCTTCAGAAGGAACATACTGATAATTTATTGTCTAGATTACAATAATTTCATTCTTTAAACTTCTTATTCTTCACATTATTTTCTCAAATTAAAGTGTACTTCATTTTTAAGATCATTGGACAAAGAGGGCAAAAGCCTGAACAATAAAAAATCTAATTTTCTCCTCATCATCATATGTAGGGAAAGTCACTTAACATTTCTGGGACTTAATTTTACAATGTTTAAAGTGCAGGTGTTTGATAACTGTCCTCCGGGGTTTTGTTTTTTTTTGGGGGGGGACCTTGAGAAGCAATTTAAATGAAAAATAAATATGTAGGAGCTTTTGACTATCTAGTGTTATAATTTCTAGGGGGCATCTCATAGCTCTTGGCTGAGAGTTATAAACCACCATGCCCAAACAGTCCTGGTTCAGGTGTCTCAACCAATAGCAGCTATCTAATGTTAAAGCTCGATGATACTAAAGTAATACACACACTAACAACCCCACAACATGAAAATAATTTTCATATCTGTGCGTTAAAGCAGTTTAAAAGGTGTCCTGAAGTCAGGGCTGAATACTGGCTTGCTCTCCAAATCACTAAAAGAGACTACTGGTGAGCAACAGCCAAGTTCACAGCTTCCTGTACTAAAGATGGCACGCCCAACAGATTAGTGCCCCAAAGGAGAAGACAGAATTAGGCTTTGTACTGATTTGAAGCCTGGCTGAAGTTGTACCTTTCAATGCAGTCATACAGATGTGTGGGTCAGCATCCAAAGCAATCATGATGTAATGGTGTAGGACAGTAGA
The DNA here is from genome assembly GCF_012274545.1 of Fukomys damarensis. Taxonomy (NCBI): domain Eukaryota; kingdom Metazoa; phylum Chordata; class Mammalia; order Rodentia; family Bathyergidae; genus Fukomys; species Fukomys damarensis. Next base: position 79,316,895 of record NW_022900928.1, read on the forward strand.
GTCTCTGGGTAGAAACTGTCCTTGGGTGTATTCTGTTGATGGTTTAGTAAGTCTTTCAGAAAGTCTATAAAAGGAACAGTAAAGTTATTTGCAACCATTATTCTCTTGGATAACATTAAGTTATACTGAAAAAAACAAGAGAACAATATGATTTATTTATGTAAAAAGCAAATTATGCAGCAGCCTGAAATCTCACCAGGTAGGAGCCTCTTGGCTGACATTCTGTAGACATGGTAACCATTGACCATAACTACTAATGGACTGTCAGTGTCACATCTAGGAAGATGTCACTGAAGGTTGTTGGTGTCCCGAGCCATGCTTCTCTACACCTTATCTTCATTTGATCATGAGGTTACCTGTCTCTTCTGATTTTTCACAACTCTCCTGAAGACTGTCAGCGGCCGTAATTTGGGTATCAGGGTGAAGCTGAGAATTCAGTGCAAGTTCCTATTCTCATGCACACGTTTCTTTGTTGGTCCTCTGAATAAGAAGGAGAGACCCCATTCCCAGATAGGGTAAGATTAATGGAGAGTGGTGGAAATCCAGCCCATTCCCATGAGGACAGGATCCTGTGCTCCAGCACACCTGAGAAATTCTGGCTTTTCAGCTCAGAGCAACCAAGTATGTAGGGGGAGATTTTTGTTTGTTCCTAGTTTCTAAGGAGTTGTATTGAGCCACTGTGAATAAAAAACAATTAAATTTGCTAAAGGTCTGCAAAATCAGATCTAATCTCTTTGGGGACTTGGAAAAAACAAGCAAACAAAAGAGCTGAGTTATCGATTGCTGCATTTCAGTGGCTCTTAATCTGAAATGAAATCAACCCAGGCTGGGGCCCAAAGGCCAAAGATCCTGCTATCCATTCTTCCTCTGTCAGTAGGGCCACCTGTCAGAGCCTGGCCTCCTTGCTAGATGACTGAATTAGTAGGCAGGAGACAGGCTGCAGAGAGCTGTGGCCATTGGGCTTTCTTGGGGCTCAAACGGCAGAGGAAGAACTGAAATATTTTCTTAAGTGTAGAGTAGTGGAGTAAATTGAGTTCATAGGGTCAATATTCCTCTTCACCATATCAACAGAAGCGCCTTATCTGGCTAGGAGCACTGTACCTCAATTCTTGTATTTGCCTTTTATGAGGTGCTGTCACTCTATTATCTTCCCCTGAGTTAGCCTTTACCCTTTTGCCCTTCAAGGGTAGATGGGGAGGAGGGCAGCAAGCCTGGTGGCAATAGGCTTGCCAGGGAAGAGAAAGAGTTGACTCTGAGTAAGCTAGATTCATAGCTTTCCCTTAGTTCAGATATGTTTAGGAGGAATTCAGAGTTGTGTCCAATTCTGCAGCAGAAGATCAGCACCTCCGAAGTCGAGGTCCCTGATTTGAAGAGTTTGAATTTTGTCAAATATAGCACACTTTCCAGCATAGATCTTCTGGGATTCTAACACATATATATGCATTTACCTTGAAAAAGATCCAGCATAAAATTCAGAATGTCCAAAAGTTACAACAACTCAGTTTATTTTTTCAGATCCAAGAGAAAGGATGAGCTAGTGACCAATACCTTCTGGTGAATGAGACTTCTTGAATTGTGTGATCCACACGATACCATGCAGACTGCCCACATAAGACAGGTGAATCTAAAAACCATCTAAAGGATAGCTTCAGATTCAGGCTTGGACCTTATCTCTATGCTGCCTGCCTCTCCAAGTTCTGCCTACATCCCCACAGCACAGCTTCACAACCAAACTTTTGAAAGTAGTCTCCAAGCCTTCAGTTGCCATGCGTATCTTCAGTTCATTGCAAATCCTTTCCATTACTGACCCCTGATCAAGGTCACCATGTCTTTATAATTGAGTAATATTTTCATTCTTTTTTCAAGGTGATTTCTTTGAAGGAACTTTCAAGATGGGCCCCTCACTCTTGAAGTGAATCTGCATTTTGCTAACCATGACACCACATTCTTCTATTTCTCTTCCTGTCTCCAGGGCTGCATCTTTCTTTTTGTTCTTCATTTCTGACAAAATTAATATCCAGATTTGTTGAAATTTCATCCTTGACTATTTGACAATTCTATAGACCGGGTAATCTCTGCTCACCGGACTTCTACTCCATTTTTATTCAGATGAATCTTAAATTTACATTTTTGGTCAGAACTCTTGCAAAAAATCTAGATTTACATTTCCAGCAACCAATTAAAATATGTGCACTTGAATATCCCACAAGCCTCTCAAAATCAGTTTAAAGAAAACCTTATCCTTTACAACCTGCTTTGGATGGAGGCTCATTTGTGAAGTTATCTCTATTCTCCCAGGTGGAAATGCCTACTTACTCCTGGGATCTCCCATAAGTTGTATCTTCTTGGCAAGAGTTATTTATACAGTGGCACATTCACCCTACAGACTTGAAAAGGCACAGACAGAAATGAACTGTTTAATCTATGTACCCTCTAGCACAATTTCTGACAAATAGTACAGCATCAATAAATTTTGCTCCAAGGACTAAATAATTATTTGAATTGGAAATACATTCTTAGTCACTTCTTTTATCACTGAGACAAAATACTTGATACCCCAAAATTAAAGAACAGGTTTATCTTGGTTCACAGTTTATAGACATTTCAGTTCATTGTTCACTACTCCTAGGCAGGATGGCATGACAGAGTGACACTGTAGAGGAAAGCTATTCATGGTATGGTGAACAGGAAGTGGAGAGACCAAGGGAGGAGCTGGGGAGAGAGACAAATCTTTCAGGCCACACCCATAGTGACACATCTCCTGTGACCAGACCCTGCCTTCCAAAGGAAAGCCAGCTATACCACTCCTATAATCCTATCACCTTCCAAACATATGAGGCTTTGGGGAACATTTTAGATCTAAACTATAACATTTTGTTCTTGGCCTCCAAAAGACTCATGTGTATTCTCTTTATGCAAAATGTATTTAGTCCGTCTCTACAAATGGCTGAAGTCTTAACAGTTTTAGCATTGTTAAAAATGTGCAAGTCTCCTCTGAGACTTGAGGCAAACTCTTAGCTGTGAGTACCTATAATATCAATTTTTAAAATTAAACGCTGCTGACATACAGTGGCACAAGGTAAACATTCCCATTCCAAAAGAGGTAAATGGAAAGAAACCAGTGGGATTAAGCCAAGAACAAAAAAAAAAAAAACAGAAAGGAGAACATTAAACCCTCTAGTTCCATGCCCAATACCTGGGGCATGCTGTAGTGAGATGTGAATTCCAAAGGGCTCGGGCAGCCTCACTCCTACAGCAATGTTCACGGTGTTCATGTTTTCCCTCTTGCACTGGCTTTGCTCACTTCTTGTAGCTTTCCTCAGACAATCCATATTCCTAACTTGTCCCACTTTCTGGGGGCTCCACTGCATTTTCATCTTTATTCTCAGATCGTCACACTCTGCTTTCTTATAACCTGGATGAAAGCTGTCATGACTCCACAACTCTTGCATTCTTCATACCTGTAAAACCAGCAAACCAAAATCTGCCATCATCTCAAACAGTAGCCAGGCCCCCTTGAATTATGACCCTAGATGCCTTTGAGTGCCCAAATATCTGAACACTGAGCACTGTGAATTGAATCTCAAAGAATCACTTTTCCAGGTGGCTCTCTCTACCCTTCTAAGAAGGGTGCACTTGGGCTCTTTTATCAAAACAACATCTTTCACATTTTTATCTCTTTGCCTGAGAAGGGTGGGGTCTTGCTGATTACTTATATGCCCTCAATGCATCTTTCCTATTGTCCTATTGTAAATTACTTGGCTTCATTTTAATGCTAATCTTTTCCTCAGCCAAATTCTCCTCTGCTCCATATTTTCAGCCACTTTCTTTCTGGAAAAATTGAAAATTTTCTAAATGAGCCTTTTGCTCCTGATTTTTAGTATAAACCTAGCTAAAAGCAGCAGGAAATAACCATACCACAGCCTAAACATTAGGCTGCCTTGAAATTTCCTTTTCCAGGTTAACTATTCTGCAATCGTTAATGTCATTCACTCACAATCTCAGGACATGAACAAAACATGGACACATTTTCTGCCAGAGCATAACATACATAGCCTGGAGTCCAACTACCAATGGAATCTTTGTTCTCAACTGAAACCTCATCAGCCTGATCTTTATTGACAGCACTACCATCTGCACTCTCGTTTTCTGATCTTTAATCAGAATTTCTTATCAAGCTCAATTTATAGCATTCTAGGGCTGTTTCTTCAGACAGCATTTCCAGACTTTTCCAAACTCCTCTCATAAACCAGTTCCAAATTCTTCTGAACCACAAGGTGGTAAAGTCACTGCAGTGATCTTAGATCTCTGGAATCAAATCTGTTTCACTCATTTTTCTGTGACCAGGAAAAATGCCCAACACCCACAAATTAAAGGAATAGAGGTTTCAATCCATTGTTTATTGGCTCCAGGGCAGGATGGCATGGCAAAGGGGCATGATGGAAGAAAGCTGCTCTTGATATGGCATACAGGAAGGAAGCAAAGAGATCAAGAGATTTGCTGGAGAGGGAGATAAAACCATCCACATCACATGCTTAGTGACTTATCTCTTCCAACCAGATGCTGCCTCCTCCTCAGCGATATCACCCCATAACCCAATCACATCCCAAAGACATGAGGCTTTGGGGGTCATTTGAGATCTGAACCATAACAAATTCTTTCATAGGTAAGTCATAAAGGCATACATGAGGTCCCCTTATCCAGAGGAAATGTGTTGCAAGACCTGTAGTGAATGCCCGACTCTGTGGATAGAACTCAACCTTTAGCATACTGTGTTTTTCCTGTACATATATAGCTATGATGAAGTATAAATTTAAATTTATAAAATAGGCACAGTAATGTAATAGTGGGAACAGAAATTACTAATAAAATGGAACAGTTATACTGTTAATAACAGTTAAAACTGTTATTAAAGTTACATATTTTTTCTCTCTCAAAATATAGTATCATACCTTTCTTATGATGATGTGAGATGACCTAATACCTATGTGACAAGTGATGGTATAGCCTTAGACAACTGCATAGGGAAAGTTAAACACAAGATGAGTGATAGTGCCAAAGTATTCTGCTGAGAGGTCTAAGTGACCAGTAGTCAGTAGCACAAGAATATAAAGCATGGGTACACTGGACAAAAGTAGGATTCACATCATGGAGTGGACCACAGCAAGATTTATTCACTCTGCTTAGAGCATCAGGCAACTTAAAACTCATGAATTGCTTGTTTTTGTAATTTTCTATGTAATACTTTTAGATTATGTTTGACTGAAAGTAACTGCAACTTTGGCAGTGAAACTATGTATATAGGGACTACTGTATATGATTCTGCCAGAAAGCCCTAACCAGAGAACTGAAAAACCAAAAGCTAGTAATACTCTGTATTTAATTTTCTTAGGACTGAAAGATAGTTATGAGGATCATGGAAAACTAAAGTGCCAATTTCTTAAGTCATGTAATACAGGGTTGGCCAAGGGAGAGCAGCAGCCTTCTCTGGATAATCACTGAAGTAATCACTGGTGATACTGATGATAATGATGATTATAAAAATATAATAATGTAGACACAAAATCACACAAAGCAAATATCTGTGTAACTCCTAAGGATGTTGAAACAAATGAAAATATTAGAGTATACTAAAACCACTTAGGTCCACAAGTCCAGTGTTTCCATGAATGCTATTTGAACGTATCGAACAAGGGGTTTACCATGTAAACAAATGACTGAGAATGCATTTTTCTCTAGTCTCCCTGTCGTGAGGGATTTCTATTTGCACAGAACTGCATTAATGTCTATATTCAGTAGGATTTATAATGCAATTATTAATTCAGGCCATAGACCTTTCCTGGTCCCCTCAAATAGCCTTTGTTTCTGCCTGATGGGTCCGAAGGTACTCACTCCAATCTTTGCATTATTATGCAACTGACATTGCAATTATTGGTTTATTTTTCAGTCTATCCCAAAGGACATTGACTGTATCTTGTTCACTACAGTCCTGGTACCTGGGTATGGCATGAACCCTTCAGTCATGCTCAAAAGATATGCATTGGCCTTAAATCACTTCTTAAATGCATTCTGTGGAGTAGCTCTCTGTGTGCCAGGCACTGGAAATGCAGCATGCCACTCATAGTTGCTCATAGATCCTGGAGACTAGTGGTGCTCCACCATAAAAATTATTTAATTAAAATTGTGATAATTGAAATACAACAGAAGCACAATGTGCTAAGCGACTAGACCAGGACCTCCAACTGTGTGTGAGGGTGGAGAACAGGCTTCTTTGAGGAAATGTTATTAAAATCTTAAATATGAAGAAGAGTATACACAGAGTAGGAGGGGTGAGGATGGATTATGAGGGAGGGAGACATAATCCAAACTGTATCCAGAGCAGAAGCCTGAGAGAGGCAACTATGTGGGCCATCCAAACTCAAGACACCCGAGACCCAGGCAGATAAAAGGACTTGCCTTTTCTGGGCTGTCATGTGCAACTGTCACAAAATAAGGCCTGCAATCCACATGGTTTTCTCTCAGGTCATACTGAACATCACAAATGTGGTCTTGGGAATGGGAGAGAGCCCTGAGAGATTTCAGAGTGTCTGCGGGCAGAGATTTAGGCTGATTACACAAAAGGGAAATGGCAAGTTCAAGCTGAAAGTCACATCATGTTCATCAGACTAAATGATTCTTCTTCAGCCCTCCTGCCTGTCCTGTACCTTATCAGGATGTTCAAATGGAGCTGACAGCTACCCTGTCCCCTAAGCTGAGCCTTGCCCATTTTCTTCTATTACAGGCTCTCCCTGCAGGCTACAGCAGCCTCTCTGGGCCTCATGTCCTGAGTAATTTGCTTCCTCAGAATGCTATCTCCCAGCAGGATCCTGCAGGCTGCCACCCTAATAGCCTGTCTCCCGGCGGGCCCACACACCTGCTGCTAGATCCTTCTTAGTACCTCTCCGCCTGCTGTGCTGTCCCCAAGGTACTGCAGGCTCCTGCAAGCTGCAGGGAGATATGCAATGGTGATTCCTATTAGCTTGATTTGCAGGTGCTTAGTGCAGAGTGTCACAAAGAATTGCAGAAATTCCCACAGTCTAGATTATGTCTGCCTTTTGCTGTTTACTGATGGTGTCTGTTTTTAGAGTCACCCCTCAGGCAAGCTCAGGACTGTTGCTTTCCTGATGGGGATCCCACCCTACTAGTCTGGGTCTCTGATCTGGGCATCTATTGGGCAGTAGGAGGGGATGGAAAAGCAGAAATTTAAAGAGAATATATTCAACATTGGGAGGATTCTGTCAATAGATACACTGCAGAATTGATATTTCCTTTCTGGCCAAATGACCACTGTTGATAGATCCCTTTTGTTCTCAGTTATACGGGTGGCTGAGTGCATACCTAAGAAGATAGATGAAATAGAAAGAAAACACCAAGAACATACCCAAGATGCTAGCACAGTGAAACAGAGTACCAATCTGTCCCTTTTCCCAACCCTACCCCTACAGCATAGTATAAAAGAGGAGTCAATAGATCACTGATGTGTTCCCCTCCACCCTCTAACAGACAGGGAACTTGGGGGGCAACAGACTCTTGAAAGCATGAACCATCCCCAGGGCCCGTACATACAGCTGCCCCATCATCTCTGCCATTAACTCTGTATATATGTACTGTCTCACTTGATACAACATCTTGATATTTGGACAAAGTTGTGATATCTATGCCCATTTCACAGATGATGAAATGACCCTCTTTAGGTCATAGAGAGCCAAGTGCAAATCTCCTGATGCAGCAGGACTAAAGGAAGGCCTGACTTTTCAACCAAATCTACCCCCGCCGACAAGGAGTTTCCACTCAGCAAGCAGAGCTATGAGTGGGCCTGAGTCGCAAAGACAAAGACCCTCACCTGCACTGCTGTCTATGTCTACTCTCCACATCCTCCCACCCCTGGCACTCTACCTCTCCTACTCCTGACCTCCACCTCAGACACCCCTCCATCACACCCCAGTTCTCCTGTTTGGGAGGCAAAGGGAAGAATAATAACAGATCTCTACCTGATAAAATTTCAAGGAAGAAACTCTCTTATACTTGGTGATCCTCATTTGAGTACTTAAAAATACTTAATGAATGCAGGAGGTTTGGGACCCACCTAGAACAGGGGAGGATGCACACTTCCAAGAGCCCTGTCTCTATCCAGAGTCAGTTCTTACCACTAGTAACAAGACGACTAGCATAGACAGGGAGCACTAAATTCTTCTCCAGGAGGACCTGCCACCATTTGTATTGGAAGAATGTCTTAGAGATGAGCTTGGAGGTGACCAGGGTGTTCTTTACTTAACCTCTGCAAGGCACCGAGTATTAATCCCTTCATGGGCTCTACAGTTTAGTGGGGGAGACAGATATTAAATACGTAGTCCTCTCATTTAGAAACTGATGAGTTATCAGGAAAAGTACACATCTGTGAGAGACTGACAAAAGATCTGCCTTGCATTGGAGGGAATCAGAGAAAATACCTTTGAAGAGGTGGCAATTTTCCCAAGATAACAGGCAAGTTCTGCCTGGTTCAGAGCAGCTAATGAATTGTTCAGGACCACATAACTAGGACAGCTGAGCTGCAGGAGGAGCAAGACCAAAGGTTAGAGGATCTCAAATCCTAAAAGAGAGTGCTCATTTTGTGAAAATAATAAAATATCAATAGTACTACCAGTAATCCCAAGAATTCACCCTGTGAAAGCAGCCATTTTCAGCTGTCATCTGTTTATTTGGGTATTTATCCCCAAACTTCTAAATAACATGTTTGATTAAATAATATGTCTGGATAGGCATTTGGGGATGGGTGCTCTGCACTCTACTTACTTGATATCCATCTCATCTGCTTTGCAACCTATAGAGTTTTGGCTAATTCAATTCTAGACACTCATCTACTATAGAAATTACTTACCATCCCTCCACTTACTCCACATCTACTTCTCCCATTTTCACAATATATTGCTTTACTTTACAATTGTGATTGAGTTAATACTCAGTATCCAAATTGCCAATATAATGTATATCTAACCACATGAATTATGAAGATGTTTAATTTTCTGTACAACAAATTACCCATTTGTGTTTGTATGAATGCCTGTTTTCTCCAAAAGTTGTTTGAAAACCACTGCTCTAGAGAATGAACTTTTCATGTCTACCCAGGATAATAATCTTGTTTCTTGGTTTGTGAGAGGATTTGATGAACAGAGCTTTTTTCTTATAGATATTTGAAAGTCTTAATTTTTGTTCCACCCCTTACTTTAGCCTCTAAAAACTCCTGTGTCTTTCTCATGGTTTGTAGCCTGAAAGCTTGTTCCTCCTAGCTAGGCATTTTGGATAGGGTGCCGGACTTGATATCCATTTCATCTGCTTTGCAACCTATACAGTTGTGTCAAAGTATTTCATCACATGATCTTTTCTCTCATTTTGACTGTGCACTTTTTTTTAAAGTGTTATTTTAGAGGAGTTTTTGAGGGAAGAAAAAATGAGCACAGTCTTCAGGCCATAGAATGAGCCATGTCTGGAAGTATCCTCCTCCCCCAGATCATACACAAGTTCTCTGGTCATGTATATAGAATGAGCTGAGGCTCTCCTCAGCCATGGCCCAGAGACCATAGATGTGCTGTTGTTCCATTCATGGCAAGCACTCTTATTTCTATTTCTGGTGAGGAAGGAATGCTTCCCAGAACTAAAATTCCAACCACAAAAAAGAGAAAAGGTAATTTGACTTTTCCTTGACTGTTTGAAATTTTTTCTAACACAACAAGCTGTTTATCCTCTGCTCTGGTTCTTATTGAATCAAGGAGGAAAAGAAAAGAAATCAATTCACTCTCCATGCTGCATGGTTGCTGCATGGTAAAACACACACACACACACACACACACACACACACACACACACACACCACTCACTGAACACTATGGAATATGTAGGGAAGGAGAAAAAAAGATAAATCCATCAACTAACAAGATAAGTGCCTTGTTCCTCCATCTGTTACTGCTGTGTCCTTATCTGGGATTGCAGTATGGCAGCCGTGATATATCTTGTGTCAGGTATTATATTCCCAAATCATATGAATGAATTTTCATGCTAGTAACCATCCATGATGTAGCCCAGGCACAGCTAAATTTGTCCTAAGGCACCAACTGTCTTTTTGCATTTGGAAGTCCATTGAATTTACAGGCGGGAATTGGGCTGGCTGCTGCTGCTGGGTGATGATATCTGTCTCTTGGATTTTCCAGCATAGCTGTCTCTGCTGAGCTAAGACCAGTGATGATGGCTGAGTTCATCCACTCCTGAGGACATGAGGATGTCCTTAAAGAGACCAGGACAGAAAAATAGAGCCCGGGAGAAAGTGTGTGAAGAGGGCTCATGTATGATGCATGGGCCATGGACAGAATCATTGATTAGATGATTGATTAGATATGCTGCTTCTTAGATCACTGAGGAAAACGTCAGAGTAGTGTTCAATTGCAATGACAGCCCATGCTTTTCAGCAGCTCCAATTATACTGTTATGATTTCCTCATTCATGGAGTTTATTTTGAGGACTGCGCCTTAACTGAGAATCCAGGTGCAGAAGCAAAGATGATGACACTTGCATTAGAACCCATGATTTTGGCATTTTTGAAAGGGGCTAAAAGTCCGCATAAATGCATAAAACTTGTTTGTATCCCTAGGTGAGACAGAATCTTGTAGTTTATCATAGGGATTGTGTAGCTCATCTGTATCAACCTCACTACTGTAGTCTTTTTCTTCATCAAAGACTGTAGTAACAGCAGCAAGAATACTTCAGCCAAGGGCATGCTATACCTTTCTGCACCCAGTGGGAATCTTACATGTGTCCATTTATGTCCTCAGAGTTTGAAGCAACTTATATACAATTCCTGCTATATGCTAAATGAGATGCCCTAGACTGTAGAGCTCAGGGGCTAGATTTGCTGCCGTCATTCAGGTGAGACACAGCCTTGTAAGTAGTAGAGCTCTGGAAAGAAAGGAAAGAGGTTGAAAATACTTAGGAGTAAAATTCGGGGATAAAGACTGATTATATTGCTGCATAATGAAAGAGGGTTAAAGATGAAATTAGTCTTTTTGGTTTCCAATTAGGAGGTTTGGGTTTATGTTTATGCCATATTTGGAAAATAAGCCCCATCACAGAAGATATGATGACATATACACTATGATATACTTAGACTGCCATGGCTGGAAATCTTAGGGCTGTGCTGGTAGGCCTGTGCTCCTGACAGTGACTACATGGACTCAGGAATCAAGGGGAATGTATATCTAGGGATGGATACACACACAGAAACCAAGAGTGCACAGGTTGTAGCTAGGCATCCTTTAATGAAGCCCAAAAGTTCCACTGACTGTTGTTCATGCTCTGTGGAACCCTCTCCCCTGAGGCTGCCTGAATTGTGCTTACTGACTCACTGTAAATAAATAGATAATGGCAAAAGTAATAGGAATTCATTTCTAAGATCATGTTATAGAAGGACAGTGATTTCCATCTTGGGCTCTCTTTACCAGTTTCTCTTGGATGGCTCACCTTGGAGAAAGTCAGCTTCCATGGCAAAAAGTAAACTTGTGAAGAAATCCACATGGAAAGAACCTTGGCCTGAAAAAAACACATGAATAAATTTTGAAGACAACCTTAACCATCATTTGAGCCTTCGGATGAGACTATAGTTCAGAGACACCTTGGCTGCAACTTCATAAAGTCTTGAGCCAGAAGCTCTCATCTGAGCTGCCTTTTGGCTCCTGATCCTCAGAAGCTGTGAGATAATAACTGTTTATGGAATTAAACTGCTTAGTTTTATGGCAACTTGTTACACAGCAATACACAGTCAAAATTGTGAGAACAGTTGAACTCATCTAGGAAAATGTAGAGAAACTGAAGCAGAGTCTTAATGTTCACCAGTGTCTAAAAGATAGAAACCCCTTCCCCCCAAAAAAGGAGCCAGTATGGAGAACAAAAAGAAGCCATACATAGTAAAAGTGAAATAAGCAAAATCGGGGTAACTAAGCAACATAATAGTTCAAGTCTACAGAATATACTTTATGGAAAGAGAAAGGAACACTGGGATATCAACCACCTCAAATGATGTAGTAATTCCAGTATGATTAAATTATGAAATGACTTGTAAATTCAGCAATTAGGATGACTTGTATGATCTGACTAAGGACAATTTAAAAAGAACGGGGGAATGGGGTGGATAAAAATCAGATGGCATTGGGTAGAAAAGTGGAAAGGAAAAGAAACCCTATAAGGTGTTTTGAGGAGACTGAGCTAAGGAAGAAACAAGGAATGGATGGTAAAGAAGGGAGTAGCATAAAATTAGGGCTTTTCTGAAAGGTCATTGAGTGTATTTATGACCACAATAGAGCCAGAAGAAGAGGGGAAGGAGAAACTCAGGACGGGTTAAGGACAACAATAGAAGAAGGTCGTAGATAAAGTGGGAGAAGTTGGTGGCAGGTGCACAGTAGAAGTGACTGATCTAAACAGATATTCCCACCAGCAAAGGTTGGAATGGCAATGGAAGAGAAGACTACTTGTGGGTATATAGGTATTTTCTGGAAGGAGAAGGCCAAATGGTGAGATTGTAACTGACTTTGTTTTTATCATCAAAGCAGCAAAGAAGTGTTACATATCAACAAATACCTCTACTGAGAGAGAAGCATAAATGTGTATTCCCAGTAATCTGAAGTCACACCACAATGTGGTCAACAGTAAACTCAGAAATGCAAAACAATTATTAAAATATATTATTTATTGTGCAACCGTCATTATAGCCATGATTTAATATAAAACGTTTTGAATTAGTTATATTTAACTTTCCTCCAAAATTACTCAAACAAAATTTATGTTTCTGAAAATTTCCATTGTTTTTACCCTGTAACATGTTTATCTTTTTTTTTCAGCTTTAATTGAGTTTATTGGTACATTTTAGGGATACAGTACAGTTACATTCATTGTTGGGATCTTGTACCTTTACATGTTCTCTGGTGTGAATAAACTATAGCATGTTTATCTTAGCACCGTGCCCTGCAATCATATATGGAAGGCGAGGTCCTAAATTCAAGTGTTCAGAGATAGGGCCAATAGAGATGATGAATCATGAGGGTGCTAACTTCATCAATGACTTAATCCATTGATGAGTTCATAATTGAATAGATTATTAGGATGTAGGGCCCAGTAAGAGTGCACTCCTAGGTTGTGACTTTGAGTTGTGTATCTTGTCCACAGCCCCTTTTTATATCTGATTGTTTATGTCTCTTTGCTTCCTGGATGCCATGAAATGAGCATCTTTCTTCTGCCATGGTCTTCTGCCATATTTCTGCCCCTTTACAGGACAGAAAGCAATGGAACCACTTGATCATGGTCTGAATCCTCTGAACCATGAGCCAAAATATTTCTTTTCTTCTCTTAAGATGAGTCACTCAAGCATTTAGTTACTGTGGAAAATGCTAACTTACTTGCTACAATTTATGTCTAGATGTCCCCCACAAAGCCTCATGCATTCAGTGGTGAGGCTTTTAGGAGTGACTGGATCATGGATGTGTGATACTTCATTATGGATGTGACACTGGATTGGTTTAGCATAGTTCTTGGTGTGTATGATGGATTTACTGAAGAGGGAAGACCCACCCTTTGTATGGGTGCCACCAACCAATAAGTTTGCATCCTGGATGGAATAAAATGGGAGAGAAGGAAATCTCACTGCTTCTTTCTTGCTACGCCATGCATTATTTCTCCTCTGCCATTCTCCATGACTTGGAGCCAGTCAACTATGTTCCAAAATGTCTATAAGCTCTGAGCTAAAATAAACCTTTCTTTCTTTAACTTGTGGGTGTCAGGTATTTTATTCCAGCATGGATAAAGTAACAGAGACAATAACAATTATTTATTTTTTCTTCTAGATCAGGGGTTGACAAACTCAGGTTCACTGGTCAAATGTAGTCTATCAACCATTTAGTTAAAGTTTTACAGGAAACTGGCCATATTCATTCACTGACACTCTGTCATAGCTTCTTCTTATTCACAGGCATGGATGTAAGCAGTTATAATAAAGACTTCATATTCATGAACTGTACAATATCTTCTATCTTGCTATTTCTAGAAATATTTGTTCATTGTTAGTCTAGACTGATATCTCATAAGCTAAAATTTCTAAACAGTTCAGCCAATCACCCTTGTTTGCTTTCAACAACTCTGATTTTCAAATATTTAACATAAATCATCACAGTTCTCAGTCCAGCTCCTTAATTTAACTGGACAGAGGGCTATATTGCATGTCAGAGACTTCTAGACATCTTAATGCCCCTCAGGTTGTGTGAGTCTATTACAATTACAGTGGGGCCTCAGTTCACGAACTTATTTTTTTCTATGATTCTGGTGCTTAAATGCATTCCAACTGAACTTTCTGGGTCCATCACAGGTTTATAGTGATTTCTCAAATTCTCCCTTCCAAAATCTTGTCTTTCAGAATTTCCAAGCCACACATATGAGTTTTGGACTCAAACTTCTCTTTTCTCTGATCCTTCCTATAAAAGGTAAACAGAAGTAGCTAAAATGTTTTCAAAGTAATTACTTGTATGAAGAGACACATTCTGTATATCATATCTAGCTGTACATTTGTCTTCCTCTCCCTTGCCTTTGAAATCCAGAGGCCCTCGTACAGATCCCAGGAGTGCTTATGACCTCCCTGCAGTGCTTAGATCCCACATGCCCACCCTAGTCTTCCTCTATTCAAAATGCTTCTGTGATTCAGAACTTTGGATAAAGTTGACTTTAAGTACTACATGCACAGATGGGCATGCCACATATGACTCCCAGTAGTTCTTGCAGTCTGTAAGATCCATTGATTTACTTGTGCTCATCACACTGAGGTCCTCCATTCTCCCTCTTAACCAGAGTCTTCCCGAAAAGCTGCTATAATTTGAATAAGTCCCAATTGCTTTGGGAACCCAAGCTGAAAGTCACTTCACAGTCAACAGCCTCATTGTATTCAAAGGCATGAGGCAAATTCAGACTTAATTATGGCTGACTTTAAAAATCAGTGAGGTCCAATCCAATGCAGAGAGTCAGCAACAGGGGTATAGATAGTAATGTTCTAGTTTTAGAAAATTGATTTATTTATAGCAGAGCCCCAGATAGTGTCATTCACCATCTGGATCAGCCAATCAGACTAGGGTTAAGGTTGATCTTTGGCATTTGCCAGGATAGAGAGATGCTAAGTCTAAGCATGCCGTTTAAGTCATCATGCTTTCAGTTTGAGGAAGGCATGACTGACTGGGTGATGTGGATCTACAAGGCTGTCATTAGTTCCCTCTATCAATGTAACCATGGAGTAGTTCACCACAAGTCTTACCTACTCCTACAGCAGCTCCTGCCTTCAACTGGATCAGAGTAGCAGAAACCAGAGGGAAGGGAGTTCTAGCACTTTTGAGGCACACAACAAGGAGAAGCTGTTCTAGACCCAGCATGCATGGTATGGGTGTTTACCATCTGCTGGGTGTTAAGTGCATGGCAAGTATTCTTCCAAGGCCTTATCATGCATTTGCTGTGTAGTAAGAAGGGTAAGAGCATTTATCAGAAACAGGCGCACCAATCCTCACATACCAGGCAATCTAGTGGGAACCCCTGCATACGTCCCAGAAGTGATGATGCTTGGGGAAAGCATCAAGTAACAAGACCTTGTGCTTTTCTGGTAGGGAATGGTGGAAAACACTTCACAGTAAAGAAACGATGTGAGGGTGAGGAAGTGCCATGAATATGACACTTTTGATAGAAGCACCATCTAACCAGGGTTTTTAAGGAAGTGTCACTATGTGAAGCAGAGTGTAGCTCCCTCCTTCCTCCTTTAATATACCTGTATCCTTTTTCTCTGAAACTCTATGCCTTTGAGGAAAACAGCACATTGTGCCTGGCTATGAAAGGGTTCCAATTCTGCACAAGTTCCATGCGGCTACATCTGTTGAATCCCTGTCATGTACTCATATAGTTTCTCACACAAAGTATATTCAGAACAGCCCTTAGAAGCAGGCTGGCAAAAAAATAACCCAGAGAGGTTAAGTCGGTATCAAAAACCACACTGGCAGTAAGAGGGAGAGGCGGGTACCCAACCAGGTGAACCTCGCTCTAGACCTTCACATCTACAGCTTAGCTGGGTCTGCCCCAGCAGGCCTCAGTAGGAGTATCTGATAGGGGGTGGAAGCAGAGAGGCTGATGGAATGCCAGCATCTTTAACTGTTATCATAATTGAAAACAATATCAGGAAGGAAATCCAGCTATAGAATATACATATGGGTATAGAATGCACATTATAGCCAAAATGAGTAAGATGTTCCCCCATTTGATATGACCCATGCTAAGGCTTCCCACATTAGCACTAGCTATTTTTAGGTGAATGTGTTCTCTCACTCAGATATCTTTCCTGGTGATAAGAACTTGTAGGGCTGGGGATTTAGCTCAGTGGTGCTGCTGCCTGCTTCAAGAGTACAAGGTCCCAAGTTTGATCCCCTGTCCAAAAAAAAAAAAAAAAAAAAAAAAAAAAATTTAAAAAGAGAAAAAAAAACTAGTGTGG
>NW_022900928.1:79333493-79384485 GCF_012274545.1 Fukomys damarensis
AAAAAAAAAAAAAAAAAAAAAAAAAAGAACTTGTAAATAGAAGTAACACAACTTGATTTGGGGATGACCCAGAAGGAAGGCTGAGAATCCCATAATAAGTTTATTTGACCCCTGTAGACTAAAGGCAGGGGAGTTACTTCTTCCCTCTACTTCTTTCTGGGATGATGCTTTGGTTTATCATTTTACCTTCACACATGCCAACTGCTGAAATAAAGAGATGCAGCTTCCCTTTGCTTCCTATTTGGGCCCTGGTGGGTTTAGGTTGTCTCTTCAGACGCTCCCAAATCCCTGCTCTAATTTCAATTACAGCTCTCTCTGTGGTGGCGAAGGAGCAGACTGGGGCAGAAGACTCAGTTCCTAATCCCCACATTACCACTGATTCCTCTCTTTCCTGAGCTCTCTCATGGGCAGTGTGGGGGGGAGGGAGTGATCGAGAATCGAGCAATCCTTCACAAGAATAAATACGGTTTGTTTGTATATGTATTTGCTTCCATGCTGAATTCTGATTGCATCCCGCAACATGACACCACAATTGTTATTAATTTCCCCCGTCTGCTCTTCGATTCTCACTGCCACAAAGACGAGATGATGGATAATGTTCGATGTGGTAATTGGATAAGTTGGTGGGAGGGAGAGGAGAGCAGAGACAGATGTTTCATTATGGGATTTTTACATCTCTGTTCTGGCCTTGAGAGCAGAGCCCTCAACGGAAGGAGCATTTGCATAGGTAGGTTGGGGAAGGACCCCAGCGGGCTCCTCTGCAGGCCTGTCGTACTTCTGCACTTTCACTTTCCTTATTCTCCTTGTACTTTTGTGTCCTGGGCATTTGGGCATCACACCTATTCCTCATGGGTGCTAGGAAGCAAGAAAGACATGACCTGGAAAGCACAGCCACCCTGATTCCTCAGAGAGAAGCATCCCCACTCTCCCCACCATGCCTGCTGCCTGGATGAATGCTCATAGCCAGACTATGGCAGGCTGTGCTGAAACCAGGTCACTCCTGCAGCAGTGTGTCTGTGGCTGGTGCCTTCATCAGGGGGAGTAGCTGAGCTCAAAACCATAGAGCTGAAGAGGCTGGCCTGTCATAGGGAAGTCCTGTCTGTACCAGGCCTTCCCAGGGCTCCAGCTACCTTTGTCCTATCCTTGCTCTGAGTGTTGGGATAGTGGTCATAGTGATCACAGCTGCATCACTTTCTCCTCTGGCTGGTGATCAGGCTGTCCTAGTCTACCTTGGCCACCAGGAACATTGCTGCCACAGGGGCCTGCTGCCTCTGACTCACATACATCAGCTCCTAGTAAGATGGGCTGAGGGATGGCAGGAGACAGGCAGGCTTCTTGAATACATACCTGGGTAGGTGCTGTGCCTTCTGGTTGCACCAGGAGGAGCTGGTCAAATCAGAAAGCTGACATGGAAAGTGGGTTCTGCTCTCTCTGTGGACTAGAAATACCTTACAGGGGCTGACAGAACCTCATTTGCCAGGAGGCCAGCAGAGCCTGCCATTCTTCCCAGATCTTCCTTTCTGCACAGTCCTCAGTCTGTTGGTATAGACTGTGTGGAAGAAAAAGGACTGATGGAGGCCAGAGATGCCCACCTGCCACTATGTGTCCCATAGGTGCAGTGACAAAGTGCTTGGAACAGAACTCAAAGTTCAACTTCTTTATTCGGGGTGAAGCTTCCTGTAGTGGCCACCAGTGACACTGGTGACAGCACCACTGTGTACTAATGACCTCCAACCTCAGCTGGACAGGGCTATAACATGGCCTGGTGTCCAGAATTATAAGGGGAGGTTATACAAGGGCATCTCTAAAATTTCTGCTGCTTCTTGGAAGGAGGCTTCCATTTTTATCCACCAAAAGCCCTCAAGGGACTAACAGGGAAGGCCTGCAGCCCACGAGTGTGAAGAAGAATGTCCCAAGCTTGTAGTGAACAAAAGGCGTTTGGAAAACAGAGGACTGTGTCCTCCTGGGGAAGGGGAAGGAAGGAGAATCTCTGGGGATTTTGAGCCATAAATCAGCACCGTCAGATTAGGTGCTTACATTAATTTTTTTTCTCATCAGCACTGTGACTATGGCTGGTAATGGATCCACCAAGCAGTAATTTGTGCATGACATTAACTACAGAGGGTTGGAGAGATTCGCAGGTGACCAGATGTGCCTGCTCTCTTGTGTGGGTTCCAGCAGAGTCCAGGAAATGGGGCTTACATTCTGAATTTATGGCAGGGGAGGGATCCTGGGGATGACTGCAGGCCAGATTCCTTATTGTACAAATGGGGAGCAGAGACCCAGAGTGATGAAGGGACTTGCCTGAGGGTGCACAACATGCTAGTGACAGAGCCTGGCCAGTATTGGCCTGTGTTGGCTGGCCTGCAAAGGGATGATCAGGGCAGGGAGGCAAGTGAGTGCCAGCTGCACAGCCAGATGGCAATGCCAGCATCTCCCAGATCTGCACCTCCTTCATCTTTTCCCATCAAACTCTCTTCTCTTAATTAACTCACACTGTCTGTCTTTGTAATTTCCACCAGCTGGCCCTTCAGAGGAGTGTGTGTAAGTATGTGTGTGAATATGTGTGAATGCGTGTGTGTTTCCAGAAGCATGGGAGCCACAGGTGGGCTACCAGATCATGGCTTCACCAAGAGGGACTAGAAGGCCCTTGGAAAACCAGCTCATGTCACAGATATGCTCTGTATGTTGGAAAGCTGGTCCTGTTAAATGGTTTCCACCTTCAACTTCCTCTGGTTGTCACATGGAAATTGGGTGAGTCAAAGAAAGACATCTCCTGTCTACTGGCTCCACCTTTTTATTCCCACCACAGTTCCCAAGGAGTGCTGGATTTGGAGATCTTTGTCAGATGTCCAAGCGTGTTTTGACTAAGGCAATGGGTATATGAGAAAGAATTGTTGCTGTAGCACTACAACTGAAAACTATAATTTCTTTTTTCCAATTTTTGTGGGCCCTAGAGTAGACTGCTTAATTTTGTCTTTTAAGTTTCCATCATTTCCTTGGTTCTTCCAAATGACTTCTCAAGAGCTGCCACGTGGGCAAGTGAGCCCATCTTCCCTCCTTATCCTTGCCAATCCCATCTCTGTTCTCAGCTTCTCTGGATATATCTAGTAGATGGGGATTGAAAACAAGATGCATATTTTTCAGTGGAAGCGAGCTCAGGAACCAACCAGGAAGGTGGACATTGTGTCTATCCACATACTATTGGCCAGAACCACTGCCTCCAGTCACTGGCTGCCTCTCTGCTTGGGCTTGGGAGCTCTTCTCCTGGATCACTCTTTCTCTTTCCATGTGGCCAATTCCTAGTCTGCCAGTTTCCAGGTCAGCTTTGAAGTTTGTCCTCTGGGAGCCTCCCTGAATTCTTTTCTCAGGTTTGCTGGCACTGCACAGCACTGTACCCCAATTTACCTTTTGTACCTTGAATACATTGCTGCTTATTAACTCTTCTCAGCCTTCTTTCTCATTAGATCAGGAACTCTCAAGGTCAGAACTGCACCTTTTCTTTTCTTTTCTTTTTTTTTTTTTTTTGCATTTTCAGTTTTTAATACTGCATTTCATGTAGTAGATCAATGGGTTTTAGTCAAGAGTATAATTTAGAATCATTTAGAAAAATTTCAAATATGTGCACAGGCCTTACTTCCAAATAATTAAATCAAGATCTCTAAGTGGGGAGTCCAAATAGTTTGTTTTTTTTTTTTTAATAATCTCAAAGAGTCATCCAACATTGAAAACCGTACATGTTTGTTGAATAACTAAGCCTTTCTTTCCAGGATTTAGGAACACAAAGAAGACAGGGCAGAATAATGGGGCTGTGGCTAGCATTTTGAAACTCCTTCAGTTAGGTTATGATCATCTCATATGGTCTTTACAAACACAAATTGGCTTATGTTAGTCATTTTTAAAATACTGCAATTCAAAATTGTTCTGATACTATATGTTGGACAGAACAAAATGCTTTTCTTCTATTTCCAAATTTAGAAAAAAAGGAAATAAAAGTACTTATACAGAAAAAGAAAAAAGGATAACTCATTAGATATTTTATTATAACCATTCAATGAGTGCCAACT
Source organism: Fukomys damarensis (assembly GCF_012274545.1). Taxonomy (NCBI): domain Eukaryota; kingdom Metazoa; phylum Chordata; class Mammalia; order Rodentia; family Bathyergidae; genus Fukomys; species Fukomys damarensis. Next base: position 79,337,561 of record NW_022900928.1, read on the forward strand.
GCATGCCCAAGCCCAAGTGGGGCTGTAAGTGACATCCAAAGTACAACGGCTGGAAAATAAAACAGATGCACAGGATAGAAATTTATAGTTTGATATTTTCTCTGAGTATTTTTAAGGAGTATATTAGTTGCTACAGATGATTAGAGAAGAAGACAGCATGCCATCCGGTGCTAAGTATGCAGTGTAGAAAATAATATAAAAAGAGTAAGGGGAAGGAGGACTCACCGTGGGCTGATGTCTCTGAGAAGGCCTTGCAGAGAAATGGGATTGTGGGCTTAGGCTGGAGAGACAGACCTTGTGGAACCTGATGCAGACGAAGGCAGAGGACTCCCACAGGCAGATCCAGGAGTGGAAACAAACATGTACATGGATATTTTTAAAGGATAGGCCTGGCTGGACAAAAGACATTTGGAGGAAGGGACACAGGGTCTACATTTCAGGAGCGCAGGTCAATTATGAAGTTAGAATGGATTCTGACCAGCCACACATGAAAGATGAGCCAGAGGAGAAGCAACATGAGCAATCCCTGTGAGGGCCCCTGTGCGTTATCTGAGCATTAACACAAGAGGTACTGACCCCCCACCCCCGCAGTGGAGAGAGAATGTGGCAGCTGTGAGTACATTGGCGAGATACCTGACTTCTAGTACTTCCGCTCAGCCTGTGTGGGGCTGCCCCCTCCTCTGTGCTATTAGCATCCTTTTGTTACCCAGGCAGAGGGAATCTGAGCCCTGGGATTTACACCTAGGGTAGAGTCTCATTTAGAAGGGATAGAAGGTGTAGTACACTTGATGCCTTTTCATCCCCATTAAAGTCTTGTGCATGTTAGGCTTTTTTCAGGTTTAATGTCTGGAAGTGGAAATGTAATCAGTTGGCAGTGGCAGTGCTATAGGACCCTCCTACTCTCACAGCTCCCCTGCGGCTTGAAACTCATTGCCTGCTTACCCTTGGTCCCTTGGTGCTCTATAGGCCAATTACAAACAACAGCCCTGTCTTGGAAGGTAGTTGTCTTGTAAGATCTGAGTAAAGACTTCTCCCCTTTCCAGAATCTAGAACCTCAGTAGAGGACTATGGATTTCTGGTGTTTGTCAAATTGAAATGATCCAGTGGGAAATTTTTTGACCCATGTGATATGTTCTCATTTGCAGAAAGGTGGCAACAATGCCTGTTTTACAACCTTATGAAGGCAAGCTGTGACATATAAAGTCATGTGCTGTACAGCAGGTGCTCCATGAGGAAAGCCACTGTTAACATAGACATTCCTTTTTATCCCTAGGACGACTCTGAGGCCTGAAAGGCTTTGCAGCTTTCCCAAGGGCCTAGGGCTAGCTGTGAGCCTTGGTATGAGACCAGCTCCTCTGAGATTCCTGAGAGCACCTAGAACCTTCTCCTGCAACACAGATAGTTCCAGGCAGGATGCCTCCGGGTGGGGTTGTTATCATTCAGTTGTCTGAGACTATTACTTTATTCAATAAACCTAGAGGGGATCACAATTTCTGTGATTCAGCAACTCTTTGGTGTTATGCAATTGTCACTATCCCTGGTGATGCAAGCAAACAGAACTCTGATTTATTTTAGCTCTGGGACTAGTTCTCCAAAGGCCATATTTCTCAGGCTATAGCTCAGTAGCATCATCTGTCTAAGTGGCAGTTATATTGGGGGCCCTAGATACTTCTGAAGGCCTGAGCCTCTCTTCTTGCCCTCACTATCCTCTTAGCATCACTGGTGGAGGATCAAAATCCAGATCATTAACCATCAACTGCCTAGACCAAAGGAGTCTTCTGAAATCACAGCAAGGGAAGCTCCTCTGAAAGTGTGCACATAAAGGAGATTGTATTTGGGAAACTAGAATGTGGGAGGGGAGAAGAAAACCTAATTCCCTGTATATTTCTAATAAGGGCAGCCTGTGATGACAATAAGTAATGTCAAGTAATCTGGAAAGTTTTTCCTTTTTAGGAGGCTGGAGGGACAGTCATTAATTGGTACCAACAATCCCACTATAAACCAGGGTTAAGAATAATCTCCTTCATGAAGAGGAGAGACTATTTTTCTCTAGAGACAGAAAGACAAGTATTAGGCAAAGAATAGTTTTATTCAAAGAACAGAATGAAACCAGTAAACAAAAGTAAAATGTCTTCTCTAGGAATTAAGCCTATAGGAGCCGTATAGAAAACCCATACTTTCATCATACTGGTATATCGTAGGTTAGCTTAGTGTCCTCATCAGTTCAGCTGCTACAACAAAATGACATAGGCTGGGTAACTTATAAACAGCAGAAATTCATCCCTTGCAGTCTGGAGACTGGAAAGTTCAAAACCAAAGTGCCACAGATTCACTGCCTGGTGAGGGCTTTCTCTGTTTCCTGGGTGGTGCACACCATACAAAATGGAAGAGGCAAGGCAGCTCCCTCAACTCTTTTACAAAGACACTCTAGACCCATTTACAAAGGCAGAGTCGTTATGATTTAATCTTCACCCGAACCCCTACCTCTTAACACTTTTACAGTAGGTATTAGAGTCCAACATATGGACTTAGGGGAAGCATCAGAGTTCAGACTACAGCATACAGAATGTATACTCTAAAGTGGTATGAATTGTCTAAAATTGTATAACCCAGCTTCTATATCCAGTTTAAAAACACAAGCCATTTGCCTCCCCCTACAAAGCTCCAAATATCTGCCTGAAGAGGACAGCGTGCTAGCTCTAGCGTCCACATCTTCCTGACCCATCATGGGAGCATTGCTCTCCCACCCAGGGCAGGTTGCAGGGAGGATGACATGAGGGTTCTGGGAGGGGTCACTTGCAGGGATTACCCTGTCTCCTATCTGCTTTTCCAGCCCAACTCTCCTTTCCTGGTGTCCCTTGTTTCCATATCATCCTGCTTTCCCTTTCTAGGCTTATTTCATTTTCTTTGCCTTTTTAATGACCAGACACTGCTCCATTCACCTGTAAGAGGTCCAGTCACCTTTTCTTTCTTGAAAATGAAACCTTTTCTTTCATCTCTCATCTTTGTCTTTGGAAGACCGCATGTGACAATGACAAGTGTCCCTTAACACACCATTTCTCTTCTCGCATCTAGACAGATGTGCTGCTGCTTCCTGCTTCTTTGCAGAGTTAGAGCCATGGCAGGGGATTATATGATTAGGTTGGCTGGAGTGGGGGAGGTGAAGAGGGGGAGTTTATATCCACCCACGGATGCACAGGATTTGCAGAGGCTGTAAATTTGAGAAAGGTGTCTCCCTGGGCAGTGCCTGTGCATGGAATGGTGGGGGCAGGAGGTGGGGAGCTGAGAAAAACATGGGCCAGAGACTGAGAAATTAATGACATCCGCAGTGAGCCTCCACATCCAGAATTGGTATGAAGCTAGGACCACAGAGAGAAGAAAAATCACCTGTATACCGATCCTGTATTTGGCACGGTTTAAATAATTTTAAATGAAACTGTCAGCCTTAAGCTCTGAAATGTGCCTCCAGCAAAAGATAAACACAGAAAGAAGACAGGAGGGGCTGAAGAGGGAAGCCATCACAATCTTTAATATTTTTAATCAGCCTGTCTTTCTCAAACAGGAAACATTGTTGCAGATGCCCTTGCAGACTATAAATTTTCTGATTTTGTGTGTGTGCTGTTCAATGCAAGCATGATAGTTCATTTCAGAAGCTCAGCGAGACTTAAAATCTCTGCTTGGCAGCTGCTGGGTCAGTAAAAGCATCAGGTGCTGTCGATGGGTGGCTTAGTAATTGACTTGAAATCTGCAAATCTAAATCAGCAGCTGCAGCCAGCCCCTTGGGTACACAAGACTTGGCCACAGATTGGAGAGGAGGGTGTGGTGCAAGCACACAGTGTAAGAGGAGACAGGTTCCCAAGGAGTGCCCCCCACCAGCATTTCTGTGGTTGGGCTTCAATTAGAACTCCACTCTCAGAGTCACACCACTGAGTTAAACCTCTGCCTTCAAATGTTCAGACCTTCTCACGAGCCAGCCCAAGAAGGATCAGAACCATGTATCAGGAACTAGACCATGGAAGAACCTTGAACCTTTGAGGTAGGAAAGGAGGCTATGAGATTGGGAGTGGGTGGCTTCAATGCTCCAGGAGAAGGGTTAGCAATGGCATTCAAAGTCAAATAGAGCCTTGATTAATTAAGTTCAAGCTTAGGTGAAGGACTGAGTCCAGAGCTAGACTAGGGCAGGCAGACAAGTCTTGCCTAGATGAGGCTGGGGTCTGGAATAAAGGACTGCAGTAGAGACACCCCAGCAAGAGAGGCTCTTGGAGCAAGACCTGAACATGGCACATTGCTTCCCCTGCTTGGGATATGCCACCTTCCTCAGTCCTCATCTGACATGCCAAAGCCAACCTTGCTAACATAGTCTCCAAGGTGGATGGGTCCAGAAGATCAGCATGGCTCTTGTCCTACGGAGCAGGGATATAGGGCAGATAGGTTGAAAAGTTGGAAGTTCGACCCATCTCCAAAGAGAATGGCATGAGAAGGGAAAGGGAAACTCCAAAGCAAACCTTAATTTCATATATAACATTCGCATGGAGCCAAAGAATATCTTTGCTTATACTGAAAAATCTACTCCAAAGGGCTTGTGGGTTATTTTATTTATTTATTTATTTGGTATTGAAGATCGAACTTGTGACCTTGCGCTTGCTTGCAATGCAAGCGGTGGAACCACTGAGCTAAATCCTTGGCCCAGTGGTTTGTTTTAAATAAGGGCTATAGTTGATGACTCTTGCCTTTTGAGGCTTATAATTGTACTTTTAAATTTTATATGAACTTCTGCTACAGTTTAATTGAATTATTCTCTGAGCCTTAGGCCCCTGTGCTTTCCCATCTGTGATCATGATCAGCATCTTCTAACACTTGAAATACCTTTTCCCTTTTTTTATTCAGTATGAGGTGTCAGGTACCATGTTGCTGACATAGGGCCATAATTGTGTGATATATTTCATTCTATGTTCAAGGAATCACCACTCACTCTAAGGAAATAGACATGTAATGTGTTATGAATCCAAGAACATATATTGAGCATCATGTCTGGCATAGGTGCTACATTAGCTGCAGGGGATATAGTGTACAACAATAGTGGAGTCACACCCTTTCAGCAATCAAGTGTAGGAAGAAGGCAAAATAAAAACAAGTGACTGTTGAAGAAAAATAAGGGAGGCTGTCTTTAGAGGAGAGTGAAGTGTTGTGTTGGTCAACTTTCCATGACTGTAACAAAATACAATACCTGAGATAATCAACTTATAAAGAGGAGAGGCTACTATGACTCACAGTTTTATAAATTTCAGTCTATGGTTGTTTGGCTTCATTGCTTTTGGACTGTGATGAAAGAGTATGTCATGGTGGGAGTGTATGGTAGAGGAAGCTACTTACCTCCTGGCTTGGAGGTAAAAGAAAGAGGAAGACACCGAGTCCCACAACCTCCTTGGAGGATAATACCCAGGGACCCAACTTCTTCTCACTAGACCCCACCTCTTAAATGTTCTGCCACCTTCAAATAGAACCATGGACTGGAGAACTAACCTTTGATACATGGACCTTTGGGGGCCATTTCAGATATAAACTAAGAAGGAGCAATTATTTAGATAGAATGGCAAAGATTAGCTTCTAGAATCAGGTGGCATCTGAGCAGAAGCATAAGAAAGGCATTCAGACAACTGTGAAAGAGATACATTTTACACAGCAGGGACTCATGTATTCGAGGGTCTTAAAATGAGTATGAACTGTGGGGCCAGAGAGTCTGAAGAGGAATAAGAGGAAAGAGAAGTATAGTGGATTATATCAGAAAAAGAGGAACAGCCAAACCATGTCACTTAGCCTGTGGTGAAGTTTTGCCTTTAACTCAAATGAGATGGGAAGCTGTTGGGAGTTATGAATGGAAGAGGCAGATGAAGAACAGGTGAAAGATAGAGAAATAGACAGATTCTGCATTTTAAAGGTCAAACACGATGCTGATTTAGATATGGGTTTTGAAAAAGTGAGATCCAAATTTTGACCTGAGGTTTAAGAAGAATATAGGTCCCTTTTCCTGAAAGGGCTATGTTTCAGGTGTGTTGGAAATGGCAAATCATCATGTTGAGGCATGATCACTTTATAATGCTTCAGGGATGGCAAGGTAGAGATGTTAAGTATGTGTTAGAATGTGAATTTGGAGTTCAAGAAGACTGTACTGGAAATTTTGGAATGGTATTGTACAAAGGACTGAATATTTGTGCTTCTCCAAAATTCATATGTTGAAATCTTAACGCTCATGATTGTTTCAGAAGCTGGAACCTTGGAGGGTTGATGAAGTCATGAAGGTGGGGTTCTCATGGGTGGGATTTTTACTGTTATACAGCAGAGAGCTCTCTTTCTTTTTTTCCATGTAAGAACACAACAAAAATGCAGCCATCTGCAACATGGATGGGAGTCTTCATCAGAACCCAACCATCCTAACACCATAATCTTTGATTTCCAGCGTCCAGAAATGTGAAAACTGCATTTCTGTTGTATATATAGTACCCAGGCATGGTGTTCTGCTGTAGTGTCTAGAATGGACTGAGATATCCAAAAGTGGAACTCATTTGAGATTGAACCACCAAGGCAATGAGTGTTAAGTAGAGAGAGGTTTGAATCTTAGTCTATCAGTTACCTCAGTCCTCAGTATTTACATAAGAAGAAAGCACTAGTGAGGTGGGAGCATGAATAGAAGATGATTGACTTTTGGCCAGCAGAGAAACGATGTAGGACAGCAATCTACTATACAAAAGTAGCTAGCAGGTGGAGTAAGGTCTGAACTGGGAAGAGACCACTGGATCTAGCTGTGTGGAAGTCATTGATGATCCAACAAGAGCCTTCCTAATTTGTGATGGACACATAGACATGCATACTTAGAGGGAATCTCCCTAATAGGAAGCACATATGGGTGAAGAGGGATATGTTCAGCCATACATGGGGAGTTTCTTTCCCAACCTCTGCCTACCAAAATTCCAGTCATCACAAAAGTTATCTGCACCAGGTTTTCCCTTCATTGATCTTCCCTCTTGTACTCTCCTAGCCCAGCTAGACTGACTCACTTTCTCCTTTTAATACACTGTGGGATTTTTATGACACTTACTTCCTTGCTGCCTCCCACTGATTGTACCTGTCTACATTGTAATCGACCTGAGGATGAGCTTTGCATTGTGCATTACTCACATCTGTTTCTCACTTGCTGATGCTTGGCCTTCAGCAGAAAACCATGCCAAAAATTGCTGGGTACATTGAATTTTGATAGTTGTTACTAACATCAGGCCACCCATTTCCAGAGCTGTCAGAGTCCTTTGGGTTTGTCAGACACAGTAATCTTTCTCAGAGTCTAGCCTACATAAAATTACTGGTGGGCTAGTGAAAACAAGGTTGTGGGGATCCCACCTCAGAGTTTTTGATGAAGTAAGTTTCAGATGGCCCTAGGATTTGTGTTTCTGACAAACTCCCAGTTGGTGATGAGGTTTCCAGTTCAGAATTACACTTGGAGATTCTTTCAGACATATCCCTTACTTGGCTCCCCTGGAGAAGCTGGCTTGTGTTTCTTTGTACATAAAGACATCTGGTCTTTTTGAGCTGCATGAGACGATGCAAATACCAGCTCTCTATGCTGTTAAATACCAGCATGGAGCCATGCATTTATTTCCTTCCCAGAGCAGAGGCTGACATCTGCACTGCCACCAGAGAGCAGGCCAGGCGGCTGCCACTCTGAACCCGCTGAGCCCGAGGGCCATGGGCCTCTTGCTCTCACCACCAAAGTATGAATAAACAGGTGCAGGTTCTCTTCCCCTTCTTCTGTACAGTTTACTCAGCCCAACAAGGGCTGGTGGCTCTGAAAGATACTGTAAAACTGATAGATGAGTTCATTGCACAACACGTTGTAGGTCCATCCGTAAGGTCACGATGAATAAGAAATGACCAATATTTGTCCTGAATATTCAGAGTTTTAGCTGCTTTTAAGAAGAAAATCTATAGAGAAATGTATTAATAGGATGATTACGAGCCCTTGTAAAAGGAAAATGATACTCAAAACACCAACCATCAATTCATTTTAAATGCTATTAATCCAACTTCATATTTTTAAATGGTTACTTATGGAGAAATCTGGAGGACAACACATTTCAAATTTCCACATAATTCCTGGGGATGAGTGGATTACCCAGTAAAAGACAGTCTCCTTAGTATGCTGAGTGATGGATATGTGTCAATCTGGAGTAAGGCCTGTGACTTCAACTCTGTCCTGGTTAACATTTTTATCAGTATAAAATGGAGAAAATGGAAGATATGCTGGTCATACTTCCACCTGATTCATACCTTGGATGGATAGTTAATAGTCAGCATGATGGAACTGGGATTCAAAAGAGCTTCACAAACTTAGGACATAGGCCAATTTTTTTCTTTGAATGCAGCAATTATTCCAAAAGCAATAAAAGGAACTCATAGCAGAATTAAATCATGTTGAGGAATTTTAATTGCTAGAAAACATAACTTGTGTCCACTGCAATATAACTTACCCAAAACTTGATAGATGGAACTGTATTAATAGACCAACAGTAACTGAACAAAATACCTTTGCAGCATTACAATCAGTTGAGAATTCATAGGCAAACAAAATTGTGCCCTGTGATCCAGATGATTCATAGATGATATGTCTGTTGACATATGACTGGATAATATGTCTTATGATGGGGAGCACAAGGAACTGAGAGAGTTTTACTTTCAGCCTGATGAGAAAAGGACTGAAGATTTCAAATACAATGTATATTGAAGTTACACATGCAAATTCCACTTGGTTTCAATAGCCCTGAAAAGTAAAAGTAAAATCAGTGAATTAAGTAATAGGACCTCAAATATTGGCTTAGCATAAATTTTTAGTATTAAAGTTGTCTGTAGGTGAAATAATAATAGTAAAAATACTGATGGTGGTGATGATTATAATGATGATGAAAGTGAAAAGGAGGACGAGGAGGAAGAAAAAAGAAGGTGAAAACTAAACACACAGTTTTATAAAGCACATTTTCCTCCACGTAATGGTGCTTGACTCATCCTGCTTGTCAGTGTCGTATGTTGGACATTGCTGGGAAAGTGCAGCCATTGACTGAGCAATGATGTAGCAGAGGAGGTTCAAGCATCAGATAGGAGGTTGAACAAGCTGACCTTACATTAGGAAAATGCTGCAGCCCTGTGCTTTTCAAAGCTTCTGCATAGAAAGAACTGTCAGTTCCAAATATATTTATTCATCAGATACTTTAGATCTATTTCTCTGAATGTTTTCATGTAGGAGAGAAATTGCAAAGATGAGTGCATTGATTGCAAAATATGCCCCTGCCCTTCACCTGAGTGGAGGATTATCTAAGACCCAGAACCTGTTGGTAGGAGTGCAGGTAGCCAGTATTATTTGCTTGTTAACAATGTATTGGTTGTTTGTTGCTTGTCTTAGGACCACCTGTCCGGTGCCAGACAGTGTAATATGGCTCCAACTCCCTGACTGTGGTAAGGCAGAATGTTGGATGAGGAGCATCTGCCTGTCTTGCATCTTCCATGTCCGCACCAAGCCTGGTATCTACTTGTATTCAACAATACTCAGTTATTGAAAAGAACAGGAACAACCAAGGAAAACTCTCTTTGGAATTTGCTTTAAGAGATACCTTAAAAAGTGGAAGAACTACTGGGGTCAGGTGCTGGGGCTAATGCAGAAGTATTGGTCAGCATATAAGCACAGCAATAGGATATACATGTTCTGGAGACCTAATGTATATGAGAGTGACTGTAGAGGATAATTTGTGATGTGTGCTTGAATTTTGCTAACAGTGTAGATGTTAAAAATGCTTACCCCCACCACACACACACTCTATGTGAGGTGATGAAAATCTAATTTGATTGTGATGATTTTACAGTGTATATGGATATCAAAACATCAAAATATAATCTTGAATTATACCATTTTATTTTAAATTTATACTTCAATAAAGCTGAAACAAAAGTCACATTAGAAAATTTAAAAGAGAGATTCCAGTTAAAAAATCCATATCTTATACTCCAGGAAACCCAAGAAATTTGCATGCAAATATTTGGAGAAGTTTTATTCATAATTTCAAAAAACTGGAAACAAGTCAAATGGCCTTCAACTGGTGAGTAGACAAAAAATTTAAAAATAAGCCATACCACACAGTGGAATTCTATTCAGCAATAAAAAAGCAGGAACTACTTAGCACCACAGCTGAATCTCTATTGTAAACTCAAAAGGTGAAATATGAATGCCCTGTTCATAGAACATACTGATAAAGGCCAAACTACAGAAACAAAAAAACAGGCTAGGGACAGAGGCTGGGTCTAAGAGTTGGCTACAAATAGGGATAGGGAAATTTTTAAATGGTAGAAATGTCCTATTTCTTGATCTTGGAAACAGTGACATAATGATATGCTTGTTAAAACACAGTACAGTATACTCCAAAATGATGACTTTTACTGGTTATGATTTGTACCTTACTTGTAAAACTCAAAAACAATGTAGAGAAGCTTCTGAGGGCTGGGACAGTCTTAGAAACTGAAGGTGGGATTTGAAGGTGAGAATTAGGTTTAGTCAAGAAGAGGGATTGGAGATTGTTATCTAAACACTGCTTGTGCTTATCGTGTTTCCACTTCCTCAGTAGTTGCTATTGCTTTGGTTAAGGTGTGATGTTCTTCGTCAATGTTTTCATCACCCTTTGCATGGAGGGACAGACATCTAGCAGGTCCTGTCCCCTTCTTAGCATTGAATTGTCAGTAAGTATGCCTTCTTCCTGCAGCAGGTGAGCTGGAGACCTGGGGGTCCCTGCCTTCCTATGAACAGCAATGACAACAAGTTAAACCTGAAATGATCAGGGCCAAATATCTACTCATGAAAGAGAAAAGAAAATGTGTAGATAGGAATGCACTACATATTTGGAAGGTACAAAGGCAACCTATCCTCATCCTCTTTACCCCAGTGGAGGAACAGCAGCCTGGGCTCTGGAAAACTGGAGTCTCAGATTCACTTGTCTGAGCCTCAGCCTTCCCTCCTGGAGACTACAAGTATATCTGAGATCTTTTACTTTGGCCCCAGCCTTGCTCCTGATCACTGCTCCTAGCGTGCCTCTATAGGCTGCCAAAATGTGCCCCGGGCTTCCAGAAGCAGGAGCACACACATCACCAGGATGCCATGGGCCACAGCAGATAGGCACCGTGTGACTGGGAACCAAGTACTTTACTACAATTTTCATATCTAAAAACCACAGGCCTTGCTCAGTGGTTGCCGGGGACTAAACACTGGAGATGAGTATACTAGCCAGGCATGCAACAAGCATTTAATCAATTGCAACAGCTAAATAGTATCATTTAATATCTATGTATTAAATATTTTATTGCAAATGTATTAAATATTTTATTACATATTTATTAAACAAATACATTAAAATGCTTGAATATATTTTTTATGTATTGGTGCTAGTGGTGTCATTAACTACCGTCTCATGATTCTACCTTTATAAACACACTCCATATAATAGCTGCTTTTTGATCCTTTTTCCGTTGCTGTTGCTGAATTTATCCCAGTGAACTACACGCTGGGGCCTCAGCCAGATTCCCAGCCTGGGTCCAAAGCTGATGTGAAATCAGAATCCTGGAGGTGCAGGCTGAATACCAAGTAGCCGATGGCTCCAGGAGGAACAAGAGCTGAGAGCTGAGAAGGAGAGGGCTGGAGCCCACAGGCGGCAGTGCCCTGGCAGCTTCTGCCTCCCAGAGATTGATTTATCACCAGGATTCTGATGAATGTGTGAGAAACAGGGCTGGTGATCAAGCAGCCAAAGCCATAATTAAAGTAACAGCTCCTGTTTTTTAAGTGCTGTTTACATGGGGCTTGGCTCTCCAGGCAATTTCCCCGTCTCCCACTTCAGGACAAACTGTTTCCCCTCTCTGGAGCTTGTTGCTAAGCTGCTCCAGGCAGATGGTCCCTGGGTTCTTAAAGAAAGTGTCGGGAGAAAGCAGGTCCTCTGAGACTTGCTGAGAATGTGGAGGGGCACTGTCCACAACCTGCATGACCTTGAAATTTAGGATGCCAGAGACCTCTCTGTCAGAGGACCAGCCATCTCCTTCCTAAGTCTACAGCATCCAGCCAGAAGGGGAGGGCAGCTCAGAAGGGTAAGGGAGCCTCATAGTGAATTTCTTACTAAATCCATGCTCACTGGCAGCCATCTCTAATCTGAGTGGGACATTCCATAAGGTACAAGTTAAGGAAGCCCCACAACAGCTTTACCTCTCTAAGGTGCCATGCCCTGCCAGTGTCCTTCTCGCTCCCTGGCTCCCTTCTCCTTGTTTTCCCTCTCCTTTCCCTGGCAGCCTCCTCCCAGTTTGGCAAATGTACTACAGACGAAGTCACTGTGATTCCCCAAACAAGCTCACAAATCAGAGATATCTCTTAACTGGGTCGTGGGAGCCACAAGTGCCCTCTGAACGGTCAGGATGTCATTCTGCCAGCTGAGAACCACATTTTGTTGAAGACTGTGGCAGAAAGTCATCAATCAATGTTCAGCCTGTACTACAAGGGGTCAAGGGTGGCAACAAGTAATGTTGAAAAAGTTGCTCAAATAACGCAGCTGCTGTTTTTATAGTCCCAAGCCCCTAAACACGTCAGACTGGGTAATACCTGTCCTGAACGTGGTCTCCAATTTTAATTTTTGTTCAATGTTTCTAGAACCTTCATTCAGTGTGGGGGAGGCATTAAAGTGTGAGAGAGACCACATATACATAGGCTACATGTATGTACTTCTGTATATACTGCTTTGGATCTAGTGGTTTCCCAAGTTTGCCCCAGTGACAGATAAATCCCATGAATGGATGACCCCAGAAGACCTATATTTGGCATTGGTGTATACTGAGGAACTAATGTGTAGAGGCATTGCCTTCTTAATTGGATCTTGTGTGGCTGACATACCAGCATGGTGGAGCTGCTGCGGTGGAGGGATGGAGGTGATAAGCCTGTGAAAGAGCCACCTGTGGACCATCACCTTTCTAGGTGTTTTGTTCACACACATATAGCAGAGCCCATTCTTCTCCTGCAGTGCAAACTGCAAGAGGGAGCCATGTACTCTAAAACATACCAAGAGCTGAGAAAAATCCACTTGGCTTTTATCTAATCAAGGAGGAACAGACCTTCCAGAACAGGTGTCTGTAACAGAAGCAACAGCCAACTGGGACTGCCATTACCACAACCATGCCAAGACTGATAGCTCAACTACATCTTGCTCTATACACAGTTAACGTCCTTGTCATGAGTGGGACCCTTTGTCTCCAGCCCTAGGGACCTGCACACTCAGCTGAGATTTCTTGGGTGCTGTGATTTCCCCTAGCAGAATACAAACTCTGATTGAGAGCGGATGAACTATTGAACTCCACAGAGAATATCATCTTTCTTCTTTTGGAAATCTAAAACCAGACTATTATTAGCCTAGACAGACAGGACAAGATTCTCCCTGAATGAACCCAAGCAAGTCCCAAAGTATGGCTGGCAAGAATTGCACCTGGGCTTACCAAAAAAGGTCTGTGGTTTCCCCTAGCTATTCTTGGTGCCACAAAGCCCCTCTCTGTCCTCCAAAACCACAGCAGGACACCCTAATAGTTGCTAATAAGCAACAGATGGCTGATGATCACTGGGGGCATAGACCTCTAAGCTACCGTGCAGGCTGTGACCATCACCCTGCAGAGACTTACAGCGGTGCAGGATATATGTCTTTAAGGAACCTCTGAGCTTTTGCTCCAAACCATCAGCCTTTTATGTATTTGACAGAGTCACCAACATGAGAACAGGATCATCTTCTGCTCCCTCAGCCCTCAAAGAGTACCGGCTCCAAATCCTGCTTAGAGCTGTTCCCTGTGCTCATAGTAAGGATAACTTTCATGGAAGGATGATCAGGGGGTATGGGTGCTTTAGAAGTCTGGCTGAGCAAGGTGAACCACACCAAAGTCTAGTAGCAAGCAATAAGGCACCAAAAAGGCATGTGAGCCCCCTGAACCTGTGTGGAGAGAGCCTCCTTGTCCAAGCTCATTGCACCCCTCTAGTTCCCTAACAACTGATGACTCTCCGGGCTCAGCCAGTCTCTGTATGCCACCCATATCTTCTCTGTCCATCTCCTCCCCCATGCAAATTAGGTCCACGCTATATATCCTGTAACACAACACAATAAAGTGTGAGTGATTCTCGGAAATCCTCCCCAGTTGGTCTTGTCTCCACACCTCACCCTCTCTCTCCACTGGTCTCAAAAACTGACACCAAAACCTACAAGGGGGGAAGAAGGAGAAGGAGGAAAGGAGAAAGAGATAGAGGAAGAGAGGAGAGGAAACAGGAGGAAGAGGAAGTGGAGGAGAGAGAGGAGGAGAAAAGGAAGAACAGGGGGAAGAAAGAAGGAAAACAGAAATGGGCTTGCAACAGTGAAGTGAAGGTGAACAGAGAACTTTGGGGAGACAGTCCAGGCTAACTCCTCCTGAAGACAGGACACACTGAGTACTTTCTAGAGGCTGGGCCTATGCATCTCATCAAATCCTTACAGCAACCTTATTATACTAGGCGCTGTTACTATCTCTGCCTCATTTGTATACCTGGAGAAACTTAGACTCAAATGTGAAAGCCACCTGCCCTAAAATACATACATGTGTATAAAGCTAAAGACATTTGGCAAAAGTTACAGCTGAGTCCTTTTCTCATTTCTTGGGAACAAATGCTTCCTTCCATGGAGCATGGACTATGTGCAGTCCTTCCTCAGTTTCTCTTTGTGACAGGAGCCATCACATTCACGTATATTTCTAGGATGTCTTGCAGCACGCTGCATTATGTTATTAAATTCACAGCTTAGCTGAGCTCTAAGTGACCACCTGTACAAATTCCTTTCTTTCTACCAAAATTAGGCAGTGGGATGTATCATGGCTCCAACTCACTACAGTTGCTGTAAGAGCAATAGATTCAAATGTCTATCTATTATACTTAGGAAGGAAACAGCTATTTTGAAAGCAAAATAACAGAGAAATGATTCCTTTTCGGAATTTAATTTATTTTCTTAGTGTTAGGGATTTGAGGCTTTTATTCTCCCTTTAATGCCATGTTCTCACAATTACTTGTATAGTGGAAATGAAATCATTTCCTGCTGTCAGCTCCTCTCTCTCTCTCTCTCTCTCTCTCTCTCTCTCCCTCCCTCCCTCTCTCTCTCTCTGAAACATACACGCACATGCACACACACAAACACACAGGCATAACCACATTCACACATGTACATACAAACACCACACAAGGCCATGAACCTAATCTTTTTTAGTTTTTTAGCCTGAAGGCACTTTAATTAATTGCTTCAGTAGTTTGTGAATGGTGCACAATGAAATTATTAAAATATATATTTATTACTGGTTAAGGAAACACAGGGAAGGGAAAAGGTAAAAAAGAAGGCACAAGAGAGTAAGAAGGACTAAGGGCAAAGAGATGGAGATGGGAGGCAGAGAAGGAAAAGAAGGGGAGAATACCTAGGAGGGTATGAATGAAACACCAGAGGAGCCCACAGTCCTGACAAGACCCTAAAAGGCCCCATTCACAAAGCAAATGCACGTACTTCTCTCCTCCCCTCCTTCCAGTTCCAAATCTGTTACAGACAGGAGTCCAGCCACCCAGCAGCAGTCCTCTGGACATCGTCAGCATAGCCATCCCACCTCCAGGTATTAGCTATACAGACAAGAACATGCAGCAGCTCTTCATAGCTCTAGCATCAGGTTGAGTTTAGACCTGTCTGTTACAAAGTGAACCTGGAAATGTGGCCACTTTCTTCAAGGTGGAGATCTGCCTTGGCAATAGCTCAGCTTATTTTCATAGCCCTGAATTACCTACAAATTGGCCTAAACCAGTGTAACTCAAACTGCAAGCTACAGCCCTTTAGAGATTACTCAGTAATCTAATTGCCTCCTCTTATATTTTTTAAAATATAATGATTAAAATGCACAACATGTAGTGAGGATATTTTATTTCCATACGTGTGCACACTATCTGTGTAATGTTGTGATATAAAATTAATTTCTTCCTGTGGGTCACAATCAAAACAGTGTGACAGCCCTGGGACCAAATGATCTGAGGATCCCCAAAGTTGGAAAATATCTGACTCAGATGATTCCCTGGCCACCTGAATCTGGAAAATGTGAGCTAAAAGTCTTCTGCTGACAAATCTCCCATGATTCCTCTGTCTTTGGGATTTTTTTATTGCAGAAGATTCTAATACATTGTGGACATCCAAAACTTTGCAGAAACTTCTGGAGTCGCTTTGGAGAAAGGGATGAAACAGGCTTAGTGTAAAGTGATCTGATTAGAAGGACTGCTTAGCAGCTTCCACCAATGCAGCCCTCATTTTTCTGGCCAGTGCTCTACATAGTCACCCGTACTTTGCCCACATTCCCTTCCTGCCAGTCTGTTCAGGTCGTTTCTGGTGGACTGGCTGGCTCAGGCAGCCCCAGCAGAGGTAGCACTCCATATGACAAAGCCAGCACTGTGGAATGGGTTGTTGACTTTCCCAGAATCTGACTCCGGGTGCAGCCCCACTTGCAGATAATGTTAATGTTTGAGGAATTAAAACTGCTCGGTACCTAATGAATGCAGCCTGTGCTTGTATTAGCGCATGCCAGCTGCATCCCTGAGAACCAGGAAGCAGCAACAATTTCTCAATTATTTATCAGTTCCCTTACCTCCACCCCCAAAAGAGAGTTAGCTTATGAATTTATTTATTTCATGGACCAATATGCAGAGTAATTGCTTTGGGTTTTATGATTTTTTTCGTATGGATTTTCTTCTCCTAATTCAACAGTAGGGGGAAAAAGAGAGAAAATATCATGTCAATGTCATTTGAATCATAATAGGTACAAATTCACTCCCCTGAATAAATAGAGAGGCTTATTTATCAAACACAGAGAAGATGTCTGTCGAGCTGTGAACAGAGGGAGAGAGATCTGAGTAGGCAGAAGCAATTGCAAAAGTTTGCACATCTTCAGGATTCCCTTGGGAGGAGCAGTGCCTTCCCTGGCTGGGAACCTTGTGTTTTGGTGGCTGTTGACCAGCAGACTGGGCCGTCTCAGTGAGGAGGAAGTGCAGGTATGTGAGGGTACAGGGGGGCAAAGACAGGTGTGTCCTAGTCAGCCACTTGTCTATTCAAGGAAGAGGGGCTGGAGGAGATATCAAGATGAGCAAGGAAAGTGATAGATCTTGGTTGTTCTTTCTAGCATCTGTGGTTTTAGCTCTTTAATTTGGTTTCATTATTGTCATTGCACCCTGTTACAGCAAAACCCTAGCTTTTTGTGTATCCTTTTTCCCTGTGTCTGCTATTCACAGCCAAGCCCTCTGGGCCCCACTGCCCTGCTCTGATGGGTGAAGTCACCTCTGCTGGCTTCTCCACTGTGTACCATTCTGGAGCAAGAAGTGCCCTGTCATATTTATGGCTGCCATTTGCTGAGTGGCTGCATCCAGGGACTCATCCTAGGGCTTTCCACATACTTACCCCTTCAATTCTTACAATAAACTACCAGGGCCATACTATTTTATAACATTTTTGCATAATGAAAAAACCAAATCTCAGCTAGACTAGTGGCTTCTTCAAGGTCATACCCAATAGTACCAAATATCCAACCAGGATTTGAACCTAAAGCTTTTTCACTCAAGGAAGACAGACGTCTAGACTGTGGATCAGGAGGCAGGGCCCATCCTTTACTGCTGAGTTATCATAGATAGGTTGCCTGTTCCTCAACTGAACTCAAAAGGTAGGCAGGGTCCAGAGTGATAGTGGAGAAGATGGATGGACCAGGACTGCCTCTCTGGGACTTGAGCCCCACTACTGATACGACATGGACTTCTGGGAGAAAGTCCTAGGTTTCAGCTTCCTCATCGATCAAATGCAGGTAGTAATCACAGATGCCCCTTCGTGGGAATGATTTTGATGATTACCTGTATCATTTTATGTAAATGAAATAGCTCTGCACACCCAATACTTAGTGTGCATCCATTATTATCTAGGTTTGCCTATGTTTTCACATTTGCAACATGACAGCATGCAAAGCAACGATCTTCGGTTTAGAAAATTTATGAGTTTTTTTTTTTCCTTAAAGTTCCACAGCCAAGGAGAGCAAAACTAGATGTGCAAAGCAAAATGACTGTGAGCAGGAAGAAAAGCTTAGACATTGGTGCCCAGCAGAGGTCACATTTCACGTGGTTCTCCAGTTAACCCCCCAACACCAGCCCCATTGGCAGTGCAGGAATCACTTTTCTGTATTTCAAGTAGGGGAGTGGGCAATTGTCCCAAAGTTAGGAAATTGGTGGAAAACAAGTCTCTGATTCACAGATACCATTCCAAGAGAGGCTAGATTGCCTGCAAGGTATGGAGATTGCAGATTTGGAGTGGAACTCCAGGTAAAGAGGCCCCATAAAATGAGCTTTCCTCTAGCTGTATCAGGCATTTTCACTCCAAAGTAAAGGGCAGAGCATAAACATCAGAATTCACCCCTTTTCCTTTTTCTGACAAGAGACCAATTAATCTTGCCTCTTCAAGACACTCACACTGGAACATGTTGCAAGTACTTTGAAAACGTGATTTACTGGGTGAAGGGCGCTGTGAAATAGCCCAAAGCAACAAGAAAGATGGGAAAGTTCAAAGCCTTGCCAAGGGGAGTCAGTGCAAGTTGCCCCCAAAGGCTCCCCTAGTTAATTGGGGCTGTTAGCCTGGACTCCATCTGTACCTTTCACAGGCCCCCCTTGGCCATTAAGCAGGTACTCCGGCACTAAGCCCCATAGGGGTGGCACTCCGCATTTGCTTGCAGCAAGGAGATCCAAAGTCCCTCTGGGGAGGGAGCGGCTTGAGATCTGTGAGTTTAAAAGGGAAAGGAGCCAATACCTGGGAGCTTTTGTCAAGCAAGAAACAGAAAAGTAACACCTACTAAAGCCTGCGGGTTTAATACTCCACACAAATTGTCTCTGAGCTGTACCCTGATTCCCAAGAAGGATAACCATCTCCCTGGCTTTTACGTCCTCTTCAGCCCAAGCTCATGCTGGCACTGTGATAGATGTTTAGTGAGTTCCTGTATATCAAATGGAATTGACCAAACTGAACCCCACAGATGTGATCTTTGTGTAAGAATGCTGTCAGTTCTTCCTCCCCAATGCAGGGAGGACAATCCTGAACTCAAGGAAAGTGATCAGTCCACAAAATACCTCATTCTGTTCTTTCCCTAGAAGCAACAGATGATTTTATGTAGCTATTCACCTTCCTAGTGAAACTCTTCTTTGGACCATTCACCCACTCACTCCACCAGTATTTTTGGAGTATACACTGTTCACCAAATGTGATGCCCTTTACCAAGGTAACAACAACATTCCTAGTCTTTGCCCACTCAGCATTTATCACATAAGCAGGAAAAAGGACTACACTACAATCATACAAATTGTGTTGTTGTGATAGTTACGCATGCTCATGGGGACTGGTGAGGACTTGAAGATTATATAGTAGGGAGGCTCTGAGAGAAGGGTGATGGTGATGGTTGAAGTACTTGAGGATGATATATATATATATATGTATGTATGTATATAAAATGCATCAGAAAAGGCAGAGGTGGGGACCATGTGATGTGGAGGGGCCAATTTAAAATGACTGCTTGTCTTGAGGATAAGCTGACTGTGGGTATCGTTGATGCCAAAGCACAGCAGTCATTTAACTGTGTCCCAAAGACAAACCCCAGCACAAGGACCTTCAGGACAGCCAGCATTTGTTCATGTGTTAAAGGGTAGAAGAGTCGCTCTGGGGACTCTGTCTGATGACCTGAAGTTAGTTGTGAGCTTGTGTGCTGATTGTCTGGCACTTCCTCTTCACCTATCATGGTCCGAGGGTCTGTCTTTTGGAGTCATTAATGATTCAAAAGGGGGCAGACAGAATGTGCACATGGAAAGGTTCCAGTGGGAACACAACACAGACTCACTGCCCAGAGTTGCAATGGCTGGAATTCCAACGAGCTTCCTGAAACTGAGACATTAAAGTAGCAGGCAGCGCTCCAACCTGCCCATCTTTCTTTGCTGGCTTCCCAGTTCTTATTATAAATAACAACATTTGGCCCCCCTGAGAGGCTGTAACGGAATCTGTTCTTTCAGCTGACATCAGCAGGATTCCAACTCAATGGCTGCTTAATTGAGTGACACACAGGAAAAGCTGGCCTTCGTTACCTAACTGTCTTGGGTGCTTCTCCTTGGTGTGAGCACCCGCCCTCGGGAAGAGCTCTTGGAATCAGTCTTGTCCTAGAAAACTGGTGTCGAGGTAGTAGAATATCAGTATTGAAGGGACTTATCACATATTGAAAAAAATAAGGGAAGGGTGGAGAAGAGATCTGATCCCCTGCATAGAAACAGTTTTTCCTGGTTTACAGACCTGACTTTATCTACACACCTAACATTGAATGTGTCTCTGTGTGTGTGTGTGTGTGTGTGTGTGTGTGTGTCAGAGGGTGGTTGATAAAAACAACATAACAACCTTGAAAAGTATATATACTTACAAAATACAAGATATCTAATGCTAGGTGTCCTAAAAAAGGTACAGCCACTAATACAAAGAACTTCAGCTCTGCTTTTTCCCCTCTGAGGAGGAACAGAGTTAAAGGTGGTGGAGAGGGGATGTGTAACTTTTTTTTTCTAAGTGTTAGCCAATGAATGTATCTAATTGTACTCCTCACAATAGCCCTCTGAGGTCGAATTTGATGTACTGCTTTAACAGATGAAGAAGCTGAGGTTCAGGAAACACAGTGAATGAACACTAGATATTCAATTCAGGCTCACGTCTGTTTGATTGCAAATCCTGTACTAATTCCACTACATCCCAAGGATTCAATCACCCCCTCAATCTTTCTTCAAGCGGCTTCTATACCACATCAATTAATTACTATGCAAAATATTAATTGAGTTTCCACTGCATGCGTGGAATAGATTTTTGGTCCGGTAGGGAATATGAGGAGCAGTAATAATACTAATAACAATAATAATATTTACATGGTAATTGTTATTTTCTAAGCTTCACTGTGAATGTTTGACCCATTTAATGAGACACCTACATTCAGATGACTGACCCCTCAACACTGCATTGCCCTGCCTTTGAACACTGAGCTCTTCACTCCTGATTACTCAGAGGTGAGTAGCAGGCACAACAGGGAACACCTAAACCAGGAGGACCTTGTACTGGGACAGCATTGCTCTTCACCACAAATTCTCAGGGCTTTGACTTGTGTTCCAAGATGATTTCCTACGTGTGTCTAGGGGAGGCATGTAGGGACCCTGGGAGAAGGTAGGAGAGCTTATGAATCAGTGGGTAAGGATGTGTCCACCATACACTGATATTTTCCCATTCCCTGTAGAGGCTCAGTCTTCCTCTGCAGCACCCAAGAATGCTACAGATAAAGACACCCTTCATCTCCTAGCAAAGAAGCTGGGGTGGACAGGGTTTAAATCATAGGAAAGGAACTAGAGGTGAGACATTGCTTAAAATTAGCCAGGGGTGTTTGGGTTTGATTTTGGTACTGAACAATGAATTGGGGCCTTCTCACAGAGCTATAGCCCCAGCTCTTTTTTTAATTATTATTTTTAAAATTTTGAGACAGCACCTTTCTAGGTTGCTTAGTTTTCTGGTTGGGCGTGAGCATGTGATTTTCTTGCTCCAGCCT
Source organism: Fukomys damarensis (assembly GCF_012274545.1). Lineage (NCBI taxonomy): Eukaryota > Metazoa > Chordata > Mammalia > Rodentia > Bathyergidae > Fukomys > Fukomys damarensis. The sequence continues at coordinate 79,359,287 of NW_022900928.1, forward strand.
CCCAGAGGGCTGAGATTACAGGCAAGCACAATTATACCTGGCTAGCAACAAAGTTTTTTAAGACACATGAAAACATGATCGAGTGAGGGGAGAGAAAATGGACATTAATGGACATTGGCTAGCAGCTGCTCTCACATCTCAGGATAGGTGATTCCACATCACTCCATTCTATCCAGATTCTTAAGGAACAGTCCACATACCCCTGACTTTACCTCATTCCCTTCTCATTCCTCACTCAACTGTAACCTGGCCTCTGGGACCACAATTTTATTGAAATCACTGTTGTTAAAGTTAGAAATAAAGATCTCCTAAACGACAAAAGTTGCAAAATACTTTCAGAACTTCTCTGATCTTTTTCTGAACGTGTTCATATCACTGTTCTGTAACAGTGGATGCCATTAGCATTTCACCATTCAAAAATGCTTCTTCCTTGGTTTCTGCTAAACTTTCCTTTCTTTTCCAATTGTTTTAAGTGGTTGGTTTCCCTAGGCTGTAGCCTTAGCTCAGCTCTCATTCCCCATGCTCTGCTTGCAATTTTATTTATGCCCATGTTTTTACATTCTGCTTCTATGCTAATAATTCCCAAATCTTTATGTTCACCCCATGAATTCCATCCCTTCACACCTAGCCCTGCTGAGCAGTCACCTGGGAGCCTTGCAAGTATCATATGTTCTAGGCTTTCTATAGCCAATGTTAATTTTATTATCTTTATCTTCTGCCCTTATTTCTTATGAATTCTCTTTTTTAATCTATAGATCTCCCATCTGCTTTGTTTCCCAGCCAGGAACCTAGACTTTGCCATATTCATCTTTCTCTAGATACCCATATATAGCCAGTTATTAGTCCTGAGATTTTTATTTCAAATATGTCAGCATTGTTCACCTCTAACACCATCTTCTTCTTTGTTTCTTTTGTAGCCTTCTTGGTCTATTGTCACAGCCTCTTTTTGCCATCATCTTGTCTGGCCACACCCCCAGATATCTCCTCCACACTGCCCCTAAAGCAATGTTTCGAACATACTAAGCTGCCCACCCACATTCCCCCAAACTCTAAGCTCTTTCATGTTACTTGGCGAGGTCGATCCTAAGCCACTTCTTCAGACTCGGGGTCTATTCCTGCTTCTAACACTAAGAGCCATATTCTGCTACTTCCACTTACCCCGACCTAAAAGAGAAAGGTGTTTGATAGCCCCTGAGTGTAGTGTTCTTTCTTCTGGGAACATCCCACACAGCTCCCCATTGTCTAGCTACATTAGTGCTTTAGTGTTCTCTCCATTGATTGGAACCACTCTATTATAGACCTAAGAGAGTACCTTTAGCAAACCAAGCCCAAATTTATAAATTAAAAGAATAGGTGCCTTCCCACATAGTATATAAATGATGCAAGGCTTAAAGAAACTCATAGCTAATTATCTTCAATTACTTAAAATTATTTTATAAAGTCATTCTTTTATTTCATTCGTATTTTTGTTTTAGAGAGTCCTCTATAAATTTTTTTGTGAAAAGATTAATTCCTTAAATATCAGTTCCCGCATAGGAGAAGGGAGGGTGAGGGTCTTGCTGAAATGGGACACAAGATAAAACATTACATAGGGGAGGGGGAGTAATAATGAAACACAGGACGCTGAGAAAATGTCTAATGCAACCGTCTGCATCACAGATCTAACTTAGGCACATCATGTGAAAGACTCCAGTGAGCAAGGATGTAAGTTAATACCTAGGTCGCCCAAGAAGAGAAGAGTTAAAGTGGTTTCCTAAGTCATGCAGAATTGCTTCCCATGTGTAGCCTTATGTTTATATCCTAAAAGACAAAGCTGTCAAATATAGATTATTTGTTTAATGTGATCTTATGTGATGGGCTAAAATGTGCTGAGCTTTAGAAATGAAAGATAAAGATAATGAACTCATTACCCTACAGGGTGTTGGAGATAACACTTGGAAGAAGCCATGGTATACAAAAGCCTGGGAAGGGAGAGAAAAGAGGCAAGAAGAGAATCATTCTGCAAATATGTACTGAGCATCTATTGCCTGACATTATGTGATGCCACTGAGATCATAATGGCTATCAGTATGACCTTGATCCTCTACTGGAGGATTTGAGGAAGGAAGGAAGGAAGGAAAGAAGGTGGGAAGAAGTGAGGGAGGGAGGGAGGGAGGAAAAAAAGAAGGGAGGTAGAAAGAGAAGGAGGAAGGAGCAACCAATTGTTAATCGGTCTAGGGTAGCTTAAATTAGCCTAATCTATATTAATAGTTTACTGTTTTGCTTTTCACCAATTAGATATGCTTGCTCATAGTATATTCTTCTAGAAAACCTAGTTCCCATTAAGGTTAGCCAAAGCTTTCCCAGGCTAAGGACAGTATATCAGTTCAGCATGTTAAATTTGACGAGTAACTAAAACAGGCAGCAATGGGTACAGTTGGAATTCTAAAATTAAGTGTCAATAGGGCCCTGGCTGATCCTGCCCCAGGGCCTGTGGTCACACTTAGAAATGGAGAACCCTCCCTGCTTTCCTGGATGGACCACTCATCTCTTACTTAACCAGCAGAGAAGAAGAGAGGTAGGTGGTGCTTGGGGCTAGAGTGGATCCAGTATTTGATTCTTAATTAGTCTCAGTTATTTACAGGCTGCAGAGCAAAAGGATGGAGGGGCAGGTTTATAACTTATGATCAGTGAAGTTCAGGTATGTTCTGGGCCAGTTTTGTAAGATAGCTGTCCCAACAAAGGATTTATCAACAAAATAAAAAAAGAAAATAAAAAAAAAAAACTCTAGAGAAAATAGCTCTTTTACAACATGAGAGTCTAACAGGAAAATCTTCAAGCAGAAACCACACACTTCGCCCTGCCCAGCTTCCCTCCTACCCAGCTCAGCACACAGGCAGAAGACCTCTCTAATCATCCTCTCAAGGAACAAACACTTGACCTTTCCTTTTCTCATATGGCTTCCCCATGTGTCAGGTGAATTTTCCTTCATGGAAATGGATTCCTGTTTGGGTTATTTTTGAAGGTAAGAGTGAAGGACTTGGGGGCTTTGTTGTGACCACCCTGTACCCTTTGCTTTAATGGAGTTGTAATAGGTTCAGCTCAATAGCCACATCTTTGGCCTCAGTGGAATTCTGCTTGACCAAGATTATGGACAGAAGGCAGCAGCTGCTTACAACCTGGTGTGCTTGCAGGTGAAAGGGTAATGCTTATCTCCAGATGATCCGTGTTATAACAGCATGATCAATTTTTATGGTGATCAAAACAGGTAATTTTAATGAACGCTACTCATAACAAATCACCATCTAAAGACAAAGGAAAAAAATCAAGATTCCTGAACTAGGAGTAGTGTGGAAACAGGCTTTAACTTGTCTTTTTCCACTAATATCAAGGCACAGAGCAGACACCTCAACTCAACTCTTCCGATTCCAAGCACTGTGCATTTTGTTCTGCCCACTTTTGCTTTAGGTTGGTCTCACTAGCCCCTGAGGTCAGCATCTAATCTGAACCAGAGCCTCTTCCAGTGAAAGCAACTGACCACCAGGGAGAGGAGGAGAGGGAGAATAGAGGGCTCACAGTGAATCAGGACCACTCTTTTGGTCTCTGTGGTGCCCTCTTTTTCTTCTTGTTACACTAAGGGGTCCCTCTGCCTCCTAAAAGGGTTACGTTTCTTCTGCTTGCCCCCTTTAATGTTGGTGTCTACTGAATCTATATTCTTCCTGTTATTATTCTCTGCTTCCTTCCTGAATAATTGCTTACACCTTCCCTGACATCTTCATAGAAACATTTGCTATGAATCTCAAATTGCTATTTCCCAGGTAGATTTTATTTCTGGCTACCTCTTTCTAGACTAAAAAGTTCCTACAAGGCAAGTGATAAAAGCTCCTTATCATCTCTACTCCCTGTTCTTTTTTGTCCCATCTCCATCAGAAGTCCACTTTGTAGTCTGTGGATCTTAGACTCCTGCTTTAACTGTATCCACAACTTTTAGCTAGCCACCACATTCTGACAATTTTTTTTTTCTTTAGGACCAGTGGAATCTGCTCTCCATTTTCATTTCCGTCATGTTGGGTCGCATACAGCTACTTTCTGGCTTGTACCACAGCAGGGAAACCTAAACTGATCTTTCTGCCTCTAGTCTTGACCTCCTTTCATGTATTCTCTTATTGCCTTCAGAACAATTCTTCCTAAAAGCCTGACTAATGTGATGACTCCCCTTTGAAAAAAATCTACAAATGCCTCCAGACATTTCGATGTAAATCCTTCACACACACACACGCACACACACACACACACACACACACACACACACACACACACACACACATATATATATATGACTTTTTATGATCCCGCAATTATTCACAATGGCAATTTCATCTCTTCTTCACCCCACCCTTTGGCTTACTTGCAATTTCCTTCTTGGAAACTTTCTTTATATTGTTTTTGCATTAAAAATTTTACATAAAGTACCTATATTATTTGTCTTTTCCTTGTTTTCTGACTATTTTAAAATTGGAAATCATCCCCTATGGAAAACATATCAGGAATCAGTTCCCATGGGGAGTATTTCTGGGCTCTTTATATAAATTAGGTCCCATTTCTCTGTGATATCAGAGTACTCTGTGCATAGTTCTACCACAGCAGTTATCTCATTGCACTGTAATGTAATTCTGCATTCTGTGTTTATCTGCCTTCTCCACCAGACTATAAGTGTCTTGTTTTTTATATCTTGTATTGTCAGTTTTTTTATTGTCAGTAAAGCACCTGCTAATATTGGATGTTTAGCAACATGAGGGCTACACGAAAGAAGGTGAAATTATGATACAGACTGGAGCTGATATTCTAGCCATGTTATCCCAAGTACATTCATAACCATGCTATCCTGATCACCATGGTTATAATTGTTCAAAATGATATTTCCAGTCGACATTTTTTTATCACATAGCACTCCAAGAAGAAAGAGACTCAATCCTGGTCTTTTACCAGAAATAGTTACATTTCAAAGACAGATCTACCCAATGAAATCATTTTCTTTTTGGTGAAAGCGGGCATCTCAACCTTCTGAAAGCCACAAAGTGATTCTCCACATAACTGACTACCTACATTTCAATTCATTTATGCTCTTCACTCCAAGTCTACTCTGTTCTATGCACATGTTGCATGGGAGGGATAAAAGGCACATTTTAGACAACTTTGGTGTTCATGGAGTTTACTGTGAGCACTCACTTGCTGGAGGCAGTGCTGATTGTGAGTGCCCTGCATGTGCCTTGCAAACCCAGGAGCATTAGAAAACTTTGTGTATAAGCGTCTATCCTTGATGACTCAATTATCCAATTATTTGTAACTCACTAGAATAGCCACCAAACTCTTGTTGAGCATCCACTATACTTGCCCACTTGTTGCAACATAGAAATGAATTACATACAGCTTCTCTGCCCTTGTAAAACATTTTAGAGTTTAGTGGAGGAGGAGAAAATATACCAACAAACAATTATATTATAATGGGAGGCATATACTAAACAAAACCAATGGAAAGGCCAACTTCTCCAGACACTAAGAAGAGACAAGCATTCTAGACAGAAGTAATAGCAAGTATATAAGGCAGGAAAAGTGGGAGGGAAGATGAGAGGTTCTGGGAGGTGTTAGACACTAGTTGCAGTGCATCACTAGTTATTGAGGAGACTGGAAGAGGGAATGTTGAGAAAGTAGGTTGCAGTGGCAAATTAAGAGTTGCCTAAGGCAAAGAAAAGAGAAAGGAGATACTAGAGTTTGGACATGGATTAGTCCCTCGGTGTTGGTGCAGTTGAAAATTTGGTACCCAGGTTGGTAGTTTTGTTAAATGGTATAACGGGTTTTTGTTGTTGTTGTTGTTGTTGCTTCTTTAATTTTATTGGTACATTTAGGGTATATAATATAATGGTATTCATTGTTGGTGGTATTTATTTGTACCTTTACATAATCAACCTTGATTCTTATTTTTCTCCATCCCCCTGTCCTCCCTTCAACCCCTCCCTCCCTCCCTATCTTCAGACTTCGTTTCCATTTCTTTTTCACTTGCTCATGTTAATTCCATTCTGCAGAGCCTAAGGAGAGGTCTTTAGATCTTTGGGGAAGCTACCCTTGGAAAGAATTAAGAAAGCTCCTGTGGGACCCTGGAGCTCTTGGAAGAGTAAATGGTTATAAGGACAGGCTTCATTTCTAAATTGCTCTCTGGCTCCTGTTTCAGAATATTTGTTTTTCTCACATGTGCTCTTGCCATTGCAATGCCATTTATTGTTAGGTTCTCATTCCAAAGGCGAAATCCATCAGGTTACTGTGTTTTGGATATTCAGTCTCCAAAGGTGAGCTAAATAAACCTCTTTACTTTTTAAAGTTAGCCTCCCTTGGGTATTTTGTTTTAGTAACAAAAGTGGACTAATACATGAGTCAAAGATTTGAACTATTTTAGTCCCTGGGGAGTTCCTAGCAGCTACAGGAAAGTAATAGGAAAATTGGAATCTTCAATATGAAAAAGGATGGTTATCAGAATTAGTGAACTGAGTAGAGAACTATTAAATTAATTCAAGAAAGAGATGATTTACTGAAATTCCTTGCATATGCTTGCTGTGTGACTTGCTCCCCTTTTTGACCTCCATATAATCAGTATTACCTGGGTGACTGTACTTGCAATCTTATTGGTTGGTTATAGTTTTGTCCCACTCATGCCCACCTTGTAATTTTCCATTGGGTCTTACAGTTTTGTCCCACTATGTACCAGCCTCACCACTGGGCTTTGCTGTATAAAACATCTTTGAAGATTAGAATGAGTGGGCAAACCCACTTCTGATTCCCCTTCTGTCTCTCTTAGACAGAAGCTTTCTTTCCCTCAATAAATTTTTCCTACTTTAAAAAAAAAGAAAGAATGAGACGATGAAACAAATTTGGTCATAGCAGCAGGTAAGAAGCAAGGGACATTCAGAGGGTAACTGGGAAGCAAAGCTGAAAGTTGTGATCATTTTTAATAGGAACAAGGGAGAGTAAGGCTAGGGAAAGGCAAATTAGGCACACAGCTCAGTATTGAGGTGAATGCCAAAATATAGTAACAGAGATTAAAAATATTCTAATATAATATTGTACAAAACTAAAATCAATACTAAAAATAGTGATTAGTGAAGTAGCACAATTTTAAATAGAGATGGAATCAGTGTTCTTTTTTGCTTCTGGTTCCATTATAGCTTGACTTGATTCTGTAGAGATCCTAGCTGTATTTCAACATCTGATGTATTATTTATTATGGTCTTTAAAAATATTGAATTCTGTGATTGCTTGCCTCGATTAATATTTTTGTTTTTGCTTGCTTTGTTGCTGTTGTTGTTGCTTTGCTTTGTTGACACTCTTAAATTTTGTGCCAAGACTGGTGCCTCACTCCGCTCCTGGGCCTGGAACAGCATATGGAATGATTGTCAAGGTGTTGCTGTACAGAAGGTTTTAATGTCCCAGGGCTGCCTTAGTCCACTGAAGAAAGATTTTCTGTTTCTAGAAGTGACTTTATTCCCCTGATGCTTTTCCCACTCAAGTCTGCCTTTTATTCTGGGCATCTCTATCACATGACAACATCATGTGAATCCCACCTATTTCCTCCCTTGGAGCTCACTAAGTTTGTGTCTCCCAGGATGAAACTCACATGCACCTTGTGTACAACTTCGTAAATGCCACAAATGCTTTGGAATAAGCATGGAAATTGGTTTCTAAGCTCCAGCAGTTTCTAAAATAGGGGTGATTTAAAATAAAGCAGTACAATAAAAGGAATTCCTATAGAGCACATTGTCAGAAAGAGCAGAAAGCCTCCGAAATGGAAGACCTGGGGAAAGAGTCCTAAAGGGCATGGAGCCATTGTCGGTAAAGGTGATGTAGGAAGGAATCGTGGCCTGCCAGGAACAGCAGCCAGCTCAATCTCCATCTCTCCATTTCCCTCCATCTCCAAAGCTGCTTATTGCTTTATATCTTGGCCCAATGCAGATGTAATATATTCTGTGAGTGTGAAATCTGAGTTGAAAAATATTGTGGACTTTGGAAACTGAGGTGGTAATTAAGCAGGGGTTGTCCAAGTTAATTGCAATGTGCAGATGGAGGGCATTGAGCAGGTGGGTGGGAAGAGAGGAGGGTGCTGGGAATATATGTCCACATATAGCAATCGTGGGTGATGAAAAGGATAGAGTAGGCAAGAATGGATATTGGCTGAGATAATTTGATGATTATGGAGAGTGGAAGAGAATAGATTAAATTTGAATAGTGAATGTCTGATAGACTCAATTTTCTTAAGAAGTTTGTCTTCTAAGAGCATGAGTTAAGGTGAACTTTTATCAGGATAATGAAGGTTAGGAGAAGTACAAAGAGAATTGGCCAAAGTGAAGGAATGGACCTGGAGGCATGCCTGGACCTTCTTAGCATGGAAAACATGAGTGTGTATAACACCAGCCTTCAGGGTGTCAGTCCATTTCCGTTGCTGTAGCAGAAACTCATGAGAGATACAACATAAAAGAGGAAACATTTATTTTGTCTCATGTTTTCAGTGGTTTCTGTCCAGTCAGCTGGCTCCACTGCTAATGGGCCCATGGTGTGGAAGAATCTTATTGCATAGGACAAAGCTTCCCACTTTACTGCAGTTGGGAAGGAGGGAGGCAGGGGGGCAGGAAGAACAGTGGGGAGAGAGGGGAGGAGGCGCATGAGGACAATAGGTACTCATATTTTTCAAGACAGCACCTGCTAAGTTTGTGCCACCTCCCAATAAAGCCATAAATTATAAATCTGTCATTGGGTTAGTCCAAGCCTTTAGCACATGGCATTTGGGGACATTTTAGCACCAGAGCATAGCATTATGGTTGGGTCATTTTTGTCATTGGCTGTGCTCAGCTTTCTGGACAAAGGCTTGGCAAAGTTCCATTGTAGGATTGACCAAAGTTGGGTTATGTAAGGTACGGGAAGGAGAATTTCAGAAGAGGTTAGGGTTTGGGTAGTGACTGATGAGACTGGTAGTGAGACGAGAGCATTGCTGCTGTGTCTGTGCTTCTAAGTAGGATTCAACATGTTCATACAACTGGAATGGCTGCAGGGTCCATGCAATTACCAGAGCAGGTTTTGGTAGAATCAGCTCCAGGTCAGCACAGGCAGCCACATAGCCAGCACTGTCTAACAATATTTTATTCAATTTTCAATCTTGGTGCCCTTTTCAGTCATAATGAGCTCTGCATTATTAACAGTACTGCCTCTGCTTCTGAAATGCAGCCCAAAAGATGTCTTATCTGCTCCTTTGGGACTTTAGGAATTGGGGGATAAAACTCATTGCCCTTAGTTCTTAAGAACATAACACTGTAAGTTTCCCCTGGTCCCCCAGCTCATAATAAAAATGCCAAAATATGGAAGTCAGTGATGAAGGCATCATTCTTGGTTGATAATGAGGACAGATACCGCAAACATTTCTTACAACCCACTGAGTGCAGCTGTCAGGGGAGAAAGGAATTTGAGAAGGCGGTATGTAATTAACCTAGTTGGAATTGGGCCAAGGAACCCAAGGTTAATGGCCCTGGGGATGGGAGCATTAATGCTCACTAATGGTCAAGCCCCTTTCCATGTCTTACTCATTAGAGCCACCTTTTATATTCGATAAGATCATGGCCTTTGGCCCTGGGACAAGGGTAATGGAGAGTTGCCACTCCCCCCACCCCGATGATGTGGTGTGCATTCTGACAGCTTCTGTCCAGGGTTTGATCCTCCCCATCATAATATTCAGGTAAAATGTGGAGCAGATCTCAACATAGCATCCATCTGCTGAGCACCGCTGATGATAGCTAAGACATATACATGATGCATATTCATGGGCAAAATTGTTTCAGGTTTTCTTCCAAAAAACTGACAAAAGCATGACATCCTCTTGCTTTCACCTGTTTAGTGCTGAGATTCCTTTTTCTACACACTCCCTGGGTGAGCTGAAATAGAGTCTTTAACCACTCTGGGATGTGTCCTCAGTCATATTTGATGGCAGCGACAAGAATCATTAATGTGAAGCTTCACTGCTGTCTGCTGTGCCTTGATGGACAAAGAGAATGCTATTTTTGTCCAGTTCATTTCCCCTTTCCCTTATTCACTTTACCCTCCACAAGAGAATTCTACCTTTGCCATAAGCTAATCTTCTGTGATCGGCTTTGTGATGCAAATTGGGGACAGTAGATAGACAAAGAAGTGGCACAAGTGAGAAAAGGTATAAATTCCAGGGACATAAAAAAGCAGTGAAGATGCTAAAGAGAAATTGGGGACAGTAGATAGACAAAGAAGTGGCACAAGTGAGAAAAGGTATAAATTCCAGGGACATAAGAAAAAAGCAGTGAAGATGCTAAAGAGAAGGAGAAGAGTCAAGTTCATCTGGGCATGGGGTGGGAGGGTACAGAGAATGAACATCAGGATTAGAAAAGAAAAGCCTAGAACAGCTGTGTTGTGTCTGTGTTTGCAAGGAAAGAAGCATCAAAGAAATAGGGGCAAGTGACTTTTAAGAAGCCTTCCTGATAGTTATCAATTAGGTCACTTTTAGTATTCTATGAGAGTTACGAATAAACACTGGTATTGGGTTTAATTATGTCTGACTGGTGGAGTATTTCTCCTTTGTGGGAGAGACCCTCCTGACACTGGGCCATGGGGGTGCTGGCATTATCAAGTTTACATGGGCTCCCGGAAGACTGACGTTGATGCTTTGCAAGAAACTCAGACAGAGATGATGTCTTTGTTTCTTCTATGACCTTCGCTTGAAAGCACATTTTGAGTTGCTGCCTCTTCTAATGCATTTTAAAAAGCAGAGTGTGTTAGAAATTACTAAATACCACAATTCCCATACTTCCAGGAGCGATCTAAACCCGGAAAGGCTCTTGGGTTTGTACATCAGTTTCACGTGCATTCTTATTTAACGCTAACAAACTCTCAAGAGTTTCCCAGGCCACATTCCCATTTGTAAACATGCAAACTGAGGCAGAGAGCCAGAGAAGAGCGAATTTGTTCATGGTTATGCAGCTAATAAGAAGCAGCTCAAAGCAGAGTAGAAGTGTGATATTTTTTTAAATCAAAGGGCAGCTGAAGGAAGGAGCCATGTTGAAAGAGGAAATTAAATGCTTAAGTAGAAGCAGGGATTACATGAAAGCGCTGGGGCTCTTCTTTAGGTTTCCCTTGCCAGACTCATTTGGATGGCTCTATGCACACGGTGGCTTTGAGCCCTTTGTGGAGAGAGCAAGCAAAGCAGCAGAACAGCAGAGCTCTAGCTCTTCTTTTTGCAGTTCAGTTCACATAATAGCCTCAGATGGCTGGTGGTCTCCTCTACTTCCCTGCCCCTTTTATTTGGTCCCAACAAAAGGGCAATGGAGGAAGCAGAGTCCAGCTTCTACTTTTGGCAACTAAGGGCCAGGCAAGGACACGACAAGAACCTCCTCTTGGAGCTGCCAGCCTTGGCATTTTCTTCACAAGCCTGCAAGATAATTCAAGCCGTCAAATCATCCAAAATCAGATGCAGGCACAAATCGTTTTTCTGTGTGAACATCTCACTGGCTGAACACAAGCATCTCAACTGCCACAGTGTCCTAATTTTCTTAGTCAGAGACAACAAAACCCAAGGTAATGAGCAGAAAAAGGGAGTAAGTCCCAGGGGACCCTCTCCAGGGGAGTCTCTTGGGCTTAAATACATTTAAAGCAGATCCAAAAGAAAGCAGTGATTACAGGCTAATTTTCTGCCTGCACTATATTAAGTACCCTGGTGTGTACACAAATGGCAGTTGCTTTGTGCCAGAAATGTTTTTACTGAATTGCTCTTATTGGTAAAATATAGAGAGAGAGAGAGAGAGAGAGAGAGAGAGAGATAGGTGCTAAGGGAATGTTTTTCAATTTAAAGGTAAGGCTATCAGGACACCAGTAAAAGATATAAGACAAGCACTTAACCAAGAGTTGTTTTTCATTTTCAAAGGCTAATATAGGAGAAATCAAAATAATCCTGTGCTTTGAATTTTCCAGGTAAGGAAGAGTCTGCAGGGTTCAAGCCTTTATATAGGAAGGACCGAGCCCTGCCTCATAAAAAATATACACTTAGTTTTCTGGCAGGGAAGCAGATGGACTGAGGTGGGCAACAGAAATGAGGACATGTGGATGGCTACACCTTTTCTAAGGAACCACAGGTGGCTCCAAGGGAACAGTATTGGGTACTGACACACCCGTACATAGGGCATCACCATCAGCCTAACAGCCAACTCACCCACTCCACTGATTTCCTCTCCTCTTCCTCTTTATGTTGGGGACTCAAGTCTTAAAAGAATTTGTGTGGTTTTGTTCATTCACTCACACCTCCTCCATTCATTCTAAATTACAACGAACAGACCACAACATAGGAAACAAAAAATGTGATTATGAGAAAGGAGTTAGAAGCCTAATAGGCAAACAGAAATGGAACACGGCCATCAAAATCAGAGAAAACTGTATGAAAAATTCCCCCAAAATGTAAATTACCTTGAATAAACAACTTAAAATCATACTTGTAAAATGAGGCAGTGGGAAGATTATGAACCTTTTCCTCAGACAGTTATAGAAAGAATTAAATTATATATAAATGTATATAATGCAAGCAATATATATATATGTGTATATATATATATATATATAATTTATACACACAGTATAAGCAAGTGGCATAGAGTTTGTTGCCAAATTAATGCACAATAACTGTGTGTTGTTCTTGTTCCTCCTCTGAGCTCTCAGTTGATGCCTAAAAATTTTTACCCCGGAGACACATGCAAATTTGTCAAGGCAAAAAGCAAGAAATACTTACCTGTCTCTGTTAATGTCTAAACCCGTGATTCTCTCAGTCTGAGGCACTGAAAGGAAAGACGAAGACTGTATGTGTATAGTAAGGCAGGGGAATTTGTTCTAAGAGATACTACGAGGACAGTGATATATACTTTCATCCTGGGTACCATGCAGCCATGCAGGCATGTGGGTGGGTGGAATTCCCACCCCAAATGATCTCAGCAGCTCTGAGAAAATATTCATAGCGGATCTGAAAGACAAATGAAAATTTTCAATATTCCAAGCTCCAGAATCTCACCCTTGGTTTTTGTCCATTTCTGAGGATGTGTGGTAGGATCATTAATTCCTGAAATAAATGAACATTTGCATTTTAGGTGAGAATAAGCTGTAAGTTAGAAATTAATCAACCTTTTCGGTATTTTTTGTTTTATTTGTTCATTTTTTATTAGTTTATGTCTGCAGTACATAGTGTTTACATTCCTTGTGGAGAGCCGGCACATGTACACAATACCTCTTCATGCCTCTTTTCATCCCCTTTCTCTCCCTACTCTCCATCTCTTAATTCCATTCCCATGTGAGAAAGATTTATCTCTCTACTTCCTATTGTCTATCTTTTATTTTCTTCTTTATTTATAACTTGGGTTTCTCAAATGAGAGAAAACCTGTGATATTTAATCTGTCTGATTTATTTTGTTTAATATTATGGTGTCAAGGTACATTCACTTTCCTTTGAATGACTCAGGCTCATCCTTCTTTATGGCAGAGTAGTACTTCATTGTGTGTAAATGCCACACTTGGTTTATTCATTCATCTCTTCATCAACATATGATTTAGTTGTTATAAATTGTACTGCCATAAACATGGGTGTGCATGTATCATTATAGTGTGATGTCTTTAACTCTTCTAAGAACATACTTTGAAGGGGAATAGCTGAATCAAATGAAATTTCTGGTTTAGTGTTTTGAAGAATCTCCATACTGATTTCCATAGTAGTTGTACCTCTTTACATTCCCACTCACAGTGTAGAAGCCTCCTCCCAGCTTTGCCAGTATTTGTTATCATTTGCTTTCTTGATGCTGGTCAGTCAGTCTTTCTGAAGTTAGCTGGAATCTCATTGTTGTTTTAATTCACATTTTCTTAATGCTCAGTGATATTGAATATTTCTTCATGTATTCATTGACCATTGTACTTCTGTAAAGTATTGGGGGGAATCTAATTTTGGGGTTCTTTATTTTTCTTTTCTTTTTTGTGGGGGACTGTTCCAGGGATTGAATTTGGGTCTTTGCTCTTGCAAGGCAGTTGGTGGAACCACTGAGCTAAATCCCTGGCTGGGGTGTTCTTCATATATAGTAGATATTAGTCTCCTAGGGAATAGCTGGCAATTTTTTTCCCATTATGTCAGTTGTCTTTTTGCTCAGTTGGTTGGTTTTTTTTTTTTTTTTTTTGCTGTGCAGAAGCTTTTTGATTTGTTGATTCTCAGTATGATTTCATGTACAACTGAGGTTCTGTTCAGAAAGTCCTTGAATATACCTATTACTTCAGAAGTTTCACCTATTTTATCCAGTGGGTTACTTGTTTCTGTTTTAACATTTAACTCATCCATTTTGATTTTAGTTTAGTACAAGGTCAGAAATAGGGGTATAGACTCAGATGTAGGTATACAATCTCCCTGGCACAACTCATTAAAGAGGCTATCTTTCCTCCAGTGTATATTTTGGCCCCTTTATCAAAGAGCAGTTAAATGTGCTTGGGATTGATTCTCCATCCTCCATTCTGTTTCAGTGATCCTAATGTCTGATTCTGTGCCAGTATTATGCTGTTTTTAATCACAGGATCTTTGTAATATAATCTAAAGTCTGGGATAGTGATGCCTGTCACTTTGCTCTTTTTATCTAGAATTGCCTTTGGGCTCTTTGAATTCCATGTGAATTTTATTATTGTTTTCTCCAGCTCTGGGAAGAATGTGGTTGATATTTTTATTGGGATTGCATTAAGTCTGTATATCATTTTATTCACTGTCTCCTGCAGACATGGGGAAGATCAGCTTATCTACCACTTATCCAAAATGGGACACTGGAATTTAATTGAAGCTTGTCTTCTTGTCTCATGTGCCAATACTGAAGTGAATGTTTCACTTTGTTTGAATATATTGACCCTCAGCTCCCTTGTGCACGTATTACTGTGGAGCCTCATATGTGACTTAACAACCTCCAGTGTTGAGCACAGCTTCAAGGGCATGACTGTGAGTGAGAGAAGGAGAATGTTCACCTCTATTTCTCTGAGATCCAAGGAATGGATTGTGACCTGCATTTTGGCAATGATAAGCTCTGTGGCCTCGGGCAAATTACTTTATTTCTTTGAGCATGTTATATCCTCTGTGAAATGGGGATTATAACATCTCATAGAGCACTTGTAAGACTTAATTTAGATAACACAATTTAAATACCAAGCAGAGCAACCATCATTTATTGGAGGCATTGTTAATATTATTTCCCTGCCAAAGAATGCAGAATGAAGGACAGTTGGCAAAGATTTCATGTTTGATGATGATGATAATGATAATAGGAGCATCACTGTGAAGCTCAGAAAGGAGAAAAACATTAAATTCCGTTGCCTCCAGCCTTCAAAGGTGAATTCCTGCTAGTTGTACACAAGAGGGATGGATGCAATTTTGCTGATTCATGGTACTAGGAGAGCCCTGAAGTTCGAAGCTCAAATCTATAGGATCCAAGACACTGGGCAATAAGGGAATCAAAGCATCTAGCTGCTTGTTCGCTTTGCTCAATCTTCTGCATCACAAGCTCCAACACCAAATAACAATTGATGTGCTTTCCCACCAATGAAAATGTCCTCAGCTGTAGTGTCTCTCAATTCCCTGAGCTGCAGGCACTCAGCTTTGCCTCTGAGTAAACCTTTAAAGCCTGGGAGAAATGTGTCTCCCAGGTCAAGTTTCACCCCTTGGGAACTGGTATAGAATGGCACCCTCCTTCCTGATCCAGTGGAAATTGGAGGCAGCCTATAAGGTACTGGCTTCTCTGATGTTCAAGTTGAGCATCCCAAATCAGTCATGGCTAATTGTCGCATTCTTCTATCTTCTGTCTTATTCTTCTCCAATGTTTCTTTCAGCCTTGTCCTCTTATTTCCTTAATTGAGACTTGCTCAAAATTGCTTTGTCAATTTTTCCAGCTGCCCCTCTCAGAAAGCAGACAAATAATGGGATGACAGTACTAGGTGGGCCATAAATAATTTTTAATGAACACAAGCAGCCAAAGTGACCCTTCAATTACAAAAGGAAATCTTTTGTTAACATATTGTCATATCTAATCTTTGTAATGCCACCAGATTGCCACTTAGTATATAGATGCACACCTTCTTGCTCATCAGTATAAAACCCCAGCTAAGGACTTGTGTGCTTCCTGCCTTCTGATCCCAGCTTTACTACCCAGATGCCTGCTGGACATTGTCTTCTGATTTCTGTGCTGCTATTCCCTGGTCCACTAGAAACTTGTCATTATGGTTCTCAGGCTTATTTTGATTCAAGGCTCATGTTTCTGTGTGTTGAACTCTTTCTTTAGCCTTTATGCCTTGGTACTTGCTGAACTCTGAAAAAAACGAAGGCCTCTAACTCAACCTTCTGTTGTACTTAAGCACATTGATTAATAAGTTCCATATTCAGGACTTAGGAGCTGGTGAGTACTGGATGTCTCAAATATAACCCTATGAAATAGATTATTATTCATCCCATCTCAGCCGAGAACATTATGACTCAGATAAGTTAATTGATTAGTTCAAGGTTACTGAGCTAAGAAATTATAAACTCCAGATTGAAATTCATTGTCTGTGGCTCTCTTCTCCATAGTCATTCTTTGTTTCTGCTGAACAGGATTCAAAATTTTGGAACTGGCACAGAAGAGTTTACTAGTCAGAGTAATAGCAAAAGACAGAATTCCCTTTGCTTTGAATGAAGGTATGTAAAAGAGGAGACAATTTGCAGAAGCCATGGACAGGATAAAGAAAATCCCAAAAGGAGGTTGAGGCACACAGTGGTTTACAATCAAAGGAAGCTGTTATTGCCTCTTGTTCAAAGGGAAAAAAGGAAAGAGCAATGTGCTGGAGCCAAGTAAGAGTTATAGCTGAGTCACCACCTTCCTTCCTGACCTTTGCATTTTGCAGTAGGTTCACCATGAAGCTGACAAAATTAAGTGTAAGCTTTCATTCCATTATGTCTTACTGCACATGGATATACCAAAATGACTTAGGGACAACACAAGATTCTTTATTGTTTATCTTTTCATGGGATCAATAGGTATTTTTTCTGATTCTCAAAGTATCATTGGGAGGCACTCAGATAGCTGCATTCAGCTGGCAGCTTGACTGGATCTGAAACATGTGGGACTCACATGCCTGGGATCCTGAGTTCTAGTATACATGGTACTACTCTCTCTGAACTTCCTTCCTGATAGCTGGCTTCCAGAATAGCAAAAGCATATACTACCAGGTATCAGAAGACCTATGTCAGGAAGCAGGACAGCAACACCTCTACCTCAGTCTGGTTAGGGAAAGTTGTGAATAGCTCAGAAACAAGGGGAGGGAATGCAGATTACACATCTTGATGGAGCAGTGACATATACACAAGGAGAAATTCCTGGAGGCAACTTGTTGGCCAATCCATCAGACTACCTTCTGGCTACAGCAATTTACACCCTTTTATGTGGAAAATGTTCCCTCCTTCCAAAGATATGCAAAATTTTTATTCCATCATGACACCCAACAGCTAGTGTCCAATGTCTCATGATTTGTATTGGCAGCACTGTGGACATTACACATCTTGGACTAAAGAACTATGGACTGAAAATACAAGTTTAAAAGCTTCACAGTCAACATAAAATGGTGGTGTAATACCAATACAGGCACAGCATAATTGTAATTAACACTCCCATTCAAAAGAGAGAAAAACAGGAAATGCATGACAATTAACTGTCCACAGCTACTGCAAAATCCAGCAGAGGGCATTTGTTGCTCTTGCAGCTTCTCTAGGGGCAAAGAATTTCCTTCAATTATTGTCGACATCTGCATCTGGGAGGGTTTCTAGTTCCCAGATGCCTTGAGTTTTTGGTTCTACCTTCAGAACTCTTGGCTTTGCCCTCAGATTAATTCTTCCTTTTTCATAAGATAGCCCAAGCTTGCAGCTGAGTAACGTGCTCAGCCTGACCTCTTCCCATGGAGAGCTGGGGACTCACATGGCTCTTGGCACTTTGCCTTTCCTTATTCCTCTTTCCAACGTGGCAGTCCTCTGATTAGGACAATTCTCTTTAAATTACTGTGTGCTACCCATTTGTCATATTAGGGCTCACTCCTTGCTCTGGGCTCCAGTTATTGCTCCTTCTGCAACTGACCTCTCTTTATTTTTCGTGTGAAGCTGCTGTAGGTCAGCACGGTATGATTCCTAGGAGTCCTTCAATGTGGTTCAGAGGTCTCAGGAGCACTGCCTTAAATCTTCTAGACATCATAACAAGGAGTCCTCCAGCCACAGTCTTGATTTGATTATTTCTCCACTGCCTGTATTTTGAAAATCTTATGCCACCTGGAGAAACTGTCCTGGGGCCTCTATATTTTCTAAATTTTATTGGAAAGCTGATCAATTGTTCTCTGGCTCCTGTCCCATTTGTAATATCTCAATTTAAAAAGTAGCCACCTAGCTTTTTCAATATTTTACCTGGCTTAGGTCAAGTGCATAATGCACTCTGCTACCTTCTCTCTCTCCAAGCTTTTGTCAAGGCTCTCCTCTGCCTCTCCAGACTGCCACATGATCCTCATAGCTGATAACCATGTCTTGAGTCTTTGTTCTGGCAGATTCTACTATATAGGTGAAGTTTAGTTAACTATTAATATTTTCAGTTATCTAACAGTTTGGTAGGAAAAAAAATCCAAAACTTAGAGGCTTAAAATAACCACTGCCATGCATTTGCTCATGATTTTTCTATTTGCACAAGGCTTGATAGAGACAAACCAACTCTGTTCCACATGGTGATGCCTGGGATTTTTCCATGTGGCTGCTTTCAGCTGTGTGGGCCTCTGAGGCTGGAACATGACAAAAGGCCTTGTTGTATTCACTTTTCTCATTGCTGGGACACAATACCTGACACTTGCAACTTAAAGGAGGCTCACATTTTGGCTCATATTTTAGTCCATAGTTGGCTGCCTTCAATGCAGGCCAGCATGGCAGAGGGACATGCTCCTCATAGCACGGTGGTTGGAAAGCAGAAAAAAGAATCAAAAGAGGATCTGGGAAGGGAAATATCACCTTCTGGCTGATACCCACAGTGAACAGCCTCTTCTAACCAGGTCTTCCCTCCTGACTACGAGGAGGCTCTAAGGTTCTATAATCCAGTCACCTTCCAAAGGCCCCACCTATGATCACATGAGGCTTTAGGGGGGACATCTAAATATAAATGCTAACAAGCTTCAACCCAATGTGTTTGGAGATTATCTACTACACAGAAGTACATAACATGACAGAAACAGGGCCTCTTACTTATATTGACTGCTTATAAGGCCTGGGAAGAAGCACTAAAAATTAGTTACCTTGTAACATTGTGTAGATGGTATTCAAGTAAGGTACTTTAATTGCAATCACTCAATACTCCAATTGCTTTTAATCTAATATAACATTCATGATGCTTCAGTGGCATTTGAATGACAACAATATCTTGGGAATTTACCTAAGAAGAATTTGACTGGAGATGCATTGAATTTAGTTGTAGTTAGATGTATGATATTGACTTCATATGATATCCATGCTATTTAACTCTTTTTAGCTGATCTAATGTAGAGACAGTTCCCAGAAATGTGCTTTCTCTGTACATGTAGATACCACTGTTGCAGAGGCCATGTTGCAATGTGAATTTTTCTTGGGGACCAGCATTGGGCATAAGTAGGGAGTGGAAAAAAAAATAAGGTTTGAAATGTAAGAATCCGGAAGGTGGTTTGTAAAAAGCTCTTCCAAATATAACAACACATAAATGAAAGAAAATAGATGTTTTTTTTTCCATAACAATATCCTAACAATTTTCACAATATTACCATGATTTGGGAAGCTAAGATAAATGGTCCTAAGCTAACAATTTAAAAATCAATCAACCAGGCAAGAGTATATGGCAAATTACCTTTCTATTTTTTCTATAGCAAATGCTAATATAAAATTGATAGCATATAAATAAATGGTAAAATGTATATAGCTAAGAATATATGAAAACTATTGTAGAAAAGCATCAGGGAGCTATTCAATAACAATATATTTTGTATAGTTCCTGATATTTGTAGGTATTTTTCAGCTTTTAAAAAGTTATCACTTGTGATTTTTTTTATTTTAAATAAATACCCACATATATACTCATTCTTACATTGTAATTACATAATTTTTTTCTTAAAGACCACTTTGAAATTGCACAAGATTTAGGCCTCACAGTTGGGCCACGTTGGTTGTTAGACCAAAGACTTTACTTTCAAAGGTAATGTAAAAAGGCAAAGTAATACAATCTTGGAGTTGCTGCATTCTCCAGGCATGAAGGAATCATTCTCAGTGTAAAATGACTCATCTGGGTTGTATTCTGGGGGATGTAAAAGAATCAAAGGATACTGTGGTGAGATGAGACAAGAGGAAGGATGAGCAAAGAATGTCAGCTTACCCAGTACTGCCAGAACAGAGATGGGGATGTCACCTCTACCCTGTGGGACACACTCATATCTGGTCAAGGTCTGGAGGCATAGGAAAATAAATTATGCTTATAATGATAACAATAATGCTAATAATAATGCCTCATTTATGCATTCAATTATTGCACAGAGCATTATTTTGAGCACTATAGGTGTTAATTCATTTGCTCCTCCTATGCACCCCGTGGGATAGTTTCCATGGCCATACCCATTCAGTAAACAGAGAAAGTAGGCATAGACAAATGCAGAAACTTGACCTATGTCAGCCCACCTGCACCTGGAGGAGCTAAGGTTGCAGTAGGAACCATCTGCTCCCAGGGCTGCTCACTAACCCAAGACACTTTTGCATTCACCTAGCACTGTGAAGTTTATGGAGCAATTTTACATAGGGCATCTCACTGACAATCCTTATAGCCCTGAGAAGTTGGCAGGATAGTTGCTGCTACTCTCATTTTATGGATGATTAATCAAATCTAAAATCGCAAAGTGACTTATTCATGATCACCTAGCTAGTTAAGTGATAGTGTTGGAACCAAAAGCCAACTCTTGTGTGCTTTTTAGAATATCACACTGTGTATTAATAAATTTCAATTTATTTAGTTTCTAAAATGTCTTTATGCATAATGTTAACAGAGTATCTTCTGCGGCTTTATAAAAAGATATCATCAATTCCACTGTTGCCGAAGACGTTCATCTTGCAGAATGCCCTTAAGCCCCTCCCTTCTGTCTCCAGATTCACTTTTTAATAAGCAGCCATTTCCTCCATCTACTTGTCAAATCCTGTATATGCCTTGGCCTTTGTGGTGCCAGGGAGAAAAGAGAAACCCAACTTCCCAGAACTTGGAAGTACCTGGTGGGCCAAGGAGATAGTAAATGGATTAAGGTGGCTGGAGCATAGAGTGAATTAATACCAAGGTGAATAACCCTGGGGCTGGATGGCAGAGGCTTTGGGTACCACAATATGAATATTATTTTGCAAGGGATGAGGACTGAGTATACACAGATATCTACCAGATACTGGGTGAAAAGAGTAAAGAAATAAAGTCATAGTCTTTATCCATAGACTGGTATCTTGTTTAGGAGTAACAAATGTATGTAAAGGAAGAAGGAAAATTGTAAAAACAACAATTTAGAAGTATTTAAGAAAGAATAGATAAATGAAAAATGTGTTTTAGCATCACAGAACCATAAATAAAAGAATATTATAACAGCCATAATATTTAAAACTAGCTCAGAGATCTATAGGAAAAATCAACCCTGCTCTTTCTAAACATTTTCTGTTTAAAGATGACCTAGAAGACAACTAAGGATCTAGCTTGTTCAGTGGCCTTATATAAGTTGGAGAATTCACTTCCCACCTCTGGTAATTAGATTAATTTTTTCCTAAACTCCTCACTGGTATCATGATGGGGTTGGAAAGGGCAATGAGATGTGTGAGATGAACAAGAGGTAATATACAATATAGTACAATCATAACTAAGGGCAAATGGAACCAGACCCCCACTGACATTGTCATAGAAGGGTTTCTATTGGAGGCACCAACTGAAGTCTGATGAATGTGTTGAAAGTACCCATGTCATTGTAACTGCTGTGTTAGGGTGGTCAGTTTCCCATTTGCTGAGACTAAGGGCTAAAACTGGCACACTGCTAAGTAGATGGGGGTGGGTTCCTCTCTCTCTTCTACTTGTGCAAATTCTGGAGGTAACAAAGGTGAAATATTTCTGAACCAAAACATGAAGACAATCCCTTACTAACCTCCTTCAGAATATTTGCAAATCAAACCTGGCCTGAGTATATACAACTGTATCCTGAAGAGTTCTGTATTCTATGAAAGTTCATCTTGGGGCCTGGTACACAGTAGGGTTTTAACAATGAAAAAGATGAAGCCATCACAGAAGATAGTAAAGATATCTCTAAAAATTGTGCTCTCTCTCTATCTCTCCCTCCCTCCCTCCCTCCTAAGCATGTGTGCTTTATTAAAATATGTATGACAATATTTTTCCTACAGAAGATAGTAAAGATATCTCTAAAAATTGTGCTCTCTCTCTATCTCTCCCTCCCTCCCTCCTAAGCATGTGTGCTTTATTAAAATATGTATGACAATATTTTTCTTCATATTATTGTATTACACCATCCTTAATTACATAATTCAACATTTTCAAGGGTATTTGGAGGAAATTTGGATGGTTCATTGACTGGTATTTGAAGGAAGCTGAGAATTAAATTTAAAAACATGAGGGAAAATTAGTATTAAAGAGACTGACTGAAGGGCTGACATAGGCCTATTCCAAGCTGCTGGGCCCTGCCTCTCATCTCCATTGCCTCCCCAAAGTTGGTGGGTCTTCAGCCTGGTCCCTGGGACAGCCGTTGCAGCCTGCCTGCTTCTGAAAGCAGCCTGCTGTCAGATTATCTCACCTCCCCACACTGCCCCTCCCCTGTTGTTTTTGTTGTCATCTTTGTGATTTTTGACATGCATTTTGCAGATTGCATGTTTTCACTGCCTGTTCTGTTGAATGCAAGCAGCTCCCGCTCCAAGCTGATTGCAATCAGCCTGATTGGGAGGCACGGCCTCTGGGCCAGGGCAGCTCTGCTGCCTGTTAGGGTGGGCTCACTCTCTGCTCTTCACACTGTAAACTTTCCTCTCCCACAAGGTTTCCTTGGACCTCCTCTCACCTGCCCATGTGGGCCAGTGTGGTGGATACTGGGGAATAGATTCCCCTCCTTCTGTTGGCTCAGTGCTGAGATCATGTGCTACAGCCTGGGAACACAGCCAGAAAAAGCTGGCAAGGAAACGTGGTTGAGGAGCGCTGGGGTGCTTCAGCCTGGCGCCCTAGGGCCCGGGGCAAAGCTTCAAGCCCCAAAGTGCTGTTCCAGCCCCAGGAGTGGGCTCTGCTCTAGGCTTGGCAGCATTCCTAGGTTCGAGTCAGTTCCTAGTCTTATTCTCAGCCGGTCTTGCACATCAGCAGCCAATGCACACAATCAAGTGTTTGACTTCACTCCTGGGGTGGTTCTGCTAATAAAAAAGAATGCTGGAGGGTGAGATAGGTGTCAGTTTATCAAAATGGATGCTAAGAATTTGAAAAGTGAT
Source organism: Fukomys damarensis (assembly GCF_012274545.1). NCBI lineage: Eukaryota > Metazoa > Chordata > Mammalia > Rodentia > Bathyergidae > Fukomys > Fukomys damarensis. The sequence goes on from NW_022900928.1 coordinate 79,382,883, forward strand.
TGCAGAAAATCTGAATTGTCTTCCAGTTCTGGAAAGGCAAGCCAGAGATGTCAGGCTGAATTCAAAACTGAACTCATTAGGATGGAAGGGAGCAGACTTTTGTGGAAGGGCATGAATGACTGACCTTTGACCAAAAGCTCAGAATGAATCAGCTTCCTCCCTTCCTACATCTTGCCAGCCACCATTTATGAATGTCTAGAGGGAAGTCTCCACAGCAGGGCCGGGAAGGAAGCAGCATTTTGGGGTCCTTTCCAGTTGTGGGGTTTAAGGTACATGACTGAGATCAAGCAAGACGCTGGCTTTCATGCCCACCACAAGAAAGATGCCTTTAAAGTCCTGTTGATGGCAAGCCGAATTAGCGTGATGTCTGAGAAAGAGGGTGCTCCCTGGTGACTGCAGCTATGCCCTGTCCTTTCTGCAGTATCTCTCCCTTGATGTCCGGACAGCTATGTTCTTCAGGAAAAGGGGGCACACCTAAGACAGCACTCTGAATCCTGACCATAGGCAAAGCAGGGGACCCTACAGGGACGGCCAAGAGGAACAGCCCCAGACACACACCCTCCCATTCTCACTGTCCTGAAGGGGCCACAGGAAGCCCACAGAAGCTGCAACACTGAGTAAAGGGTGCAAAGTCCTCCGTACCAGGGGAGTCACTTTGACCAGGCAGCTTCATCAGCTTATTTGGGAGCATTTAGCTTATTCCAATTCAATAATGCATTCAATAAAATGCTTAGTGCCTGACATGAATCCTAAATTGGTGTGTGGCTGCCAGGCACGCATATTGGCTGCATCTCCTAAGGGGACCCAGCTGCTCCACTGCCCCCACCACCTCCCTGCAAGTGAAAGCAAAGTGATGTGGACACCATTAGCATGGATCATGGAATAACGAGTCCAACATGGAAAGGAGCACAGGTGAGGTCCGTGAGGCCTCAGCCAGCACATGCAGGACAGACCACTGTTACTGAACACTGGTCAGTGCTTATAAACCTCAGGCCCCTTCATCCCAGCTCCTCTGGAAACTAGATGGGCTTTGCTGCAGCGGGTTTCCCTCCACCAGGTGAGCTGTAATGAAGCTGCTCAGATTTGGGACAGGAGCTCCTCTTCCTGCAATATTCTGACCAGGGAGGAGAGATCTGTAAAATGAAACTGCCCACCTAGCCCTTTCTATAGTAGATTGCTGCTTCCCAGAGCTCTCCCTTTGGAACCTGTGCGGTCCCCGCATGGATGGTACAGCCACATTAAAAAGTGCCTGTGTAGAGAGGTAGCTTCGATCAGAGGTTGGTAGTGTGGACTGTAAGCCCTGGCTCTGCTGCACAAGTGTGATGTGACTTGTGTCAAACTGAGCTTCTCCTTCCTTCCTTTGAAAAAACAGGGTTAATGATTCTCCCTTTTTTCCAAGCTGGATGGGAAGGTTGACATAGATGTGCTCAGTCCGTAGCTCACATTTATTGATACTTGCTAACAGTTAATAATACTAACAATTTTGCCTCATTACTTATTATTTCTAGATTATAAGTTTCCTCTGAAGCCTGCAGATGGCTCTGACCTCTACCTGGGCATGTGACCTTCCCCTTCTTTAAAAAAAAAAAAAAAAAAAAAAAAA
>NW_022900928.1:79384532-79431008 GCF_012274545.1 Fukomys damarensis
TTAAAAAAAAAAAAAAAAAAAAAACATAGCAAGTTATTGCCCATTACATCTGCTCTTTCCCTGTGGTCTTGTTTCATTAAAAATGCTAATTCTCCCAGCCTGACTTCGCATCCTTGCATTTGCATATACATGAGCACTCATTCCTATTCTGGAGTGGTGGCCTCTGGGCTGAGCTGGTCCTGAAAGGGAGCTGTGTTGGATAGGACTGGGGGAAAGCCAGGCCCTGAGCTGCCAGGGGGTGACCACTTGCTGGGCTCCTCATTTGATCTCCTTTATGTGCGCTTGCCCTCCTCTGGAGGCACCTGCTGGTGAGCAAGAGGGTGCAGGCTCCTGCTGCAGAGACTTCTGCCTGGCATTCTCTTGCCAATGTCAGTTGTAGGCAAGAGATATGACCTGTGTGCTCTTCAGTGGCAGGAGGCTGGGCCTGAACTGCCATCTGGGGAGTCAGCATCATTTGTCCAAACAGCCCCAAGACATTCTATTCCAACCCTTGTAGGTGCATATGGGGCCAGAGGAGCTAAACAAGGAAGCACAATGATTGTTACAGCTCAGAGAGCACTGGGTGGGTGCATGGTGACCACAGCGGGTGTCTGTAACTCAATAAGGAACTATTTCTTGGCTCTACATATTTCTTCTTGGACTGAGTGACATGGTAGACAAAGAAGACATTCTTGAAGTCCAAAGATATGAGCTCAAATACTATTTGTCACCAGCGAGGTAGCCTGGCTTTCCTACCTATGCACTGAGAGCCTCAGTTTCTTCATCTTAATGGGAGTCTCAAGAAGAATTCTTTAGAGGGTTATGGAGATGTTGGGGGAGGTGAGAGCGGCTCATACACACATAGACCCTTTCTTCTGCAGCCCCTGACCTAGTCCCTCTGCTCAGTGCCCTGGACAACCACAGCTGCCTCCTCCTAAAAGTCTTCTGCACCTTCACTTCAGCTTCCTTCCCATGCCTTGTCCACACCCCGTCAGAACCGTCCATTCAAAACACAAACTGAATCATATCTGCCTCTGTTTCAAATGCTAACCAGACTTCCCCTTCTTGAGGAAGAAAGTTCAGATTTTCCTAACTTGTCTTCTGGGTCTGTTCTGATCACATTACACCTCTCCCTTGCTGGCGATTGTCTCATCATGCAGACTTTCTCTATTTTTAAATTATGCTACAGCAATGTGGCTTCTGAGTACCATCACAGCATTTGTGGCTATAGGTTCCAAATTTCCCAGCCCATGCAGCAGCTCAGCTCCCACTTCATGCAACAGCAGAAATTGGAGAGGAACAGATCTCTCGCACTTTGAACTACCCAGACTGGTGCTGAGTGAGGGAACCACACCTTTTCTTTTTTTTCTCTGGCTACACTGCACATTTAGGCCTTTGTCACCAGAATCAGTGCAATCTAAAATGTCTATATTCCATGAATATGTATTGAGAAGTCTTTCTCTATGAAGCCCTATCCCATATGTTTTATGTTTTAATCTATTTATCAACCCTCTTAAGTCTCACAATGGTCCTATAAAGTAGTAGATGTTTTTGTTGTTGTCGTCATCATCATCATTATCATCATTTTACTAATAAGTAATTGAGGCACAGAAATATGAAGAAGTAATTTGCCTAAGATTCTACAGTTAGGAAGTTGTAGAGCTGTACATCAATTCAGAGTTTGATTCCCAGGTCTGCATAGTTATATGACTAGTCCAACTAAAGGGTAGGCCAAACTCAGCCCTAATGGAACTTCCAGGCTTGTGAGGGTAATGAGCAGCAAACCAGTAGATAAAGATAAGGACCGACCCTGTTAATCAGAGAGAAGAAAGTGGAGTGAAGACTCCGAAGGCAGAAAAAGGCTCTGGTGGATCTGAAGGAGCAGGTGCTACTACAGATGGGGTTGGCTATAAAGTTCTCTCTGAGGAGGTGACTTCCATGCAGTTAAATAGGTATGGAAATAGGAAGGATGTTCCAGCATGTTTGAGGACTGCAGGAGCAAAGAAGCCAGGAACACCAGGACATGATGTCAGAGGGCTTGGGGTCTAGTCTGCATAAACTGTGAAGCATGGGAAGCTTCTCCAGAGGAGGATACTTTGGTCTGATCTATACATTCAAAAGGACTTTCTAGCTGCTTTTGGGGGACTGAAATGAAGGCTCAGTATATCTGAGCAGGAATGGCAGAGCCATTGTCTTAAAAATAATTGGATTTTAGCAAAGGTGCTAGCCTGGATCACTCTGACCCACACTCCCAAGCACTAAGCAGGGCAGTGTGGTCATACCAGCTCATATTCCACTACCTTTAAGCATAAACCTTGTTCTGTGCACCCCTCCCTGTCTTGCCCCAATCCCTGCTGGTGCCTCTGTCTCTGCCTACTCTCTTTGCTCACCTGATCTGGCTGCCAGTTCATGACTTTAGAATGCAGGATTCCTGGGCTCAAGTGTCCAGGGGCAAGTGCTGCATTGCTCCTCTCCTAGCAAGAGAATGCTCTCAGCTTGTCATATCCCAGAGTTACCTGAGCCCACCAAGCCTGGCACTGGTAAAGCCCTTGGGCTTGGCAGTGATGGCTTTCCCAGATGAGTTTCTTAGCAGACAACTGGGAGGGATTTTCAATGACTGAGCATCACCCTATCACCTGTTTCCAGCTCCAAGTGGAATCTGGAGTTCATTTCACAGAGCACTGAGTTCTTTCCCCCACAGATGGTGTTGCCAAATCATGTGTATTGGTCTCTGCCTCTAGGATTGTTTCCTGGACTCAGATTGATGGCTTTCCCAAACTCTCTCTGGTCTGCATGCTCCATGGCTGACTGAGTGTCCATGAAACACCACATGACTATCAGCTGTCAAACTCGCTGGGTCTCTATTTATTGATCTGTGAATCTCCAGCCATTGTGTATCCATTAGCCATCCACCTCTTTCTGCTCCTCCTGCTACCCAAATGCCTGCCAGCACCCCCTCTCCTACCTGACAGCAGCTTTTACTCCCCTTTCGGCAATCAGCAGGCCTGTGTTGGGATCCACATGCACTTGTTGGAAATGGCACACCCTTTCCTGGGCCACGCTACCTCTGTCCTGGCCTCAGGCAGAAGGTGTTGACCCAGAGCCTGGATGCTTTTTGATACTGTAGCCAGATGAGAACTAGTTTGGTATCAGATTCATTTAGGAACCCTATTTTCTGAGCGTCAGAAAGTCACTCACCCATGAGTGTCATTTTCTATATCTAAGAAATGGGGGTAATATCACTTGTCCTACAGGAGTCGCCTGAGATTTAGACAACAAAGGAGATGTTCCAACTGCCCAGCTCAGTTAACACAGCACAGAGCAGGTCTCTGGAAATGTCTTTGAGTCTATAGGATATGTTGTAGCCCTCAGACATGTAATATTCACCACTACCAATGGTGGGATAACTGTCTCTCTGTGTTAAAGGACTTCGTATTTTTCACTGTGTATAATCCTCACCTTGATCAGCAAATTGTGGTCCTCAAAAAGCTGCATCAGAATCACCCAGGGACTATTCCAAGTGCTGAATCTCAGCCTGCATCAGCATCCTTTTGAATTGGACAGGACATTTTGACAAGATTCCCAAGGTGTAGCAAGCAGCATGGTGCCATTATTCACCCCTGTTACAGATGGAGAAACTGAGATTGAAACTAGATATATAAATCTTCCTAGATCAAGCAGCAGATCTCAGGTGCTAAGACTGGCTTTTTGCCTGAGTGCTGCGAGGATGTCCACACTCACACATGCACACACTCACTCTCATGGAAAGAGACGGATGGCCTCTGCTTGCCTTCAGAGCCCAGGATCTGGGAAGTACTCAGAGTTCTGCAAGTCAGACAAGTTGAGAGTTCTCCTTTCCTTCACTGGAAGGAAGTGTAACGGCAAGAACACCAGGCTGGAAATGGAAAGACCTCATTTTAACCAGCTGTTATGTTTTTCTTCCCATTGTTTATTGGTATTTTTAGGTATACAGTACAATTACATTCGTCATTGGGCTCTTGTACCTTTATGTGATGTATCTTGCTCTTTTTTTCCCCATTCCTCTGTACCCCTTCACCCCCTCCCCTTTCCCTATTTACAAATCCTTTGTTTCCATTTTTTCCTTTCCTCATATTTTTTCTTTTCCCTTCTTTCCTTTCCCCTACCCTTCCCGCTTCCCCTACACCTTTAGCTCTTTTCTTCCTATTTCACATTGTCAATTATACATTTTGACCCTTATCTACACTTTTAGTTTTTCACACCAGAGAAACTATTCAGTATTTACACATGTATGTCCTATTTATTTCACTTCAGAGTATGGCCTCAGTGTGCATCCACTTAGCTATAAATGTCTCTACTTTCTCATTCTTTATGGCTGAGTAGTACTCCATTTTATTCAAAAAAATCTTCTTTATCCAGTCTCCAGTTGATCGACAATTGGGCTGTTTCCAAGTTTTAGCTATTCCAAACTGTGCCACTATAAACATGGGTGCTCTTATATCACTGTGGTATGATTCTTTTAATTATTTTGGGAAGATACCCAGCAGAGGAATAGCTGGGTCAAATGGGACTTCTAATCCTAGTTATATGAGGTATCTCCATATTGATTACCGCAGTTAATGAGCTATTATCTTGTGCAAGTTACTTCACCTCTCTGAGGCTCTGTGTCTTCATTTATCAAGTGAGATTATTTGATTAGAGATTGTAGCAATGTGCCTCTGTCATGTTCCGTTTCTTGTCAGAGGATTCTGTTTTGAGAATTCTATGTATGAGAGGATTGTCAGTGTTTCCCTTTAATGCCAATTATCCCTTGGGCAATGGAGCTAAGAAGGGGGAAGAGAGAAGAAGATGTAAGAGAACTATTGAATTAAAACCAAACTTCCCTAAAATGACTCATTCTCTGGCATAGAAATATCAGGGAGGTCCATGTTCAATAGTGAGGGTGATTATTCCAGATACTGTTTGTGAAGCTGGTGGCCATCTCATACATCATTCCCAGGACTTTTCTCAAGGGGTTTATGGACCAAGGACATCTGGTGCCGGAGGCTTTATGTCTGTCGGTGTGATTCTCCAAACTGGGAAAGGGCTGATAATACTCCAAATGCTGCTGCTCGCATATCTTTAATTCCTTCTGAAGGGTCGGGGTTATTTCTCCATCGGGAGTGCTAATGGGATTCTAATACCCTGGCAAATGGGATTTTTTACAACTGCCATTCTGCAGTTACTGAGATGGCGTGTCGCTGGGACAGCCCTATAAATCCTGCCAACTCACTTTGAGGAGGAGGAGGAGATCACAGGGAGAGACAGCTCACTCAGTATTGGCCCTTGGAGGGGCTGCTCCAGACCCAGTTCTCAGCATGACTTACAGATTCTGCAATTCGAGAGCCAAGTTATGCCATAGAAATGGTGCCGGGCCCCACCCCCAGCCCAAGGAAACTAGGCAGAATGGGTCTGTAGGAGTTATGCTTTACCCTGTGCCACTTTCCCTTTGCAGCTTGACTTTCTAAGACCTGTTTCTAAAGGCTGTGAGCACAGACCTGAGGATATTTGCCAAAAGCAAGAAGAGCCTCTGTTCTTTTAAACCCAGTGGAAAAGTACCCCAAGAAAGTCTCCAGGTGGCTATTAATGAAAAAGAAAAATACAATGGAGCCCATTTGATGTTGCAGTTAAAACAGGTGCCCTAGAGTGAAATGATTGTTTCAAAAAGAGATATTTTCAGATTGGTTACTCTCCTAGGGTGAGTCCCTTGTGGTGTTAACTCCTTTACACTCATATATTATTTACAGACAAACTTTCATTTTATCACCAGGATGAATTCTGAGTGATCAACAGAGCAGATTATATATTTTTCCATTTTAAAGTTGAAAATTAACACTGGAGCCAAATAACTTGTTCCAATACATACCAGTTTTAAGTTTCTTTGCTAAAACTCAAATCCGAATTTAGTGGTTTTGAATCCAACCTGCCCCATACCTATTGTACATGTAGGACCTTCTAGAGTATTCCTGGGCTCCTCCTCTAGGTCAGGCTGTCTCAGAAGAGCTCCACTAAGAAATGACTTATAGTGGGGGTTTGGGTTGCTCGTGGACTAGAGGACCTGAGTCCTCCATGTTGGCCTCCCAGGACTCTACTCCTGCTTTCTGTACACTCTGTTCTTGACTTTGGCATCTCTTTTCCTAACTTCCCTTGCCTCTTGTCTCTTCTCCTGGATATAGAGATTGAATGAATGATCACTGTATGGCTTCACATTGTCCAATAAAATGCATTCCTCCTTACCAGGAGGTAAGCTTCTCTAGAGCCAGGCTTCCAGAAGCACGTGGTGAGTAAATAATTGTTGCATAACTAGGCCCTGTGGGCAGTTGAAAAGATTTGACGACCTTGTTCTAGTTTTCAAGGAATTTACAAATTTCCAGGGAGCTGGGATATAGCCATAACTTGAAATTTAAGTAATGTATTAATTGTTCTTTATAGTAGCCAAAGATTCGGCAGCAAATTCTTAGCTCACTCTCCCATTGGTGAGGAAATTCTGTGTGTATGTGTGTGTGTGTTTGTGTGTGTGTGTGTGTGTGTGTGTTCCTATGGCGCCAAGGATTGAACCCAGGGCCTCCTGCATGCTAGGCAAATGCACTGTCACTGAGCCACACATCCCTGCCCTGTGGGGACTCTAATTTCTTCTTTAAAAAGAAGGAAATAAACTAAGCATGGTAGTGCATACCTATAATCCTAGAAATGCAGAGGGTGAAGCAGAAGTGTCTCCAGTTGGCAGCCAGCTTGCAAGATATAGTGAGATCCAGTTCAAGGCTAGCTCAAAATACAGAGTAAGATTCTGTCTCTGAATAAAAAAAAAAAACTAAAAATTGAAATTAAATAAAGAAAAAAATGGCAGTAGAGGTTTAAAGAGCTAAATGAAGGTTTGCCCAAATTTATAAAGTTAGAAGGATCTTTGAAACACAGTCTCCTTCAGGCTTTTGTTTTGCATAGCACAGGACAAGCAGAATAAGATAATGCTAATTTGCACATTATATGAGGTGAGCAAAAATAATATGGTACATGTTTAAAATTTTAAAAAACTTTTTACAGTAAAAGACACATTGCCAAGAGCAATAGAGTAAGTGTGTTTTTTGAGTTATTTTGAGGAGGATTCATTATTATAATATTTTTTTGAAATTTAAACATTTATCAAAGGAGGTAATCACTGAGCCACAAGGATTAGAAAAGGCATCACAAAAGAGGTGACTTGTTGAAGCACATCAGGTCATCATGGTGTCAGAATTCACAAGCTACAGGAAACAACTTGGATTTTTGCTCTTGGGGAGAACACTGCTATCCTAGTTTAAGGATCGAGTCTGTCCTCTGTGGCTCTGCTCATCCCTAATCCCAAGCCTCATCCTCCCTCCTGTCTCTGTGTCAGGGCAGCTCCAGCAGGCTTTCTGCTCTCCACCCTAACTCAGTGGCCTTCAGTTGCCACAGCTCCAGTACAGAGCCACAGAACATTTAAAGTGGCATTTCCAGGCCAAGCCTGCCCACAGCCCCGTAGAGTGCCTCTGATAGTGTCAATCTCTGGGTATGGATAAGAAATGGATAGGTCCACTTACCACCTCTCCACTTTTCATCATATCCAAAGAATGGATCTTGGAGCGGACAGACCTCAGTTCAAATCCAACTCTAATTTGCAATGTTTGTAAAAATGCATTCAAGTTTCTAACTTCTCCGTATATCAGAACTCCAACCTTAATTCTTTTTCATCTAAGTAGCAAATCCTAACTACCGTACTTCTGTTATTACTATTTAATCATTACAGCTTTTATTTTGTTGTCAGTAGACCTCTGTAACTTCACAGACTGTTGTTCAATTTGCCTCTGTTCCTGTTTGCTCACACACCTGGCCCCACATCCTTTGTACTACAGCTGGGGGCCACAGGGGCGTTCAGGTGGTGGCTGGTGCAAGGCTCTGCCTTCCATGAAAGGTACTCTCTTTTCAGCAGCCTGATTCTTAGAAAGTAGCCAGGAGCCATCTGTGCAGAAGGAAGCTAGTGTACTATGCCCTAGCCTAGTTCTTCCCCCAATTTACCATGCATGTGATGTCACCTAACCTCTTGGGAACTTCAACTCTTCAGTAGAAAATGAATTTTGAGGTGACTGGGACCTCTGCAAAGATGTTGGTAGGATCAAGGAAAAGAGTGCTCCCAAAAATACTGTACCTCCCTAGCTCCAGGCCACAGAGCCTTCTCACTGATGCTTTTAGGAGCTCATTGTGCATTTCTCTGAGATTACAACACATGTCCGTGCACCTGAGCACGGGAGCAGGTGTTTGGTAAACACCATTTGCTAGCACCAAAAGTTCAGGAGGAGCCAAGTCATCCCGAGTGCCAAGGAAGGCCTTGAGCCCAGCAGGTAAGGCTGGGACAGCAGCCAGTAGGGACAGCAAAGCAGTGCCATGCCCTTATTGAATTAAAGAAAGATAAAGGAGGACCTCCTGCCAGCAACCCAAGGTCACAGTCCTGGCCTGTCATTTAGCAGGACAGCTATGATGGTCACCCACTACCCTGTAACCTTTATACTGCTCAATTTTTCTTCTCACTTCAAGATGGTTTGTGTATAGCAATACACATGCCTCCAGACTTCAATCTGAAGCCCAGGGCCTCATGTAAGTTGACTTTAGTACTGCTCTTATCTAAACAAGGCAAAAGCCCCAAGGTTATACATATTGCATGACTGGGTCCAATCTCTGCTTAGAATTGATTTTTTCTCCATTCCCAATTGCAGGAAGCCAGAGAGATGGGATTATTGTCTTGGGCAATCACACTGTGGCACCTGGCAGCTGCATCTCCACTTCCTCCCTCGGCATCCTACTAAATCGGTGATGTCTAGTTCATTCAGCCCCCCTGAATCTTCAGCTCTTACAGAACAACTAGTGGCATTTGCTAAAGCCCATTACAACTCGAATCACTTTGCAGAGCCAATCTGTGTGTTAGAAAGTGACCTTTCAAAGTGTGACTGCAAAAGAGCCTGACCCCCTCTTGGTGTGATGGACACAAAGCCTAGCACCTTCTTGTGGTCCAGAACTTCTGGTCACAGTGAAGCCAGAGCCACTTGCTGTCTAGTAAGACCACCACTGATACCAGAAATGAACAATGCAGCACAGAAGCTCTGCAGGGATAACCACCCAATAAGTATCCAGACCTACAAGTTTCACATTATACAGCCCACTTGCTAATCCCAGGCCTGATAACCAAACAGAATAGGGGGGAGCTGTTTGGGCCACAAGCCCTGGAGACACTAGTGGATCAACTACTCAACTTCTTGTTTTGCTGAAGTGCCACTCTGAGCACACACATTGAGACATGAACTGAATTGATTATGGAAATAATTCATTGTGTGGTTTGTTCATTTGTCTCTTGTTTGTTCACTCTCTGAATATATTTAATATCTGTCTGGGTCTGTGCTGCTAGCTCCATTTGCACAGCCTCAGTAAACCATGTCTGCGATATTGTCTCTGCTCTGGCCTGGCTCTTTTAGTCCAGGGAGGGTCTGGGCTCAAGACACAGCCTAGCAAAAAGAATCACAACATGGAGAGCCCCAGGGGCAACTCCTAGAGATAGAAAATTATTGGAAGATTCCCCTTTTTTCAGTCTATTGCAGAGAATGTTAAGGTAAAATATCCAGTGCTTTGGTTCTTCTCTCTCTGTTTTCTCAGCTAGACTGCTCAAGTTCCCACTGCAGTAGGGTCAGGCAAGGCTCTAGGTTTCTGAGCTGATGACAACAGAGAAAAATGAAAATAACAAGATGAGACACTCAATCTCTTATTCATACCCAGTGTGTGCTGTCTGAACAGTATCTTGCTTTGCTTGTTGCCTGCCATCTCCTGCCTCCTTAGCCGGCTATAAGACTAGGATCCACACCAAGTTGGAGGGAGGCCTATAGACACTGTGTATTCCCTGGAGGTACAGTCTGCACCTGCCCTCTCCCTGTGTTGGTCCAGGTTGCCTTCCTCATGACATCCTTTTCCCTTCATCTTAATCTGTTGCTTGAATGAGCATCCTGTTGCTCTGACCTGCACTTTTCAGTGCTGTGGTCTGGATCCACAATCTGAACTTGGGCTACAGGAAGACCCCGGTATTCACTCTGCTTCTTCCCAATCTCCTTTCTTCATCTGCCTACATTTCCTTCTTCTGTTCCACAATTATGTCATTTCTGTCTTGATGTTACATATTCTTGGTGTTTTCCAGGAAGGCTCCCTGGCTCTTTGCATCCAAGACATCATATACCGGCCTGTGTAAATGCGTAAGAATGGTCCCTTCCACCACTGGGGCTCTAAGTTCATGTGCAGTGAGGTCAGGACTTTCTACTTTCCAGGAGAAACAGCAGAACCCACAATGATCATGTCCAGGAAGACTTCCTTTACCTGCAGGTTGGAGGAGTCAGACCCACCTTCTAGAGGAGTTACCTGTTTTGCACCCACTCTCTTGGGGCTCCCCAGGAGACAACAGAGATGTCCATAGAATGTGGAGATGGCCAAGCCAGTCTGACCACAGATACTCAAAAGGGACCAGAAAAGACATTTGATCAAAGTCAAGGTCAGCTTCTTCATGAGCTTGTGACTTGAGAGGAAGGTGCAGCAATTTCACGATAGTGAGAAATGCGATTAAGGAGTGAAAGCAGCCTTCTTCAAGTCCTTCCACCTTCAGATGTGGTGAAGATAGAAGGAAAGAACAGATATGAAAGAACTTTGAACATTTTTAGGCTCAAAGAAGCTTTAAGGATCTGAGGTATTTTGATTATCTTTTAACACTATGATAATATTGATCATTTTGAGGCAGGGTGAGGTGTCTGACTCTGGCTGCTCCATAGAATTCTTAGTATTCTATGTATTGTCCTATAAATGTTTCTGGCAGGCTGAGATTCAGAAGATTTATAAAGGTAGCAAGGGCCCAATGTTAAGTTTTATCTTAATTATGTACTGAGAGGTGTCTTTCTGTGCTCACAGCCCTGGGGAAGCATAACTAAATGTGCTTTTCCCTGTAGACCATCAACTTCCTGATGGATACCGTTAGTTCTTGCTGCTTCCCCTGCCTCCTGCCTCTGGAACTTATGCTTCTAAATTATGGCTTCGGTGCCTAACAAAAATTATTAATAATGGTAATAATAATAATAATAATGACAATAAGTCAGTTACCAAGATCACTGATGTCCCAACAGAGAAGACATAAGAAAATTCTCCGAACATAAACACTTTAATCTAATTTCCTATGTTGAGATTCTACTATAGTTGATGAAGTACTGATAAAACTGATAAAAGAGGATGATCATAAATTTCAGAGTCATGAACAAATGGCTGCAAATCTGTATCCTGACATGTACAGGCTATGTTGTACATGGCAAGTCCTTTGACTTTTCCACACCTCTGGTTCCTACCTGTAAATGTTGATGAAACTAATATCTACCTCATAGTGTTGTAAAAATTCAAATGGGAAGGAACATGACAAGAACTTAAAGAACTCTTTGGCACATACCTCTCAGTAATGTTAGCTATCATCAATATTGGCATCATTGGCAGTCTATGAGAAGCTTCTGAGTTATCCTTCATGATTATAAAATGCACAAGTCCACCCCAGGATGAATCAATAGGAATCTCTAAGGAGGATGAACTCAGGCAGTTGTAGTTTTCTTTAGTGTTACTTTTGATTCTGAATTTGGTATTCAAAAGCAGAACTAGTGGATTCAGAGTTTTTGTGGGAATATATTTAGCTGACATGTGCCAAGTGTCATACTGTGCCCACTACATGGCCGCACACACATGCATGACATGGAGGAAGTACACGGTAGTGGAAATCAATGTGAGGAACAGGACATTGCCCACAGTGTATGGCAGTTTCTGCCTCCATCTGAGCATTTATCACCTGCGAAGCAATTTGGTACTCGGTGTCATCCTCTGCCATGAACATGAGCCCTTAAATGCTGGGGATAATTAACAGCAAAACTGCTGTTAGAGCTGGTTAGAGTCACCTATCCAGAGAACAAGTAACAAATGAGGTGGGAGTGGTGTGTGAGTTCAAGGTAAGAACTGTAAAGATCATTTCCTGCTAGTGTCAGGAACATTATTTTAGGAATGTACGACTCTGGCCTTGGAAGCCAAGCCTGGTTCAATACAATACTTCACACATAGTGAACTCAGAGAGTTATGACCCTGGGATCAGAGATTTCCTCCTGCTCATTTGTCCAGTTTTGGCAAAATAACATATTTAAGCACAGAAATGAGAAATGTTACAGGGAGATTGCACATATAAAGCTTACTGTGAATGCCTGAGCTAATCTATACACATTTTTTTGTTGAATTATCATATGCATCACCACAGGCTGGATGAAGAGAGTCCGTTCTCTACCCAATTTCTAGGGGGACAAATAGTCACAAAGAGAAGAATTTTGCACATGGACCCACATGGAATTTGAGTTCAGAAAATATGGGCTACTAAGTAAACTTTGGAATTTTTCCAGTGAGTGAAATAAGACTCATTCATCCCATTGATAATCATGTCTATTTGCGTATTTTTGAAAATAAATATATCAGATATAGAGAAAGCATCGTTTGGTTGAATAAATTTCCTCTAATCAATGTTTTATTTCTAGAGTGAGCTTCTAATTTCTCAAAGTGCTTTTACATATATTATCTCATTTGATTTGCACAATGGTCCTATATCACAGAAACAGGTCTTATTTTATTCCCCATAACAGATGCTTAGACGATTAATTCAGGGAGTGTCATGATATTGCTGGGGTTGGAAACTCAGTTTTCTGAATTTCAAACGTGTGCTCATTAAGCAGAATGACACCTCTCTTGAAAAGCTACACTCTGAATGATGAGAAAACATGCATTTTTTTAACCTGGCCTTAGAGGCTGCAGAAAGGAAAAAAAGCATAAGAGAATTTCTTATGAGTAGGCAGGGACAGTTGTCTCTGTTCCTCTCTCTCTCTTACTGTAATTCTTAATGGTAAAGAAGAAACATTTTGCCTCTTCTTGGCCCTTTTGCAGTGGTTTCCAAATAAGTAGATGTAGGGCAATTTAGATTGCATTTTAAGGTTGGCTGCCAGAGAGGAAAGGAGCGAGGATAGCTATCTACCCTATCTATCTATCTATCGTGGCCATTGGAAATGGCCATAGGCTTGCCTCCAGGGGGCATAGCAGCCTGATTAGGAAGTCTTTCACAGTCTTCCAACAGACTGGAACCTTTCCAGTGTGATCAGTGGAGGAGGTCTGAGCTGCTGATTTGGTTTCATTTTATAGACATCCCAGGTATCCCCTCCAAAGGCATGCTTGAGTGTGTCTGCACCCAAAGCACTGGTGAATGATTCAGAAGAATGTGTAGAAAATCCAGACTCTGGTTACCTGAGTCACATGCCAAACACACAGACTCCGGGGTCTGTGAACATGGACTCAGATGCTTGCTTCACTTCTTGTGACCCCTCCATTCTTCCTTGGCTGCACAGTCTGGAGATGAGTGCTGGGTGCACCCTGAAGTCTTAATCACAAAAGGGCAAAAAAAAAAAAAAAACCAGGCAGTTTGGCAGGTGAGGGTGTGGAGGTATGATTGAACTCTGCTTCTTTCTGCGTCCATGTCAAATCCTGTGTCTTAGATGTGCCCTTCCTAAGTTTTTTTGTTTTGTTTTGTCTTTTGATTGGTTGCACTAGCACTGCTCTTTCTTGCTTTTTTTGTTTTGTTTCCTATTTTCTGTTGTCCAGCCAAGCCCCACTCTCTGTCATTTCTCTTACTTCCGCATTACCACCCCCTCATTTCTAAACTCTGCCCCTCTCCTGGGTTGCATGGCCCATCTGTCCCACTCAGCATTCTAGGTATTGGCTCAGCCATTTGAATTACCACCAGCACAAACATCCTCATTTACATGGAATGCACAGAAGGTGACATTCTGTCTATACCAATAGGTTATAATTATTATGTCTCTCATTTGTATTCTATTTTGCAGCTTCTTGAATTGTTTTCACATGCATTCTCCCATTTGATTCTGCTCACAGTGCTGGGAGCTAGGCAATTATTCTTTCATTCCTTTATTCACCAAATATTTATTGAGGGGCTGGAGAAGCTGAGGTGATTAAGACTTGCGTGGTTCTTGTCCTGGTGGTGCTTACATTCTAGACAAAATAATGCCATTTCTAACTCCAATCCATGTAACTCAGGCCCAGAGAAATTAGATTTGAGTCACCCTTGTAAGTGCCAGATAAGGAATTAGAACTTGGATCTTCAGATACTTACCCTACAGCTCCTTCTACGAACCTGGTTATTTCTCAGAAGACGCAGGAGTTCTTCCCTGAGCACATGGGTTGTATTTCAGTAGTCCATTTTTAAGTTGAGTACTTAGAATTCAGAACACATTTTTCCCATAGCAATTACATTATAAATGGTTACCATGTTATGAGGCCATCCAACAAAAGCCCAGTTAACCCATTTAACCCACAATGTAGCTGACACATGCTATTAATAGGACAGTTTCCTCCAGTGTTGCACCATTGGGGAAGGTTATCAAGGGCCTCATTCAAAATTGATGCCATGTGATTGAAATCTCCTTTTGGCCTCTGGCTGTCGTTATACTCCGCAAGCATAGCATTGTCTCTGTGTAGTGGGATGTCTTTCCTCCATTTGTTTATATTTCTCATCTTCGTTGCTCTCTGTGTTTTTTGTATGTGATGCAAGGAGCTAATGTGCATAATCACCAAGCTTAGCTTGTGTAGATTGTACTCTATTTAGTGAGTAAGTGCATGCCTGGCTTAAGGACAAATATATGGCTGTTTCCATAGAGACCTGATCATAATAACTAATTAGACCAACATTTTTTTCCAAAGCCTATTTCAGGGGCATCCCAGATATAACACACTCCAAGTATCCTGTATTATGAGTATATTTGTTGTAATTTGTCTTTAGTGACATCAATAACTAATCTTTGTGCCTTTAATAAAGACCAAATGAATAAACTGAGGCATTTTGCCTTTTTATATTTTGAGTTAGTATTAGGTAAATTTTATTCCTCACCTGCATTTCTGAAGGGTAACCAGATGGCTCCTTCCAGGGTTATTTCACAGTAAAAAGCCCTGGGTTCAACTCAAGTAAAGCATCTCTACTTCCTTTTCCCTACCTCCTTCTGTATCTGAGGCTTCTCTGGGACTTGGAACTTGCTTGGTGGGATGCATGGAGTTTATGCCCAACTCAGCTCTTCTTTATCTTCACAGAAAGGGACATCTTTTATTTCTGTGTTAATACCTAATGGGGGGAGGTGAATAAAGTCTTCACTTTCTTTGCCCAACCATATTTGCATTCAAGAATCACCAGATAGTAAAGCCTCAATTGCTAAATGACATGGAATTCCTCTAGTCCTAGAAGAGTAGGAGGTGAGGATGACGAAGACGATGATGATGGTGACAATGATGACGACTACGACGATAATGGCAATAGTATAACAGAATATTATTGTGCTTCTGGTATGGAGAAGAGTTCTAGGTACTTCATACAAACCTTTTGAGTCCTCCTGATAATCAGGGCCATCATCACAGTTTTAAGGTAAACAAATTGAGCTTGAAAATTTTAGGTGATTTGCCCAAGACTGTCAAAAATGTTGAATTATACACCTGGGATTTGAAAACAGGAGTCCTTTGGTTTCAACTATACCAAGAAGTTCTAAGGACCCTAGGAAACACCAAATGTCTTCTCTCCAGTGTCCGCCTGGTGTACTTAGGCAGTGTCCAAGACAGTAATGCCATTTGATTTATGAGCATCCTTAGATCCTGACTCTTAGCGACTCAGGGAACAGTAAGAGCAATTAAAAGTCTTTTCAAATATACTTGATCTGTGATAGTTAGCTTTGAATTTATTCTTTATGCTTTATGACAGCTGTCAGTCACTATTGACATACCATGGTTCTTTATGTTATCTTGATGACTAGTAGCTTTATACACTGTACCAGCAATGGGGAAAAAAGAAAAATATCTCTAAACTGACCACTCAGCACCCCTCCTTCCAAGTACATACTGAAAGGAATTTGTGCATAGATGAATTGAAGCACACTCCTCTCAGAATGTCATTTAAATATCTTATCCAAGCTACCGTACTTCTACTCCCTCAATCTCTGAAGATCTTTATGCCATGTGTCTCTCATTTCCAGAACAATAATAGGTCAAACTGTTCTCAGAAGTATAAGCATATTAAAATTTAAATTGATATAACTTAGATAAAAGGATAGCCATAGATATAGATAGATAAGTAGATAGCTAAATATAGAGATAGATAGATAGACAGACAATGGAGAGTGAGTCTGTTTTTGAATTAAAGATATGAATAATTTTATGACTATCTAATCAAGCTCATGGGTGTATAGTGATTAATTACTGGATTCATCCAGGATTCCCTTTCCTCCTAAGTTCAGTCCTACAAGCTGACTTCTGAACAAGTCTGGCTTCTTGGGACCACTGGTTACTGCAATTACTTGGAAGAAAAATGATTGAGGAAGTCAAAATTCAAGGCTTGTACATCTTCAGCTGAGTCATAGGTCAGATGATCAAATGTGCTGCTAACAATATTTTCAGGACAACAGAGAAAAGTGTCCTTGCTGATATATATAGAGAGAGTTTAATTCTTAGCTAATCTGAGTCTAGGAATAAAATTAAATGGTCTGCTGGAATCTTTACAGATATGTATTTCATAACAGCCACTGTGCAATTCACAGTTGAACTGATGAGCTAGCAGGGTTATGTGTTTCTGCAAAACAGAGACATCTGACTTGGAAGAGCTTTCTCCAAGGAAACAGACCTATTTGAGCTAAATCAAAACAAGATTAAAGAGTGATTAAAGTGCTGCAGATACAACCTACATGGAAAGGTTGGAGGGACTGGGATTGTTTAACCTGAGACCAAAAAGCTGCATAGAGATTTCAAGAGAACTTCAAGTGCCCCAAACATGCTCCAGCCACTGCTCCCCTCTGTCCCCACAGAGAATAGAGAAGGTAAAATGACCTTAAGCTGTATTATTAGGGATTTAGGTCAGTCAGTGGCTCTTGAGCCCCAGCTGCACTTCAAAAATCACTCAGTGGCCATTTAAAACATCCTAATTCCTTAGTCCTACCCTGGACTAATGCATCTCCAGAGGTGACATTCAATGATTAATGTTTCTTAAAATCTCTGTTGGTGATTTTAATATGTAGCCAGAGAGGACAGCTGCTGGGTTGATTAAAGAGATGGAATTCTGAGCAACATGGGTCCCAGAATCCTGAAAGCATCTAGAGATTCCTTTAAAACTGAGGTGAGTGGTATTTGGATCATATTAGTTATGGAATTGGCCATTCTTTCTGCTAGTCAGTGGCCTGAGAGCCAGAAGTCACAGATCTATCTCACTGTAGTTCCTAAACAATATTTATCGAATGGGTGTTTATATGAATGAATGAGTGAATGAATACCAAGAGGACCCTAAATAGGACAGTCCATAGTCCTATTGGTTGGTTGTCTGAGGTGGATTTCAGAAATGGTTTCCCCAAAGCAAGTGATGATTAAATCAAAAATTAAAATGCCACTATATTTTGTGGTTCAAAATATTTGCTAAATATACCAAAGTTTGAAAGGAAAAAAGTGGAGATAGTAAGATGCATATGGAGGGAATATAATTTTCTTTGTAGTTACAGACAGAGAGGCAGGATGCAGGGGGTGATGATGAAGGTGTTAAGATTCTGAGCAGAGTAGCATGGCCGAGGGAAGAAGGCTCTGAGGAGGCAAGAATGAAGACACAGGCAGGGACCCCTCAGTGGAATTTAAGTAGCCAGTCAGCTACTGCATGCAGTAGTTACCCTGAAACCAGCCTGACTTGTGGATCAGGAATTGGGGCAAGACTAAATGAGTGATTCTCCTGATCCACGAAGCCTCAGTAAATTCAGTTGTAGCCTTCAGCTGGTGACTTTGTTGGTCTTGTACTTCCAAAAGAGCTCTGTGTGCATGCTTATAGCTGTGGAAGTCTCTGCATAGACTCTCAAAACTTTCTCCATGCTCTGGGCACCCATGCCCATTAGGGCTCCATGAGACCTTGGCAGGAGCTTTCAGTGCTCTCAGGCACTTGGGAGCACTTCTACCTGCTTTGTTGGTCTAGCAAGGCCAAATTTAGAAGAGAGGAGATGGAACCCTCCTCTCAATGGTAAGACAGTCAAATAATCTGTAGCCGTCTTTGCTCTGCCACAGTCACTCTCTGGTAAGAAGGGATGAACAAAGAAAGGGTAATTTTGAAGTACAAAGTATTAAATATTAAGTACAGTATACTGATTATCTATACCTGCTAGTAAACAGGTTCAAGGCAAAAGAGCATATGTGGAACTCTAGCCTAGAACTAACACAGTTCCAACCCCAGGTGTTTATTAGCCAAGTAACCTGGGACTGTTCCCTCATCTGTGAAGTATATCTAACTGGAGGACCTGCTTGGTTTTTCAGGAAACTGAGTCTGAGACATGGTTTAGCAAATAAGTCACTGAGTGGGGAATGTTCCTGAAATCAATGCGCCACCTGTGTGAAGGTGGAGAAGGAAGCAGAACAAGCAAAGGAGAAAATCAAACGATGGTGCTCATCAATGACCACCTTGTTGGACTCCACAGGGAGCTCTGGCATCAGAACGGCCCTGCGGAGTGATTCTGAGTAGGCTAAGATTGCCAGGTGTCTACACTTAGCCATCAAATGAGGCCACACTTGAAAGGAACATGGCCCTGAG
Source organism: Fukomys damarensis (assembly GCF_012274545.1). Taxonomy (NCBI): domain Eukaryota; kingdom Metazoa; phylum Chordata; class Mammalia; order Rodentia; family Bathyergidae; genus Fukomys; species Fukomys damarensis. The sequence goes on from NW_022900928.1 coordinate 79,403,233, forward strand.
AGGCTTCTTTCCAGCTGGGACAATCTCTGAAGGGGCTAAGAGCTGAAAGCATCCATCTGCCAGCTGCAAGCCTGGTGGCTGGAGCAAGGATTGCCCTTGAAGAGGGGTCTGAGTGGTATAATACTTAGCACTAGTAATCCTTAGAGGACATTTTGAGCATTGTAAGCACTGTTTGAAAGTCAGTCAGCTTTTGTTTGCCAGCATTGGTTTTGATAGAATTTGTAGGCTAGACAAGAGAGGTAGTTTGCTGAATGATGATGTGCAGAAGGAGGAGAAAATGGCTCCTGAGAATATACAAGGGCTGTGAGAGCATTGAACAGAATCCGGGTGGGTAAGAGTCAAAGGTAGCCAGAAAAGACCTAGCTAATGGACTGAGCAAATTTGGAAAATTGCTAATATGTACACAGAGCAGTGTCAATAAGGTAGCACTCTTCTCACTGTGAGAATGAATGAAAAGGTCATTGGGCCATACCACTTTGCTTTCCCAGGATCATTCAGCATCCCGAGGGCAGGAGGTAATGGGAAGATAATGGGCTCTGGGTTCAGATCCCAGATCTACCAGTCCTCCGATGTGTGAACTGTAGTAGTCAATTAATCTCTCTGAACCCTAGCCTCCTTGTTCTAAAATTTAAAATGGAGATCAAAATAACAAGCTTGTACGTTTGTGTAGCAGCAGTGTGTGTGTGTGTGTGTGTGTGTGGGAATATAAGTGCCTGGGATCAACAAGTAGAAATTATTTTATGATATGTGAGGTCATTTGCCAACTATCTCCTTGCTTCATTCAGAAATTCCCTAGGATAAATTCCAGAGTGTTTCAATTCAACCGAACATTTAGCAACCAAAAGTCCTTTGTATCCGGAACCCTATTTGCACTTGCACACGTGTTCTCCCATCAGTGCTGTTAGGCAAGGATTACTGCTTGATTTCATACACAAAGCCACTGAGGCTTAGAGTGGCTAAAGGCCAAAGGTAGTGCTGACAAACCTATGGCACTTAATGCTACAGCTGGGTATTCGAATCATTCAAAGCTCTAAAAGGTTCGCCATCCCTGGGCAGGGTTAGCAGCACATGTAGTGGCACAGCCAGAACTTGAGGCCATATCTTTTTTGACTCTGAGCTCACTGTTTTTTTCTGCTGTAGGATTCAATATTTCTCTACACCTCAGAATTTAGCAAGCATTGCAGGATGGTGGAGAGGAAGGTAAGGGTCTATGTGGGTCTCGCACTTGGGCAGGTCTGAAAGTGTTTTGGGAGAACTAACCCCATAAGCTACAGAATTCTCTCCACCATCAACTGTATGGATTGCCAGCCTTCTTCAGAATAATGAAAAGAAAGTAAAGGAGGAGGAAAAGAACTAAAGAAATCATCTTTGTACATTTTAATCTGAGCCGTTTTTGAGCAGTGTGATAAGGTAGGTTGTAGAAATGTCAGCTTCCCCTTATCTCTAATTGACTTAAATTGAGGCAGCTCTAATCCTTGTGTGCACAGGAGCTTGGAATATAGAGATGAGGCCAATTGATTCCTACTTTTTAATTAACAGATGAGCTGCTTAAAAACAATAGTATATTGGGGGCAGACTGGGAGCAGGAGGGAATGTGAGGGAGGGTCATCTCCATGGCTGACATTTAGAGCAATATTAACAAGTGTCAGGACTTTATTTGAATCAAGGCTTGCTGCAGAACCAAGATGTAGGTCTCCTGCATGGGTGTGGTCACAGAAGGCTGCTTCCAAGGTGACAAAGGACTTCATATTTCTGTCATGTCCTAGTGGGAAGTCACTAATCACTGTGTGGAGGACCTTGAGGTGTGCACTTGTGCAGTTAGTGCTTGTCCTGTCCATGTGGGCACTTGGCCAGAGCAGTTAATGACACTGGAGATTTCAGTCCTGTCCAGCCCTGAGCAATGGCAATGCAGTCTGGTTGTGTGTTGAAAGCTCATCCACACTACTGAATACAACGTAAGTAATCACGCCCACACCATGGTGGATGGGCTTGTGTGTAAGCACATTGGTCACTCAAAGCTGTTCAGCTATTTTTGAGTTTGTGTTTGGCACAGATATGTGATAGGCTTTCACTGGAATTCCTATAAAATCTTATTCTGAACCCCAGCCTATCTAACTGGTGCCTTCATTTTCTGTAAAATACCTCTTATTTCCTGACCTGGGAGCTAGATTTTGTCTGTGCCCTTTCCCGCAACATCACTTTCTCACTAGTCCTATATAAGCTTGGTCAAGTCTGTGATCACAATTTGACTTCCTAGTCAATGTACATCACTACTATCTAGGCATTCCCATTGCTGTGCCAAGTTCATTCCTCAAATTAGTTTCCTGGCCTATTGTTATCTGTCTGGAAAAGCATTTGAGATTTACCTCATTTCCTGGATATTAACATTTGAAATCTGTCCCAGGTGGGGATGGAAAAAGAGCAAGAAGCCTCACTGTTGTGTTAGCTTCCCTGACCACTCATACCGAGAGCTATCCTATATGATTTCTTCTTTGCCAGGTATTCTCAAGGTTCCAGTATTTTATGGCACTTCAGGGCCATGGGGCATAGATTCTGTGGCTTACAACTGTGTTGGAATATTCAGTAGAGGGCCATGGGCTTTTAATTAGTACTTTTAATATGTTAACAGACAGAAGAGAGGGGCATGGACTGGGTGGCCTCAGAGTGTTTTTATTTCCATGGTTTAAAGATCTGACCCTTCTGTAAATTTGACAAGTGATACTTTAAGATGGCTGTCAATAATATTCTGCCCATTCTATTGTGTTTGAATTTCATCTGTCTCTAGGCTTGTTCCAATTTTATATATTTTTTATTTTACTTTTTAATGACTCCTCCAAAGTTCTGGTATGACAGGGTCTGGAAAAATAACTTTCTTCTCCATTAGAATTAACATAAAGTTCTTTAGGATGATGTCTTGTCCTCTTTCTGTTACTTTAGCTGAATGCCATACAGCAAGTAATCCACCAAGAATAGAGGTTTATTTACTTGAGGGACCTAGAAGTGGTAAATACAAAGGGGGTCAAGAGCCTGTCACTTGGTGAGGGTCTCTTTGCAGAATCATTGCACTGTAGGAGGACAGAAAGGTGAGCAAGCTCATGAAAGAAGAGGCAGGAGGGGCTGGACTGGCTCTGTGACAACCTACTCTCAGACCATAGCCCACTCCTGGTAACAGACAGTCTAATCTTGTGACCCAGGCTTGTCTCTGAGAGCACTCTTTCGAATACCATCATAATGGCAATTAAATTTCAACACAAGCTTTGGAAGTGACATGCAAGCCATACCAGGTAGACTCCATATTTTATCCATGGTTTTCTCTACAAGGATATCACATTATTATCTAGTAGTAATGATGATAAGGATGACACCTGGCATTTACTAAGCATTTACTTTGTGTCTGAGACTTTGCTATGTTCTTTGTGTGTTTACTTCATTTAATAATCACTTCCACTCCTGTGGGGGAGGTGTGATTATCTGCATTTTATATTAAGGAAATGGCAGTTGATAAATGTTAAGAAAGTTTTGCAAATTCATGCAGCTACTTAAGAGCCCAAAATGCTTAACTGACTTGTGATATTGTCTTTCTGCATCTATCCCAGGGCCTGGCACATAATACATTTACTTTTTGTACTTGTTAAATGAATGATGAGTTAAGGCATAGATTCTGCTTCTAGTCCTGCTACTTAGTTGAACAATTTCTTCTAAATAATTGAGCTCATTCTCTTAATCCACCACCTTCAATTGATCTCAGTATAAAGTATTTCCATAAATATTTAATAAATGAATGCTAAATGAATGGCCGATCCGAGTACTCTTCAATGGCTAACAGTCTATGTTATAGCTTATGTTGATCTCACTCATTTCTGACCTCTCATGCTATATTCTACTGATAAACACTGGATTTTATTCCATCTCTTGACGGCTCTAACTGTTCAGTGTGTGTGTTTTGTATTCCCCAACTGGCTGTGTTACATTTCACTTGTGTTCTCCATAGTGCCTCACCCAGTGCCCAGATACAAGTACTCTGTAAATACAGTTGGAATTGGATCTGAGAACTGTTTCAGCACACTTCAAGCCCTGAAGAACACTGAACTAGCAGTAGCCTCTTTCACTGCTGTTCTAGATCTTTGGAGAATCCACCATGTGCTTTCTGCTAAACAGACGTATTTGACAGGTCAGGGAGCAACATCCAGTCTGCTGCTTATGGCACAACTTGACATACTTCAACAGCATACTTACCAGTGGCTTGAAAGTGCTGTTCTTTGGATAGAAAGGGTATTTATTAAGCTCTTAGTAAATTCAAAGGATAATGATCTAAAGGATAGACCTCATGGTAACAGATAAAATTCCTGTAACTGAATGAATTAAATGGTTATAAATACACAAACACACACATACACGTGCATGAACACTATTCAGACACATTAATATGCAGATATATATGACCCAACCTTAACTCTTTCTTATTCTTAAGCCATTTTTCACATAGTGGGTGGGGAGTTGACTCTCAAGCTTTCTACTTCCTAGACTTGGGGAGTAAAAGTAATTCTGAGAAGTTAAGTAGGAAGGCAAATGCAGATAGGATTGCCCATGTCCACAGAAATCAAGAAAAGCCATGAGAGAGTCAAGGCTATGCAGGACAACTTAGCTACCCTCTTTGTGGGAGATTCCAGGATTTATTGAGCAACAGCTGAAATCAAGTAGACTATTGGCTTCATGGTGTGGATATGTATTGTGAAATCACAGATCCTCTAGGAAGTAATTAAAAGTGAAGAGGAAGATGAGGAAGCCGGCATATGGAGTGACTGTCCACCTACTTTAGCTATCCTCCCTGCTCCCAGCCAGCTTGATATTCTTGGCCAAAAGAAAGGGTCACTTCTTTTGAAATCCCATGAACAATGAATCTTGGAAGGAAAGAAGAATTTTATCCTATTCTGCTGGCTTACCCAGCCATCTGCCTCACCATCTATACGCCCACACTCTGCCTGTATTCTGCTGAGGAGTGTGTGTGCACCTTCTAGAAAGGAGAGCAGACCAGGTATTTTTCCATCCTGGGCAGCCCATCTCACTCCATTGGGTCAGGCTGAGATAGGGAAATTCTTTGGTGCTGGCTCTGTGCTAATCAGCTTTCTAATACTGTAACAAATATCTGAGATAATCAGCTTATAAAGGCAAAGGCTTATTTTGGCTCACGATTTTGGAGGTTTCAGTTCATGATCCATTGGCCCTGTTGTGGGCCGAGCACATCACAGCAGAAGCACATGATGAGTCATGATGAGCAGGGAGTGAAACAACCTAATGACCTCCCACTCAGCTTCACATCTGAAATGTTCTACTGCCCACTGAGGTGTTGGGACGAAGCCCTTAGCACATGAGCCTTTGGGGAGCAGTCCCAATCCAGACCATGATGCTCTGTGTCTTCCAACTGCTGTTTCCAGCAGGTGTGGTCACCTTACAATCCACTCACCAGACACTCCTCCAGGGAGGGACTGTGTCCCTTGATGAGGTTCCTGTGGTATCCACCACAGGGTTTGGTGGTACAATGGGCATTCAGTAAACCACAAATGAAAAGATTTCTAGCTTAGTTCAATATATGCTGAGATTCCTAGGATGACAGCTTTATATTCTGTTTTAACCTGTTTTCCCCTTTACAAGAAGATTGAGAGAATTCAAGGGCAAAAAAGAAAAGAGAAAGTAATACATTTACTATTGAAGTTATCAAGTGAAGTTCAGTGCCCTTCACAAAGAAAACTTACCAGTTACTTAATTGGAGGACTTGAAAGCTCACAAAAGAGAAAGGAGGGTGGGAAAATAGGAGGAAAAGGAAAAGCATTTTCCTCACTATAGGGAGGACTGGGACTCTGAACAAAAGCCCTATGATTCACTCAAGAATAGAGATTTAAAGGATTCCAACTACATGCCAAGGCACTAGAGGTCCTGCCAACCTCAGCTCACATGGGGCACTTGCCCTTTGATGTAGCCAAAAAGAGGATTGCAGCAGCAAATGGTGACCTTACAACAGCTGTGCAGGGGGCCATTCTGGAAAAGAACCTTTTACCCTATCCTCACCCAGACAGCTTCCCCCCTTACTTTAAGAGACATGAAGAGAAGAGTTCATAATTGAACTGGAAAAACTGAGATGGTATTGCTGGTGGAATTTTATGCAGGAAAAAAATAGGCAATTAAATTAGAGATCTGAGCTATTTCTTGTCAGGTTGAAGGAGAAGGGAAAAATATAGGGGTAGAATTGGACAATGAGTGAAGTTCCAAGAGGCCTCTGTGGCAGATGGCATGGCATTCCCTAGCACCTGCCAGGAGCAAAGGCTTCTTTCTGTGTGTTATTCATTGAACCCACCTCCCTCACAGCCCAGCACAAGCCTGTTCTTCCCACATCACAGATGAGGAAGCTGAGGTTTTAGCAAGGATAAATAACAAGATCAAGACTTTACTGCCAAAGCCCACCTTTCAGGTGCTCAGCACTGTGTGCTGAATCAGAACTATAGAGGGAAAGAAGCACTTTCTTTGCCTTTCTTCATCTTTCTTTTCTGCTCCTGCAGTTTTAACATCTTTCTATGCACTGGTAAGACTGTCTGCTCTCTGCACAGGACTGAAACAAACCCAAAGAGAACCAAGCAAAAAGCCTCTCTGAGACTAACCAGTGCCATTAAATATTTATTGCACGCCTACCATGATTGAAGAATGCTTCTATAAACTAAGGATACAAAACTGAGGAAAAGATTGTCCCTGACACAGGAAACTTCCTTTCTGCCAAAGTAATGATTGTAGAACAAGGTGGAGTGCTTTTGTAACACATAAGTGAAATGCTTTAAGAAGACAAGAACAGGAATGTTGAGTCCTCTGATACAAGGGGAATTGCCCTGAGCCTCTGTGATAAGCTGATATTTTTAGGACACAGTAGGGAAAGGTATTCCAAACGAACCGCCTGCTCCCAGTACAGAGCAGACAGGAAAGTGCATGGGGGATGGGGTGGTAGAGACAAAGGAAAAATCAGTCACCCTGGATATCAATTTGTTTGCTTTTAGGGAGTGGATGTGGTGGTTTTCCTTTATTGTGTTAAAATATGCACAACACAAATTTACCATTTTAATCTTTTTTAGATGTATAATTTAGTGGTGTTACACATTTAAAATTCACAGTGTTGGGCATTCATTTCCAAAACATTTTTATGGCTCCAAACAGAAACTTTGACCCAGTTAAACAAACTTCCTCACTCCTACCTCCTCTCAGTCCCCAGCATTCTCTGTTCTACTTTCTGTCTCTACAACTTTACAGCTTTATTCAAGATATTTCCTATAAGTGGGATCATACAAATGTTGTATGATTTCTGTCTTTTTATTGGCTAATTTAATTTAGCTTAATATTTTTTAATATCCATCTGTGTTGTAATATATACCAGAATTCGATTTCTTTTTGAGGTAGAAAAATATCCCAGTGTATGTATATATTATGTGGTGTTTATCACATGGTGCTCTTCTGTTGGTAGACGCTTGGGTTGTTCCCACCTTTTGGTTACTGTGAATAATTTGGCTACGAATATGAATATATAAGTATCTGTTCATGTCCCTACTTTCACTTGCTGTGCATAAATGAGATGTGATCAAAATCCATGGCAAATGTTTAAAATAACTTTTAAAATGTATTGTTGTAAAAGACACAATGCTATTAATCTTCAAAATACCATCCTCATTTTGAACAGTCATCCCATCATGCTTGCCTCTTTCCGAAGCAGTTCTGCAAGTCAGAAAACCTCTTGTGAGTATCTTTAGTTGCGTTGCCGTGACCGCCTCAATATCCGGAATGGATTCAAAATGTTTACCTTTAATGGTCATTTTGACTTTCGGGAAGAGCCAGAAGTCACCTAGTGCCAGATCAGTCAGCAATGTAGGTGAAGAGACAGGATGTTTTTATTTGACATGATTTGCTATAAATGTTTCGAATCCGTTCAGAATATGGAGGCAACTCAGGAATGGGGACTTTCAAAGCTGCTTCAGAAAGTATGAAGAGCAATGGGATAAGTGTGTTTGAAGGGAATTAAAGACAGTGCATCTTTGTTATAATATTTTTAAAATTTTTGATTTAAACACTTACTGTAGTTTTGATCAAAACTCGAACATACAGAAATGGAAGGGCTGTGTCATAAGGCAAATGCTACATTTAAGTGTTTAAGGAGCCCTCAAACTGGTTTCCATAGTATGGGTGCCATTTTACATTATCAATCAGAGTACACAGGGATTTCTATTTTTCCATGTGTTCATCTTCACGCTTTCTGTTGTCTGTTTTTTAAAAAATAGCTATCCTTATGGGTGTGAAGTAGTTATCTCATTGTGATTTTAATTTGTATTTCTCTAGTGATTAGTGGTGCTGAATGTGTCTTCCATGTGCTTATTGGACAATTGCATATCTTTTTCGATACACGTGTATTTAATTCCTTGAACCATCTTTCAGAGTTTTGTTGTTGCTGTTAAATGTATAAGGCTTGAGCATCAAGGGCTCTGGAATTGGACCTAAATGACTCCAGTAAAGGTGCAGGCTTATTTGAAGTTTAATAAAGCACTGCTCTCCCTGTCTGAGACCCAAGACTGGAAGCATGTTTAAGTAGTCTTGTCATTATTGGTGTTGTCGTATGTTTCCTTGTATTTCTGGAATAAGTGACTCTTCCATAGTCCCTCATGACCAAAGGTAATAAAACTCACTGCAGACATGGGAAAACCAAGCTAAATAAAAACCCAGAGAAACTACTGTGGAGCAATCTGAGGATGTAAATCATATATCTTGAAAGCCATTGGATTAGAAACACATTGTCCTTGTCCGATTCGCTAACACCCACATGTTCCAAGTAAGCTTCAAATTTGATTTACGCTCTGACATTTAAGGAAATGGGAAAGGGTGATGCAACTTGGTCTTGAGGAATGTTTTTTCCTGTGCCTGTAACAAGAGCCCAGAACAATGGGGTGGGTGTCACCAATCATGTAAGTGGCACTGGCCCCACATTGGTCTGGGCCATCAGCTGAGCAGATTCTCTCCTCAGCCCTGACTTCATCCTGCAGAATCAGGTAAAGGAAAGTACATCCTACATCGCTGTCTGATCTAACAGACAGAGCCTGAGCCTGAGGTATCAAGATTCCTGACTTCCAATCCTTGCCCTGCCTATGTTCCCTCGAGCCCCATTCTGTGAAATGGAGCCCGGAGTCGTACCCATGGACTTCTTATGGGGTCCATATGAAGCAATCTCTGCCTGCACACTTAGTCCAAATGACAGGAAATGCAATTTGAGAGGTGCCGCAGAAGGCAAAAAGCATGAAACTGGGGCAGGGGGCCAGGGCGGAGACAGCAACCAGTTACACATACATAGAAAAACAAAGGGCAGTTTTCATCCAGCATCAAAGCAGCTGCCATCTAGTAGTTGGAAGTTTTCATTTGCTGTGTTTCTCTATAGATTTGAGGCCCTCCTCCCTCACACAGACACCTGCCCCCATCCTCAGCCAGGTCCCTGAAGGCGTGTTATTTTCTCCCACCAGAGAGTGTCTTTCTCCCCTGGGCCTTTGCCTTGCCAGGCAGCCCTGCGCCATAGCACTAATCCCCCCAGCTCCACTCAGAGGGAGGTTTAGCTGCATTTGTGAATTCAAAATTAAATCCCTCATATCCCCCAATCCAAGTGAACAGCTGGCAGTAGATACTGATAGCAAGGAAAGAAGTCGTCACTTTGTTGGATGCTACCCTGAATAATAAGTGAACTGCTTACGACATTTCTGAGAGCATCTGAAGCTCCCGTTACCCATCCTCTGCCACCACCTGGCCATTCAGCAGAGTGAAGCGTCTCCACACAATTTGAAATGTGGATAAAGTAGACCACCTCTGATTACTGGTGAACAACTCATATGAATGTGAAGACATTGGGAGATACATGCGCACATATGTGCAGACACACACAGTGTCTTCAGAATCTAGTCATAATTATTAGTTTGTGAACTTAAGCAAGGTATAGAACATCTTTGAATTTTGATCCCCTTTATAAACAGCAGTAATATCTAACCAAAGACATCTGTTAGGATTAAAGATGACAGCTTGTGCAAAGGTCTCTGGTACAACATGGTAATCAATAATTGATGATTTTTTTTAGTCGCTTACCCAGCATAAAAGAAAACTATGTGCTTGATCATTGGGCCAAATAACCAAACTTATTATGATATCTGGGGAGAGGGCAGAAATAGGAGGGGAAAGATACTTTCCCAGGGATCACTCTGACATTCTGCTTGTGTGTAGAGACATTGCTGAAAAGTCCCTGGCAGAAATGGTGGCCCTGTGGCCTCTGCAGGCAGGAGGCTGTGTTGTCCCCCCCGCGGGGGGGGGGCTGCCCTGCCCCAGTGCCGGGATCACAAAGCCCTTCAGAGTGTGCTGAGCCCATGCTGACCATGGGCTGAGCCCACCCTCCAGCTGCACAATCATGCAGCATAAATCCCTAATTTTCAAAGGAAGGAGCCGCTCCAGTGGCCCTGAAGAGTGAGGGAAAAAGACCTTTCCCTGAAAGCAGGTTTATTCTGCCACCACCACAGAACCTGTCTTTAAAATTCACATTGAGTATCCTCTCAGGGGCCTTGATACTGCTCACGGAGGGAAAGGAGATGAAGCTCATTTGTCTGAGTCCCCTATGGCCCAGGGGGGCCCAGGTGACAGCCATTAGCTCTCTGGTACAGCAGAAGAATGAAGGGCCCTGGGCAGGAGAAGGACTTAATTAATCAACTGAGCACCTACTGTGTGCCACGCTCTGCTCTAGGCACAGTGAGATGTAGAAAACACCACAGTGGCTTCTGTGTTTTAAATTCTAGCTAAGGGTGGTAATGTAACACATGTACAACATTAACTAGCAACCTACGGAATAAATAATAACTTAATTCAATAATATAGGAGATGTCACAAAATACTCCTGTCCATGATTAATTGCCAAATGAATGGCAAAGCAAAGACATTAGGTGCTATGGGAAGAAATCAATCAATGTGTGTTTATTAACTGCTCCTGCAAGCCTCTGACCATGAAACAAGCCAATATTTCTAAGGAAACTTATCCTGGCCTGCTCATCTGATGTTATTTTGAAATTCAAGATGGTCTTTTTGGTGCTACACAAATGGCCCAAAGGTTCTTACCCCAAGTCTCTTTACCCATTTCAGGCACATGGGCTGGATGTCTACATCTGCAGAGGAGAGGAGGCCAGGGATGTAGCTGCCCCCACAGGAGATTATGTCCCCTGTGCATTCCCAGCAACACAGCCTCAGCACTGCCCAAGCACTGGCTTCCTGCTGAGAGGCTGTCTGAAGACAGGGCCTGGGCCCATATGCTTTGGCACTTTTCCCTTCTTAGGACGGCAACTGACACACAGCAGCTACTTCTTGGACATGGGTAAATGAACTCTCTTAGGATTCTCCAGACCAAACATGTCTTATATCTGTGAAGGAACTTTTAAGATCGGACAGGGCTTTACCAGAAAGAACAAATGTTTCCTTGTCAAAAAGCTAATATTATACTAAGGGTATAGATGTGTGGTGGGCAGTAGCACTTACCATATTTCCTCTTTTCCTCCATACAGGAAGAATTTTGTAGGAGGGGGCTGCAATTAGTTATATCTTCCCCTTCCCTGTGGAGGCAATGCCAGTGGTCAGATACTCACCTGATCCCTAACAGCCATGGGAGGGTTCTGATTCTCCCTCAGGGTGGGGCAGAGGAGAGGGGAATGAGTGATCCAAGCAAGTAGGAGCAGGGCTGGCTCCCTAAGAATTCCCCAGCCTACAATGCAAATGCTGTCCAACCTAGTGACACATCAGAAAGGCAGATGAAATGTGCGAGGCAACTCAGTGGCGTATGACTGATTATTTGTTGTACATCCACTGTATTCTCTCAGAATCACCCTGGTGATGGTAGGGAACGTGCATATAGAGTATGCAGTCCAGAATATATACATACTTCCTAAGACTTTGTGACATAAACAGTTGAATGAAGGAAGCAGAGACAAGAAACTTCTTTTTTTTCCTCCAACATTTCATATGAAACTCATCAAACATACAGAAAAGATGAAAGAATTTTACAGCTAATACCCAAAAACCCATAACTAGATTCTGCAATTAAAATTTTATTTCATTTTCTTGATCAGAAATTTATCTATCTGCTGTGATTCATCCATCAATATGACAATTTTGATTTTATAAGGGATATATTCTACTTAAGAAAACATGATGTACATGTGTGAAACTATTACTCAATATTTTCCAGAACAGTGCTAAACAGTGAAGTTCAGACACAAATATGGATGAGGCTAAAGAGTTGATCATCTGTGAAAAATAAAATGTCTCAAGGCTGTTTCATGGGAAAAGTGAGACTTCAGCTGGATTTGGAATAATGTGTAGGATTTGGACAGGAACAGGGACAGAGGATGGGCTTCAGGTGGATGGAATCCTGCCAGTAAGGTCACTACCCCAGCCAAAAGGTGGGTGACATCATTTTGACAAGTATGACAGTATCACCTCCTTCCTGCCGATGCTATTCCTGTGTCCATGGCCTCAGCCACACAGTAATCATCCCAAACATCAGCATTGACACCCAAAGCTCCATAGCAACACTTCTAGGGTCCTTCAGACCCACCAGGGGAAGCACATCTATTTTGTTGAGAAACTCGTGCAGGCCTTCAAGAGATCAGACCAGAGAAAGGAACTTTTTAACCAAGAGTATAAATAAAGAAAAAGATTGGATTGAGTATGGATAGGATGCTGGAATTGTAGAAGTGGTTACAAAGGGAGCGACTGCAACCCCACCTTGACAGCCGCTGCTAAAGACTGGATAGTTGTCTGCATGCCTCCTGAGTGGGGAAACTAAGGCAGAACTGACAGAGAGCACACCCTGGTCTGGGGAAGAGCTGCTGCCTTCAGTGCAGAGAATGTACTGAGCAGCAGCATAGTGTGGAGGCTGCTGGTGGGGCAGGAGCTGACAGACCTGCTAAATACCAGCCCTTCCACTTCATCTGCCATCTTGGGGAGAGGCTTGTGAAGATGAGCTTTAAAAGGTTATCACTACTTCAGGTCTTTTCTGGGATATTTGCTGGTAATAGGAGTCAGATGCAATCCTGGCTTGTGCTTAAAAGGCAGACAAGAGAAGGTGCAGAGCAATTACGGAGTATGTCTGCACAATTTTGAAAACCAGTTACTTGTCCCTTGGCAGGAGAGGATTTGGCTGCCTGCAGCTGGAACATTCCATCTCGCTTTTGTTTTTTGTTTTTGTTTTTTTCCCCAGTCTCCCAGAACTGCCCTCCCAAATCACCTGCATTGTTTCTACTCCCTTTGAGTACTGTCACCAAGCATGGATTCCATCTGTCAAGGGCAGCCTGGAGAGGAACACACCACCTTCAACCCTCAGTGGGCTCAAGGGGCTGCTGTGGCTGGAGCTGGAGCAGGAGACCTGGCATGCACAGAACAAAACACACCTGTCCTGTGATTGGCCCAGCCACACAGGGCTGGGAGGAATTCATGCAAATGCAGCACAGGGATAAGCCCATTCATTTTGTGATGCACCCTCTGTGTACTTTGTCAGCAAGATGGAGAACACTCACTATTTTCTCTGGCTTTTAGGATTTCCATATTTATTGCCTGTTTGCTACCACTAGGGAGATGGAAAGGGGAGAAAACAACAACTTCCTCCATTTGAAATTTTAAACATGAACATGTGAAGTTCACCCTCCCTCGCCCTACCCCACCCCTTCAGTTCCAGTAATGCGTAGGACTAACTCTAGAATGTAAGAGCTGGAAACCTGGAGAAATAGAAGCGGTATTGCCTCATTTTACATCCAAGAAAATCATAAGCAGAGATATGGGAATATGGTCAACATCATACATCTAGGTAATGATCACCTTAAAACCAGCATTGCTCCTGCAGAATCTTATACTCATTTTAATATCACTGTGCCATGTTGGCTCTATTTGTGCTCAAGTCAAGAATCCTACTATGTGTAGGAGTTCCTATGCTGTAAAAGGTGCCATGTAAAAAGCTTGCATTTTACCTACAGGAATCCTTATAATTCCCTGATGAGGTAGATTTATCTCCATTGGTTTAATTACAGCGGCTTAATGAGGTTGGTTTACTAGCTTTCTGGTCTTCTGAGTTCTGACCGGAATCCCCCATACAGAATCATTCATACAGTACAGCCTAAGGCATTCCAGCTCAACTTTTTCAGTCAGCATCTCAGAAACTGGTAACTTTTCCTTTCCCCACAAGCCAGTTCCAAAGGCTCTTGAGCCACATGGCTAGGTACAGTCATAGCCACACCCCATTTCTCTGATACCAAGTTCTGTCTTACTTATTCTTCTCTCATTGCTGAGACAAAATATCCTACATTCAAAGTTAACAGGTAAAGAGTTTATTTAGCTCACAGTTTGCAGAAGTTTCAGTCCATAATCAGCTGGCTCCAAGGCACAATGGCACATGGCAGAGGGGTGTAGCAGAAGAGAAACAGTTCTTGGCATTCACTTAATAGCAAAAGATACAAAGGGAACCTTAACAGCATCTTTCTGCCCCTTTTATCTTATCCAGACTACTGGGATTAGGGCAGTAACAAAAACAAATCAGTGTATTGGTTTAGTAATCACAGGCCCTTAATTCCAGCATCATGTGCTCTAGATCCAGCCACTTCTGAAAAAGCCCCACCTATGACTACATGAGGCTTAGGAGGACATCTGGACCAAACCATTAACTGGTGAAGCAGAGCTGAAGTAGAGGAGGCGGGCACTGCCTTCTAGGACCACACAATCTAGCAGAGGTAAAGAACTAGAAAAAAACTGAAGTAATAAGGAAGGAATGAAGTACCTGCCATACAGAATATAGTGAATGTTTATTAAAGAAAAAGATGGGACTGGAATTGTCCAAAGGTTATAAAGCATCATTTAGATGGAAGGAATAAGTGGCAGTGATCTATTATGTAGTGCAGTGACTATAGTTAAAAAATAATGTATATTTCAGAACTGCTAATACAGTAAATTTCAAATATTATTACTAGAAAAATGATAAGCATGTGTGTAAAGGGATAGATATGACTTATGTCACTTCTCAACAATGCCATCAAGTATGATCTTATCATTGGATTAATCCACTTTATGAACTTAGAGATCTCATGATCGAATCACTGTCCATAGAACTAAACAGCTGGCAACTAAGTATTAGCACATAAATTTTGAAGGCTGTTTTAAATTCAGACTATAACATAGCATCTAATTTTATTAATAAAGAAATTAAGAAAATAACAGTTTTATGAAAAAGAGAAAGTATTGCAGAAGTTGCTTCCCAGGAGATCTCCCTCGTGTCACTGTGGGAATGTATTCCAGGAAGAAGTCTAAATAAGCAGCAAGAAGTTCTGGCTGAACAACATGGAAGTGAGTGTGGATGGGGTGAGTAGAGTGCCTGAAGGGTGAAAAGTGAAGCTTTGACCTGGGTTCAATCGTCAATGAGGTGCTATTTACTAGGATCTCCATGAGTGGGGCACTCTGGCGGGTCTGAGCCTGACTCAAGCAGAATGGGTAAGTGGGAAGCACTCACCCACTGAGATTACGCTGTCAAAGCCAGTGCCTGGGAGCCTAATTCAATGAGAGGCTAATTGAAATACAATTTGAAGGACAAAGAGAAGCCAGTCCTGCAAAAGCCAGAGTTAGAGAGCCCTTGAAGAAAGGACAGGGAAGTGAGAAGCTCTAGGGTAAGAGTAAGGGGGCCTGGAGGAATGAATATTTGAGGAACTTGTCATGGAGAGGAGAGAGGGAAGCTGATCAGAGACGAGATGCTGAAGAGCCTTAAATTCATTGTAAGGAGGCTGAGTTTTGGGAATAGTCTAATGTTCTGTACTTTCCTTGACCACTGCCTGTGTTTTGGACCTCATCTTCATGGGAACAACTCATCTCTATTTGCCAAAAACTTTCCAGTTTTAGCACTAAAATCCTGAATCCCGAGAACATTCTCCTTTCTGAGCAAATAGGCAGGTGGCCACTTACCTCTTGCCTAAGTCTCCATGGTCAAGGTGTGCCATAATTATTTGAGAATGAGAACAACAATGGAGCTCCTTGAAAAATCTGTCTAATTTATTTAAAAGGAAATGGCTATTCTTATTTTCTTAGAGCCTGACTAATGTGATTAAGATGATTTCAGCAATTTTTAAAAAGATATTGACTGGGTCCAGGGCCATTCCATTTACATAATGATGCCTTTCTGTTGAAGTTTGGCTATTCATTTTGATGAGGAGAGGGTCCTGAACTGATAGGATTGCTGAATAAAAGAGGCTATGTCTTCATCCAGATGTGCCTGTCTTGTAGCATTGTGTCTTGTAGCATTGAATGAACTACTGTATTCATTTCTCATTCCCCAGGACTTGTAGGTATGAATTCAGAATACTTCCATAGCAAGCAGAATTTAAAGAAATGATGATAGTACACATGATAGTACAAGCTGCTCTTTGCAGTTCTCTAGATTGCCTAGACCCAATTGCAAGAGAAATATGGAATCTTCTACGCTTGTTGATTCTGGAGGTGTATTTCTAGCTTCTCATTAGGCAGGTGTGAAATGAGAGTAGGATGTGGCCCCTTTAAGACTCTTTACCAAGATAATGGAATTCATGATCTCACAATCACATAAATCAGTGCCAACCCCCTTAAGTCAATTCATATTTCTGTAGTTCGTTAGTGGCTCGGGAGGAAATTGCATTTATTATAATTGCCTCTAATTGCACCAGATTAGTGATTACAATTATTGATGGCAGCTGATTATTCATTAGCATCAAATCAATTCCCATGCTTCTTCATTACTCGAGACAGTAACTCTGATGAGGAGAGGTCTAAAGGAGGCCGTCCACCTTCTTCTCGGCATCGCAGACAGCCTCGTCATGTGGCTCTAAACAAACACCTGAAAACAATTTAGGCCTTAAAGCAACAGCAAAGCATCTTTCTGCTGCCCCATCCATTGCCTAATACTAACCACAGAGCTGACTGGTGAAGTTAAGGAATCCGCTAAACATCACCAAAGGCTATTTGGAGGCCCCAGAATGCTCCAGAACTAGTTGTTCCAGGATGACCTTCCTAGTTGCATAATGGAAATTGAGTGCCTTTTTCCAACTCTTCTGGAATATCTCTTTACCTAGAATGTGTAAAGAAAAGAGATCTTAGGGGCTGGGGATTTAGCTCAGTGGCACCACACCTGCCTCTCAAGCACAAGGTCCTGAGTTCGATTCCCAGTACTGGGAAAAAAAAAAAAAAAAAGAGAAAGAGAGAATAGATCTTAATGTCATCCAGACTGGACTTTGTATTCCAGCAGAAAGAACTCTTGAAAACTAGGTAAAGCCAGGCAAGACACTCATCCTGTCTGAGCAACAGAATTACCTGTAGGTTGTTAATCAACAAGCTGTACAAAGTTCTCAGCTTTTTATTCACCACTGGGCTCTATCTTATCAGGTAGAACAGATACACAGAGAGTAAGAGTGATAAACATCTGAGGAGTAAGTGCATGAGAGGAGCAAGACCTCCTTGCAAGGATGTAGTGGTGTTAAATTCAATACTATATTTAACAGACTTTGTATTTCACAAGGGAAAAGAAGCTGTTCACTAAGGATCACTTCCCTAGACCTCCTCTTCTTCCACACTGTAACATCTAAATTATCTTTGGAGGTTTTACTTCTGGTATTTTTATGCATTGGCTCAATATTTCCTGAATACAGTGATACTGTATTTTTTGTTGGTGAACTCCAGTGCACTTTTAATAGAAAAGCAGCTTCCAGAAGAGCTTTGCCTCCTTTGTTTCTACCTACAGCATACCCGACCCTAGCTCTAGAGCAATGGAGGAAAAAAAATCAGTATCAACCTTGAACAGCTCAAGAAATATTATCCTTTCTACTTCCATGCTTTGTTCACATTCGAGGAAATATACAAGGTCCACAGAAGGTGGAGAGGTCCAGTCAGTTGCAGGGTCAAGCGTGGCTCAGAGGTGGCTACTGAGCTTGGCCTTGAAGCTGTGTGAGCTTCTGCAAGTGCCAAATAGGTGGCCAGATTTCTAACAGAGAATGTAGCAGGGAAACAGAAATGAGCACCTCCTCAGAGCTACACTGGCAACTTCTAAATCTTTGACACAAAATAAAAGTGATAAACATGATGTTTGCTGCCAGAGCCCTACGGATCAGATTTCTGTGACTTGGGGGCCTTTTCTCTTACCAGCTGTGGTCTCAGGAAGCTGCAGTTGCCTCAGTGCCTTTCCCTGTGGACATCTATGGGATCTTCTAGTGTCGTTGGTGATGGAGAGCCCTAATCTATCTGTTCCCCAAATTTCCAGCTCACCCAAATCTACCTATGTCAGGTTCTCATTCACCAGCTCTCTCTAGTTTTTGTCAACCTCCTACTCCACTCACAGCGCAGTTCAAAGGACATAAATGTCTATAAGTAGCAGAAGCAGAGAGAGGGCACTGTCAGCTACACAGACAAAGAATATCCCCAGCCAGAGCAGGAAGGGAAAGGAGGCTGTGGGTGAAGAGGTATAGCCTTCTTCCCCACTGGGGCCTGTCCCATGTGGATCCTGGCGCTCAGTGCCCTGATTGTACAGACTTACGTCCTATAATGGGTCTGAGCCAGACTAGATCTTCTGGGAAATAAATACCAATTTCTCAAGCCACCAGGACTCCAGGCCTTTGAAGGACCTGTCCCTGGTGCCCTCCTCCCTTTGGAGGCCTTCTCCAACCAGTTGTCACTGGCTGACTCTTTTAGAGAGGCTGAGCATGAGCATGCTACTTTTCTGGGCAGAGTGGACTGATCTCTTGGGCACTGGACTTGTGAGCCTGTTCAAACTTGATCATTTTCTCTAGAGACTTCTATCTACCTGCCAAGCTGCTCAACCATGCAGGAGGGAATTAACCCTCTTCTCTAGCTGATGAATTCCTCTACCTCTCCTGACTTCTAAATGTCCCATAGAGAGCAGTCCCTTCTATAAAGGTGGACAATTTAGCAAGAGGAAATACTTCCAGAGACTCAGAAACTCCTGAGGATTTACATATTCTATGATAAGTACTGCTTTCCCTTTCTTGGAAACTGTGTGCCCCCCAACCTCTTTCCCAAGGTTTATTGAAGGGCACTCTCTCTCCTGATGAGAAGCAGGACCCTGACCACTGGTTTGTAGAGAAAGTTGTGCGTGGTGATTTTCTGTTTGGGTAGAAAGCTGCTGCATCCAGAGCCAGAGAAAAGCTGTCTGGTGAGCAAGGACCACAGGGATTTGCCTGGGCCGTATTTGGAGGCAACCCGAAAACTGCTAGCAGTCCCACATGAGCTGGGCAGAGATCTGCTCCCTTTGCTCCCCTAGCACAGCTCCCCTAATTTTGAGTTTTCAGAGAAACAAAGGTTCAGTCCGATCCCCTCTTTCTCTCTCCAGCCCACTCTCAGCTGGAGCCCACGGCCCTGCATCATCCTAGTGACAGTTGGTAAATGAGTCCCAGTCTAGCCGTTCAGGCAGGATGGTTGCGCAGTAGAAGCCTTCATCCTTATGGCAGGCACATTAATGCCAAGTTTGCTCGTTCTAATTAATAACAGTCAGTAAACACCAAAGAGAGCTAATGATGATTACAGGCCGCAGCTCCTGTGTGTTAGCAAACACGCCAGGCAGGTGGCCTCTCCTCCCTTTCCAGCAGAGGCCAGGTCTGTTCCCCATGCAGAGCCATGCCTCTGCCAGGCCCCATCTCACCTTCTGCAGATCTCCAGTTACGTCTCAGCCTGGCTCCTGGCAAGGAACCACATGGGTCAGTCCCATGGGAAGGATTCAGTGCTGCCTTCAAAGCCAGTAGACTAAGAAAGGAGGGCCTTAGGCCCCTTTCATTTCCCAGAGAGCTCTCCTTGACACTTGTAATAAAACTTTATTTTTCTTTGTTTTTTTTGTTTTGTTTTGTTTTGTTTTGTTTTGCTTATTTTTGAAAAAACAATTCCAAATTCCAAAGTACTATCATTTACTTTGAAAAGTTAAAATACTGCAGGAGCATGTCAAGAAGAGAGGGGTCGTCTCCCTTAGTCCTACCCAAGGCAGGAGTGAGTCCCTGGCTGGCTAACCACTGTCTTCCATTTTCCCACTCTTCTTCCTCCAGAGGCTTCTACTTGGATTTGATTGCCTTCTATTCCTGGCACACAATATTTTCGTTCCACTACTAAATCAATCCTGTTGTGAGCCCTTGACTCCATGTTTAGCAAAGCAGTGTACACTTCTCTATCCATAGTTTCTTTTTTGGCAATCAAGGATTCTTCCCACAAAGAAGTTATCACTGGGCCCAAGAAGCTAACGTGAAAAGAGGTGAATTCCGCAGTGTCACTAGGCCGTGTCATCTTGGAATGCTTTCCTTTCTGAGTTCCAGGGTTGTTGCATGTAGGAAGCGTTACATGGACATCTTCTCATTCAGATGCAAACTTAAATTTGGAGAATTTTATACTTCTCAAAATGATCCCTGCTGTGTGGCCCTGGATACATGGGGAGCTACATAGAGTAAGCCACCGGGTCTCAGAGGTCTCCTCCTCGGGAGCAGAATAGGTACCTTATCCACAGCTTGTTCACTCCTGTGGACCCCTGGCCCCTGCACCTACTCTGTCATTACTTTGCCATAAATACTGTCATTCTTCTTACTGAAATGTGTTCATTTGCCTACAATGATAGCATTTCTTTTCCCCATTGTACCTGCAATTCAGACATACTTTCTTTCTCAGTAGTCTATTCAATCCAGTCCAACCAGAACTCACTCCCTGATAGTTTAAGAATGAAGAAAATACAGAGGATGAAAAGCTGTCTCATTTCTAAGAATGATATCAAACTGATTCAAGTAAATAAATGGGTGTGACCAGAATATCTGCATTATTGACTTTGCAAATGGATGAAGCCCTTCCTTCTCTGTCTTTTTTTTCCTTGGGTATGTCTCCCCCTCCGTAGTTATTAGACTTTCCTCCATTCTTTTCTATTTGACTGCTTTTTTTTTTCCTTCTCATTTCCCTCTGATTCACAACAAGGAATTGAAGGGCACTTCTAAATTTGGTTTGGTCTGTTTGATGCATGCACTCACTCATTTATCTCATCAACATTCAGAGCTTTGACTGCATGGTTTCTGTGCCAGCTTCTCCAGACAGAGACAACCCCAGCTTCTAAGCAGCACAGAACCAGCAGGGGGCAGGGGTGTGTGTGAGGGGGTGAAATCAGACACTTATCACGCAGAATAATATGAGAGTTTATCTGTTCATGGTTCTGGAAATCGAACCCAGGACCCTCATACTGAGCTGTATCGCCAGCACTTTTTTTTAGTATTCATTCTGAGAAAGGGTCTCACTAGATCTATAAACTGCCCAGGGCTGGACAGGAATATACGATCCTCCTGAATCAACCTCCCAGAATACAAGGATTACAGACATGTATTACCAGGTCATAAATAAGATGAGAGTTTAAAGAAGATGATGAACTGATCTATTAAGGGTATCTCTGGAAAAAGTCACAGGACAAGTGACACTGGGTTGAATATGGAACTGAGTTGAATGAAGGTGCCACCAAGGAGAGGGTGAGGGGAAGAGGGCAGGTGGAGGATGGGCTTCTAGGTAGGGGGAGTCCCAGCAGAAGCAAGGGGTGGAGTAGGGCTGAGGGATGAGGAAACCCCCAGAACATCTGAACACCTGAAAATAATCTAATCCCAAGGGAAAGGGCAGCAGTGAGACAAGACCCAGGACGAGCTGGTGAACTTCATCCTCTGGAGCAGGGCAGGGCTGAAAGATGCCAAGGGTTTTAACCATAACCATGGGGTAGTTAGATGAGGGAATGGGGAGGGGTATGTTCGCATTTTACCTTATACCTTGCTGTTGCATTTAAATGTTTATTACATATACTTTCACTTTTATTAAAAACAAACCATAATGTGCGCCAAGTCACAGCTCTAGGTCTTTGCCTTTTTAAGAGTGGGGAGAAGGGATGATTTTCACAGTGATGCATGCTGAGGGGTCTGTCATGGAGGCTTTGTCTCCTGTTGCTCCACTTTAAAATAGGTGTTTATAAGCTCTTCACGTGTTTCTGTGACAAACATAGATCATAGATCATAGATTGTTTTTTAACTCTTTGCTGACTTTACTTCTGTGCTGGCCTGTAACTCTATAGAAATCAATTTCCAGGCAGGATGCTTCATTAGAAATTCCATACTGTCCCTGATTGCTGTCCTTTTTCCCTATTATCTATTTCCTTCCAAGACACCTGCTTTGGGCTCAAATTTTGCACTGTAGGGATTTCTGCTATACTTGACAATTTGTCCATGAACTCCTGGCTGCAGGAACTGAGCCGGAGCTTTAGACTGAGGAGAGAGTCTGTCCTTACCTTCCTGTTCTAGTCGATAGCCCACTAGTGCTGCCCCATGCCTCTCTTTTCCTGCTTTTCCACCTGCTTTCACTATGTTCTCCAAAAGCAAGAGGGACCCAGGAGCCTCTGCAGCTGTCTGGGCCACTGGTGGATGTCAGTGGAGCAAAGGAGCAAAGGAGGAGCAACAGATGGTGCTGAGCTCTCAGGAAGCTGCCCAGCAACCTGAGAGGAAATGAGGAATAAACTGGCCTTGGGGTTTGCAGCAAAGCAGAAACTAAGAGAACTCTTTCTCTTTCTTCCCATTGCTTCTCAACTTTACCTTCTATCTTCTTCTAGGCTCAGCTACCAACTTCTGGGCCACAGGAGCCACTATGTCCCCATAGTGAGGCTATCTCGCCCTGTCCCATACCCACTGTCCTCTCTGTCCCATGGGGCCTGCTCCACCCTTCCCATACAACTTGCCCTTCTATGCTCCTGTCCTAGAGGCCCTGCCCCAGTCTTCCTCCTCCAAGGCTCCTCAAAGAAGCTTTCCTAGAGAGTTTAGTTCTTAGTTTTATCTCTAACCTCTCAAGTCAAAGAGACCTCCACAACACAATTTTACATTCAAGTCCTGTGCGATGAATCAGATGTTCTAATTATTCCTCACATTAGTCTTATTCCTCTTCTTGAAAATCCTTGGAAAGGGAGCCAGAATGTGCAGGTCTTTGTTTTTTTTGGGGGGGGGGTTGTTTGCTTTTGTTTTTGTTTGGTTTTTTGAGACATGGTCTCACTATGTAGTTGAGACTGATCTGGAACTCACTATGTAGCCATGCTGGTCTCGAACACACAGCGATCCTCCTGTATCAGCCTCCTGAGTGCTGGGATTCTCACAAACCTCTTAGGATTGGGCCAGGCAGTAGGTGGCTGTCTAGTCCTACAAGCTGGAGGAATATAAGTAAGATCACATATTTCCAACTACACCAAGTAGAGTTCCTTGGAAGGAGGTGAAGAAGTTTCAACTCAACATTAAGTGACCTGGCTAAATTCTTGAGACTAAATGAGTTTCTCTTTCCATAATGATAAGATAGGGATAAATGATAGCTCTCTGAGAATTTTATTGAGCAGATATGTTATACATTGTGTCTAGATGTTACCCCCAAAGCTTCATATCCCCTCAAAGCTTCATGCGGTCATAGGTGGAGCTTTTTTAGAGGTGGCTCAATCTAGGGTGTGAGATTGTTTCATGGTGCAATGATAAACTCAAGGGAACTAGAATTGAGGGTGTGACTGTTATTGCCCTAAGTAGCCTGGTTTGCTTTACTACCTTCTGCCAGTCATGAACTGTTTCTCCTCTTCAATGCCTCTGCCAAGCCTCCCTGCCTTGGAGCCAGGCAATTATGTCCTGAAACCTCTACAAACAGCGAGCCAAATAAATCTTTCCTCCTTTAACTTTGAGTGTTGGGTATTTTGTCTCAGCAATGAGGAAAGTAGCCAAGACAGGATCTGTAAGGCGAAGGACTCAGAGCTTGAGTTTCATCAGGTAGTTAATAATCTTTAGTTCCTTTCCTTCTCCAATCTTTGAATCTTTTTCAATCTTTGGCCACAAACTATTTGCATCTACCCCATCCTCCTTGTGGTACTTTTGTGTCAATCTCTCCCTGGAGAGAAATAGCTCCTGGGCAGTATATCCAGTGCTGCCTGCAGGAAGGGATCAGGAGGTGGCAACAAATGAATGAAAATTAGAAATTCAATCTCTCCAGCAGGAAGGGGTGGAGATTTATCATTCTATTTCATATTCAGAGTGCCTCTTTGTCCCAGGAGACTCAGCCCTATATAAATGTAAAGTTATATACTAATTATGATAACATTAAGATTAACATGTAGATGCTAACAAGGCTTCATAGGATACAAAAGTTAGCTGAGTCCCACTGGAATGAGACCAGCAGAATAGGCTTTCTCCCTCTGGATCTTTTACTTTCTGGTCCTGGAGGACTGAAAAGGAGTTGGAGTCAGATGCTGACACATGTTGCTTTATTTGTGTGGTACACATCAAATATATCCATTGCCTTTAAGTCTCTCTGCATATCTAACTTCAGCAGTTAGCATGCATATCAAATTAAAAAGAAGAAAGCCAACAGCAAACCTTTACTACGAACCAAATATTTACACTAATTTATAAATCCCTGAACTTTAACAAAACAATTCAGTAAGGGTAGCAGTAAGGAAGTTTCGATGACCAAATTGTGCTTGAATTTGGGACTTGTTGAATACAAAATTTATAATGTATTAATCTTTCTTTCATCTATGCTGTCTGTGCATATATCTGATTAAAAGCAGATAAGTGAATGCGCTAATAGCTCCTCATTTCCACCATTTACTGCTTTTTCCGTGCCTAGAAAGTGATACCAAGAAAGAATTCAAAGGCAGGTTGAGGAAGGAGGCCTTAACTCTTTCTGCAGTACCCTGGGATCTCGTTCTAGCTCTCATGGTAGAAGCCTGAGGGCACAGAGACTGGTCCTTCCAAGAGGAAGGAACTCTGTGGTGGTGGCCCTGAGAACTTGCTCACCATATTGTAGTCACACGAATCAGCAAATGTATGTTAGGGTTACACACTATGAAGAAGAAACTCCAGATTCAAAGGGATCTGCATTTTTAGAAAGAACTGAAGTGCTACCAACTTCCTACAAGATTTCAGTCACTTCACTAAACCTTTGTGTGTGTAATCTTACTACGAACCC
Organism: Fukomys damarensis; assembly: GCF_012274545.1. Taxonomy (NCBI): domain Eukaryota; kingdom Metazoa; phylum Chordata; class Mammalia; order Rodentia; family Bathyergidae; genus Fukomys; species Fukomys damarensis. The sequence goes on from NW_022900928.1 coordinate 79,428,319, forward strand.
AGGCAATAGTGATTATATCCTTTATCTCCCAGGATAACAACAACAACAAAATCTGCTCTCCAAGGAAGGGGCATAGTTGGTCACAAGTCACAAAGGACTGTGCTTGGCAGTACTGAGCACTACAGGGAGATAGAGTTTTTAGGCAAAGACAGATTCATTCTATTGGGAGCAATTACATACAGCCTTTAAATATCTTTTTTAAAAACTTCATTAAGGAAGAGACTGGGAAAAAATAAAATATTCAGGCAAGGAAATTAAATTCTGCCCCAAAGATGATTAACATCCTAACACTAACAATGAAGCTCCCTCTTTCAAATGACAGCCCATGCTTTAAGATAATGTCTTCTTCCTAGGCAAATGTGCACATATATGCATGATGTTGGTATAGGCAAAAGTGTGCAGCTTGTTCTTCAAGTCCTCCAGGGTAGACTCCTGCTTCCTCTGCTTCAGGGGAGGCATGCTTCTGGAGCTCAGCAATCAGGGACCCACACTGCAAAAGAAGCAGAAATAACAAGATAATAACCAGAGCAATATATAATGGCATTAAATATTTACCAGGTGTCAAGCACTGTTCTGAACACATTACAAGAAATGTATTAATTAAGCCTTTAAAAAGTCCTATGAGCTAGCCACTGTCTTGCCTGTTTTCTAGAAAGGGGACCTGAGATTCAGGAATGAGAAGAAGCTCATTAATGCTGAATTCAAACTCTTACCAGTGAGTCCAGCACCCGTACTTTTAATGAACGCCCTACTTCCCCTATGTCTCAGGGAGAAGACCATCGATTGGAGGGATCTGAGGTGACCTTTAGAGAACAGAGCCACAGCTTTAGGAAAAAAATAAAGGATCCTAAAGGAAGGACTTCTCAAGTAGCCACAAGAATAAATTAATCTGTGAGAGTTACACAAACAACATAGAATGAACTTTGATGGCAAATGGAATTATCTAGCATGAGAACACTGTGAGATGTTCCTCAAGGAAAAACAAAAAGCTTTCAAGATTGCAGTGGTCAGAGAAGTTTGGGAACATGATAACTGTTGTTATATCCTACCTAGAAATTCAATTCTCAGTGTATGTAAAGGCTCCAGGAAGTCTTGCAGCTGAGAAACCAATTTAACTTTGTTAAGACTAAGGTGTTTCAAAAACACAGACTCATGAATCAACTCTGCACTATTTCCCCTTTATGTCTGTTAGTATCCCTGTAGTCTAGTTCAAAAATCCCAAGAGGCTGCTCTATTGGTAAATAGCTTACTCCTACAACTTCTTTCCTGCTTTTTCTGCCCTTGAGAGGACCCAAAGATATCCATATGGAGAGCCTCCTCCAGCTGGTTAGAAAGAGGGAGCCAGCCCAGACAGAAGTCATAGCCAAAAGGGCAAACTCTAGTCTTTAGATAAGGAAGAAAACTGGGAGCCATAGCCAGCCAAGTGATGAGGCACAGCACAAAGGAACTCCTGTGGTTAAGCTCTCACCTCCATGCCAAAAAATCCACATCTGGGCAAAGTAGAACAGAGGGGCAGGCATCTGTGGGTATCCTTAGTGGTCATACAGCTGGAAAAAGGTCATTAAGCTCCTGCAGGCGAGGAATAAATTTGCTACAAATACCACCATATATTGACTGGTAGATTTCAGTCAAAAAAGACTTTACCCTGGTCTTTATCAAACAGAACCCAGAAGGCCAATTTACCTCCATTAAGCATCAGAGACAGGCAAATTAAGGTAATGAGATGATAAGACACACATGTGTGTGTGTGACAAAATGGCAAAATGTAACATATATACACCATATATGTTACATATATGTACATATATAATATGTTTGCATATATTATATGTGCACATATATGTTATACATGTAACATATATGTGTTACATTTTGCCTATATATGTATATATATATATATATATATATATAGTCTATATATGTCAGAATGCAAAAGGAAGGTTAGAAAGGAGAAAGGAAGGAGGAAGAGAGGAAGGCAAGGACTGGGAAGAGAGGAGGGAGAGGGAAGAGAAAAAGGGAGAGAGAACAGAAAAGAATCCTGCCAGTGATGAGGATGTAGAATTATGATGTATCTCACACATAGTTAGATAGAATGAAAAATGGTGCTGTCCCTACTCAAAGAATTTGCCTTCTTCTACCAAGGTCTAGTGAACCATGTGACCCAGAAGTTATGTTCCTAGTTATATGAAGTGGCTGTACAAATGTATTGAGGTACCTGTTCCTAGTGATGTTGTTTAAAAAAAAACCCTGAGATGGAAAAATACAAATGTCCATCATAGTAGGATGAAGACATGCATTGTATTATATCCTGTCAAGAGAATGTCAGACAGCACTGAAAGCTCATAAATTCCAAGAGCACTTAGCAAGGACTACCTGTAAACCCCACCGAGCTACTGTAGTCAGACACAGAAGAACATGTTACCTGACTTTCTAAGACAGACAAAACTAAGCTCTAATATTTAAGCATGCATACTTAGATAATGATACTAAAAAGTTTAAGGAGTAGTTTTGGCAAAATTTAGGATGGGGTTATTCTTGTTAAGGAAGAGGGGTGTGTGATGGGGAAGGGGTTCAGGAGGACACAAGGTATAAAAGGTGCAGACGATCCTCCTTTATGTCTATGTGGTGGTTACATAGGTCTTCAGCTTACAGTGATTCATCAAATACCACTCTATGTTTTATGCACTTTT
>NW_022900928.1:79432338-79434857 GCF_012274545.1 Fukomys damarensis
TTTTTTTTTTTTTTTTTTTTTGGTACCAGGGATTGAACTCAGGTCCTTGCGCTTGCAAGGCAGGCCACCGAACCACTGAGCTAAATCTCCAGCCCTTCATGCATTTTCTACGTCACCAATGTGGGTTAAACACAGTCAATTTCATACACATCGTCAATATAACATAAATGCAAATGCTGCTCCCAATCTGTAGTCAAGATAGATTTGTACCTTTTGCCATTTTGGTTTGTTTTGTTTTGAGTTGGTTCTTAGGGGTAAGACAAGGTAACCTGAGCAGAATTCCAGTAGACAGTGCGGCCATTTGGTCCTCAGGGTTAAATCCATACTGCAGAGAATCTCCTAAATATGAGAGTTTGGGAGCCCATCAGAAGTTCCCAGCTCTTTTCTTGATGAAGGGTTGGAGAGAGAGCAGAGGCTTCCACTGCAGGAGAATTAACCGATAGTCCTGAATAACCTGCACAGTCTCCCCACCTGCAGCCTGTGGTGTACAAAATCACAGATGGATTAGAAGTGAGTGAAGCTCATTTTTTTTGAAGCACATTTCTTTAGTCTCTTTCTTCACATCTACCTGTTGGTCCCAGATCAATTGGCGACTTCTATTTTCAGATGGTGTCTGGGGAGAGGAACATTTCTAGCTCTTGCCCAGGCAGGAAAGGCCCATTCTCACGCCTTCTCTTTTCTTTGTCAGAATTGTCCTCCAGGAGGGTAACAACCCCATGGGGCACAGAACACATTTTCTCTGATAACACATCTCTTCTTCGGGGCAACTACCTGCCCTAAGGAATTGCCTTAATAGAAAAATTTAAAATGTTGAGGAGTGACAGTGCACACGAAACCCTCAGACACAGGCCCCAGAGGTGATGAGCAAGGAAGTGTTATATTACAGCAAAGTGTCCCCTCTGTGACTTCTGGTGGCCTCCAATTCTGTAGGGCCACCTCCAGAGCAAGGCAGCATTCCACCAAGGAATGCAGTCAAAGGGAAATTTCTTCCATGTGCCAGGAAATTTTGGTTTGGTGTCTTGTGAACAGTTTATGTTCTGAGAATTGTCTTGCCAGAGAACATATGTTGGAACTGAGTTCAAACAGAAATGGAAGATTGGAACAAGGATGAAAATTCTGGTAAATGGCAAGATTTGAAACTGGTATGCTTCTCACTCCAACCTCTCTTTCAAGTCTAAGTGATCTTTCCATGTCAAGGATGAGGCCAGTGAAAACAAAGTGGTTACCACCATCTTCTGTCCTTGTTTCCCAAACAGAATGAAGCCAGCACACAGCCCGCTGCCAATGACCATAAATTTTGGAGAACAACTTCTGTAGAAAGTATGTTAAAAGCAGAGTATTAAAATTGAAACTTTCACATTATACTCTTGCAACAAATTATTTACTAGTGGATAAGTCAGGCATCTGAGTTTAAAGCAGTTTCTGCCACTTGCAAGTTATGATTTCTCAGGTAAATTCTTCCAATTTTCTGTACCACTATATCCTATTCTATAAAAAGACCATAAAAGCAGTACCTATCGCACAGAGTAAGTTTTGACAATTACCTGAAGATACATGTCTTAGAAGACTATGCTGTAAATGTTAGCAGTTGTTCCTTACTCTGTTCTGAGACAGAAGACTAAGGGTATGAGAGCATGCATCCCATCTTGGTGTACACTTGGCGTTCACGTGTATAACTGCAAATGGTATTTTCAGTTGATTTGTGACTTACATATTTTTTAGAAACCAGTGTTCCATGACAGGCAGGGGCAGCTTATTACAGGGTTTTGAAGGAAATATGTAGATGAACCTTATCTCCTGAGCTGAGGCACTTATCTTTGGGAAGAAGGAAGAAGGGATTGTTGAGACAGAGAAACTGAGGCTGTTGCTAATGCCTCTGAGGCTGGGACCTGCTCTGCTGTCACAGACGGTACTGTGATTGGGTACCGGAATTCAAACTGAAGAAAAGCAAAGCAAGACACAGCGAACAATGGTCTCTACCTCACTTAAGCAGAGTATTAAAATTGAAACTTTCACATTATACTCTTGCAACAAATTATTTACTAGTGGATAAGTCAGGCATCTGAGTTTAAAGCAGGTTCTGCCACTTGCAAGTTATGATTTCTCAGGTAAATTCTTCCAATTTTCTGTACCACCATATCCTATTCTATAAAAAGACCATAAAAGCAGTACCTATCGCACAGAGTAAGTTTTGACAATTACCTGAAGATACATGTCTTAGAAGACTATGCTGTAAATGTTAGCAGTTGTTCCTTACTCTGTTCTGAGACAGAAGACTAAGGGTATGAGAGCATGCATCCCATCTTGGTGTACACTTGGCGTTCACGTGTATAACTGCAAATGGTATTTTCAGTTGATTTGTGACTTACATATTTTTTAGAAACCAGTGTTCCATGACAGGCAGGGGCAGCTTATTACAGGGTTTTGAAGGAAATATGTAGATGAACCTTATCTCCTGAGCTGAGGCACTTATCTTTGGGAAGAAGGAAGAAGGGATTGTTGAGACAGAAACTGAGGCT
>NW_022900928.1:79434916-79451128 GCF_012274545.1 Fukomys damarensis
GGAATTCAAACTGAAGAAAAGCAAAGCAAGACACAGCGAACAATGGTCTCTACCTCACTTTGTCATTGACTCCCGACTATGGAAGGCATTTCTGGCTCCTCTTTTGAAAGCTCAGATGAAGACAAGAATCCATTATTCCAGGTGTGAAGAAGATCCAGACCTTCTTTTATGATTCAATTACAGTGTCAGGATCTTCCAAACTTTAAATGCTCATAAAGCCCTCTTTGGCCAGCGAACTAGTTTCCTTGAATTAAAACTGGTGCACGGGGCCCCACTTAGGCATGGCTCCACTTAAGGATTACTCAACTCCAGGAAGGGGAAAAGATGTACCCAGTTAATCTGTTTTTCACTTTCAGTTTTCAATAAATTACATAAGATATTCAATGCTTTGTTATAACACAAGCTTTGTGTTAAATGATTTTGCTCGATGTGTTCTGAGAGTGTTTAAAGCTAAGTTACGGTGCTCGGTAGATCAGTGAATTTTGAATCTGACATTTTGGACTTAATAATATATTTAATTTGTATTGGGTTTATCAGAATTTAACTCCAGCATGATTTAAGGAGCAGCTGTAATATATTTATTTTATTTTAAATCTGCAAACCCGTTCTAAGATTAACTTGACCATGCTTTATCAGCTTTACAATGAGGCATATAGGAACATATTTGTACTTGCTTTTGACTGCCCGCTCCCTGAGCATGGAGACCCAGTTGTTGATCTATGTGAACCTTACCCAATAAAGTGCTTCTTGTTGATAATGGGGATCCCTGGAAGGGGAAGCGGAGGTAGGCTGGGAATGGAAGGTGAGCGGAGCCTATCAGGCCCATATCTCTTTGAAATGCTAAATGTCAGCATAAGACTGGAATGTAAGAAAAGCTGAACCCCAGAGACTACCACACAACTCATTTGCAGCTCACAGCTGAGCTGTGGAGGACAGCATTGCTGCTACTATCTAGAGATCCTATACCAAAACCCCTGCATAGGAAAAAGGTACTTACTGGGCTGTGGATGTAGCTCAGTGGTGCCGCCACCTGCCTCTCAAGCACAAGGTCCTGAGTTCGATCCTGAAAACAAGAAAACAAAAAAACAAAAAAACAAAACAAAACAAAAGCTACCTACTAACAACATCCTGACCCCTGCTGACCTCCACTGAAGTATGCTTCTGAGTACTGACACACACACAGGAGCTCCCAAAGAAGCAGGCTGAGAACCTCATACACGAGATTCTACACCTGCTACCTTCCATTTGAGACCCAAGCACTGCCTTGCAGGGACTCAGAGGTCACCCTTGCTGGGCTTAAACCACAGAGACCTTCTTCGCTCTGGCAATACTTCTGCCCCTGGCTCTCCCCAGTACTGGTGCTACAGCCCCTGACTTTTAGGGGTCACCTGCACTTTTGACATTTCCACCTTGCTCGGTGTATGGCACACAGATCTGGAAATATCCTTAGCACCCAGCAGCCTGAGACTATTCGTACCATCTTGGAACCAAAGGACAGACAGAGAGGCCCTTTCCCTAATTCTGAGTTTTATTTAACAGTCCTGCTGATTGTATTATTCCAAAAGTCTCAGCTGCCTCTCCTTTTTCACCTAGGTTCAAGGCCCTTTTATTCCTAAATTTTGTCAGGATGCCTTCACTTTGTGTGTGCACACCCAACATATTACTGAGAATTTTAGGATATTGTTTGCTAATGCAGAAGGTAATATCCTAATAACCCAAGTAATTTGTGCTTTATCCTAAAAGCCAGGAAAGTGCTACCTGTTCAGGTAGCTGAAAAGAGTTGCATGTCTTTAAGAAGAAAGAGGTCAGTCCAGGAGGAAGCGGTGGTGTCCCCTCCCCTACTTGGATCGCTGTAATCCCTGTGTTCTCCATCTCCATGGGGCTGCAGCTCAGGGCAGGTCACATGCTCAGCACACACAGGCTCTGGGTTCCAGCACCACTACTGGGAAAAATCCTAACACCACTGGAGTTTCAATCCATTGTTGCTTGACACGTCTCTGATAAAGCGACAAACTGCCTTTCTTTTTTATCAATTAAGGATTCTGCTTTGCTTCTCTTTTTTCTTATTCATAGTCTTAATATCCATGGTCACTTCACAGTCTCAAATTTATTTGACATGGTCCCAGTCCTTCAGAAGTTTGTGTTTAAAACAGAGGCAAAATGCTTAGAGTAATGTCTTAAATTCAAAGGCTGATAAAACAAAATTCTACAGAAGTCAAGGCATAGGCTAATACACTGCAATGAGGCCATCCCAAATACTGGGGCTTAACTAGGGCAGAAATGCATTTCTCTTTCCAGGAAATAGACAGAGTTTAGGTGGAATGCCTTTCATCGCCATAACTTTTAACTCTAGTTACAAAATGGCTGCTTCAGCACTCACCATTACATTTATGATCCAGACACAGAAAAGAATAAGAGCACAAGAGAATAATGTATCCATTTCTTCTAAAAACTTGATCTGGAAGCATAAACATCACTTTATATTTCATCTCATTAACTAGAATAGAATTTCATGATCCATGCAACTGTGAAAATGGCTGAGAAATGCAATTTCCAGCAATTAGAACAGGAAGATGTATTGGTAAAATCCAGCACTTTCTGCCACATTCAGCTAGTGACAGTCCAGGATTCAAGTTCAACGTTTCTAAGTCTATTACTATTTAAGACAGGCAGTGAATCAGCAGTAGTGGGGCATGCCTGTAATCTCAAAACTCTGGGAAGCTGAGGCAGGAGGCTCACAAGTTTGAGTCCATCCTATGCAAGTTAGCAACCTAATGAGACTGTCTCATTATAGAGAATAAAATAGGGCTGGTATAAAAGCACAACTTCTGCACCACATGCCAACCCTGTGATTCTGCTGGTCTTTCCAACAGGGAGACAGAAATGAGCTCTGATTCTCACACCGTTTTTTGGTTTTATCTTTTATGGAAGACTAGAGAGTTTTTCAGTTTTCTACATGGAAAACACTAGTTTTTCCTCACTTAGAAATTACAGGGGCAGCTGCGGCAAGCATAGCTCCATATAGTTGTAAACACATTTGAAGAAATTTTGATTCAAAAATCCTTTCTACAAGGTCAAGGCCAGAATATATGTTCCAACTTGCCATCAATTCTCTAGTAATCATATACTATTTTAAAAAAAATCAATACTGCAGGGTCAGCCTGCGGTATAACACCCATGGAAGAGAACCTTTTGTGGAATTTGTTTTCCATTACATTTTTGTCCAGTGCCCTAAATTCCAGGTGAAGTTATCAGCTTCCTACATTCTTTATTCATTCTGCAGGCTGCTCCCTTCCCCCGCTCCTCCAGTCACATCTTTTGAATATGAAAAGGCTATATTCAAGGCTTAATGTATTCTTCCTGAAGAACCTTTAAGGCCATCTTCATAAGCATAACCATTTCTTATTTAATAAACAATGGCTGTCTCATTAAATGTAAATTAGTCCTTTATCCTTAGCTATATTTGTTGAATGTATTACTTACTGTGTTTACCAAATTTGTTTCCTTTGGCTCCAAATCTTTCTGTACACTACTCATAAATATGAAGTTGAAATGAAGGCACTTTGTGCACACTGAAGCACCTGCATTAACAGCTTTGAACAGCCCCCTCCTGGAGGTGGGCTCTGTCTTCCCTTGTCTCTCCTGTGAACACTTCCTGTCCCCTGGAAATAGCCTGGCAGGATTCCTAGCTGCCCACAACGCCATTTTGAGCCTGTATCACAAGAAAAGACAAGGCCCCTTGTCCTAGAATTTTGTCCCTGAAGTCAGAGATGAGCGTAGGTGGGACAATGGGGTCTTTGAAAAGAAAAAGCTCTTGCTGGGTAGAAGTGAGTTTTTTGCAGTGGTAACAACTTTTGGCACTCAGATTCACTCTGTCCCAACATATCCAAGTTGCCTGGCTTGGAAGAGCCTAAAGTGAGGCCCATCTGTTCCAGCAGGCTTCCCCTGATTAGATAGGAGGCTTGGCAAACAGAGACCCAGATAATGGATATTTGAATATTTTTGCAATTTCCATGCTTTTGCCTAACAGCTTAGCAGTTGGCCCTATGTTTAAAGAAAATGGATAATAATCATGACTAATGTGGCGATTTCCATTCAGAAATTTCAAATGACGCTTAATTAAATCTTCCAATAACATTTGGAAGCAAAGGTTCCTCATGCCCGTGTGGTCCATGATGGAGAAAGTGAAGCGCTGTGGAGGTGCCTCTCAGGGACTCACGGTGGAACAAGCCAGACACAAACTCGGTGTTCACTCACTTAATCACACACCCTGGATTGCTCTGCAACCTCACCTGTGCAGGGAATCCATCCGTGGCAGCCCAGCTGCGAAGCCAGGTCACACTTGGCAGAGGCCGCTTAGCATCCATGGCTGGATTCAGTAGTGTTGTTGAATGGATGAATCTCCCCATTGGTCAGCCTCAAATTTGGGAAAATGATTCTAGAAGACTCTTCTGTCCTGTCCAGGCAAAAAAAGACCAAACACTGGCCAGGTCATGGGAATGGCCACTAGTTGGACCAGGCAGCTACAACCCGAGTATGCCAAGGTTTATAAGAGCCCCTCATCAAAATCTTCCCATGATGGACACTTCTTTTGATTTTAAAATGTTCAATATGACAAGCTCTCTTAATTTCCCTTAAAAACTTTTAATATCCCAAGTGCGGCTAACAATAAAAATCAAAGAGCCTTAGCACTAGGAAAGATTTTAGAAGTCTTCTAGATGAATTCTCTATTTTAGAGGTCAAAGGCCACATCTGAGTCTATGTCAGTTGTTTTCATCCAGATTGATCTGAAACCTAGGTCTCCTCTTTGCTGGTCCTGTGAACTTCCATTTCACATCACAAGTGGATTTTTCTTATGTTAAAATTGGAATCTATTTTTATTCAGCTGGTCCCCATTGGGGGACAGACAGGTGGTGAAGGGATGGGACAATTTGTCAGTATTCCCCTTATATTCATTGTTCCCAGCACACAGAGGACAGCCACGCACTGTCCTTCACTATCTCTCTCCTGGCCCTGGAAGGTCTAATTCCTTAGGCTTCCTATTATAACCTTCCATCTTCACCTCCTTCTCTTTCATTTTCCCAACCTGTGAAATCAAGCAAATAGGATTTACCCTTGGCCCTCTGGGGAAGTTTGAAGATCAATAACATGTCAGGAAAAAGACTGGATTTATTAAATTTCACAATATACTATTTAAATAGAAGAGTCCTTGGAGTCAAGAGATCTGAAATGACTCTCTTATGTTACTTTGAAAATTCATTTTTCTCGTTTTTATTATTTTAAAATTTTTATTTATTTCATTTTATTTTTGAGCTCTGGTTCAACTACAATCTGAAATCTTCTCTAAAGGTCCCCAGTGATCCGGTGGAAGTCGGGGGGGTGCCGCACTGGAGCGGGCAGAAAGAGGAGAGATGTAGTGGGTCAGGTCTGGGGAGAGACAGCCCTGTCACGCTGACTTGTGATGGATGAGGGGAAAGTCTATTTCTCTTCCGCAGTGGGGGAGGTGAAGTGTAAAGAAAGATGCACCGCGAGTCTCTGGGCGATTCATCTTGCGGCAGATAAACCCGCAGAAGCCGCGGAGTTGTGAGGGGACGAGAGAACGAATGGAGAATCAAATTCATTATGTGAAGGATAATCTCATGAGGAAATATCAAAATATGTGTCAGCAGCACCCAGGGTGGGAGGGTGGGGAGGGCGGACCGTTCACCGTGGTATTTGTCAGCCGCTAAACCAGCCGTGGAGTGGAAGGGAGAAGCATCCCCTGCTTCCCCGCAGACCGCCTTTCCCACCACGCTCCCAGGAGGCCAGCAGAGCCCAGGGAGAACGGGAGAATCACGGTGGATGAGATCAGCACATTCAGCAGGTACATGGGGTACCCCTCTGAATGTCTCCTTTCCTTGCCTGAAATGTACCTTCACCCCATCTCTTTGTGCTTCTTCGTTTTAGTCTACGCAGAAATCTAACATGAAGACACAAATAATTCCGTGAAAAGCCAACCTGGTTCTTTCTCTCCAGAACATTATGGAATCACATCTTCCCTAGCCACTTCTTGTTCATTTCCAGAGTTCAGCAGAGCTCTGCTGAGTCCCAGTCAGCCTTGGCCTTGCAAAGGAAAAGAGACAGCCCCTCCCTGCCTTCACTGGCCCTGCATACGCGTTAGGCCTCCCCTGCTCAGCCCCCAAGGCGCCCAGCTCCCAGAGGAGAAGCTGCATCCAGCTGCCTCATCTGCCCCTGGGGGCAGGTTCAGTAATTTCAGTCTCTGTCCCGCTTCTCATTCCTACAGTGACCTTGGGCAAATCACTTTCACCTCCTTGAGACTCAGTTTCCACATCTGGAAGACTGAGATAATAGCTACCTGTCTCCTGGGGGGACCTGCGAGGCTTAATTAATTAATGTTTGGCAAAGCTTCCGAGAACTTTGCTTGCAAGAATCTATATGAGTGCAAATTATTATTATTACATCACTGCCGCCTTAACTCCAATTTTGCTTCCAAGGCTAATCATTATTTCTTTTCTGAAGGAAAAAAAAATAAACTTAACTTTAAGTAATTTACCAGCTAGTGGAGAAAAATTGCCATTTGTCAGGGACAGCATTTGTCTAAATGGAAGTTCCAGCAGCCCCTCTCTGGGGAAGGTTGCAAGAAATATTTTCCTATTTCAGAGCATCCCTGGGCATCTGCTCTTTGCCACTCCCCACTCCTCATTTTTCACCGTTTCCCTTCCCTCACACACACCCCAAGGAGGACACTGCGACTCAGCCTGGTTGGGCCAGGGCAAGACCCCCACAGCTGAATGATTTTTTTGGACCCTGCTGCAGAGTGTACAGGTTGTCCTTTTATAGCAGCCTTCCCCCTGGCTTTGGACCTTGGTTTGGCTCCACATAGAAACCAAATGCCCATTTTTAAGAAACAAGATTTAATACAATACATTTGGGTTGATTTCAAATAACCGACTACCTTTTCTATTAAAAGCCTCAGAGTAATAATTTAATATGTCAAATCAACTGAGTCTCCTAAGACAGTGGCCTGTGTTTTCCAAGGGAATAAAAATAGTGCAAGGCAGTGGTAGTTTGTGTCCCTCCTGCTGTCTGTCCATGAATCTTAATGAGTTACCTGGCTCTCCAAGTTACTGGGCCCTAAAGCAAACTCCCAGTACTTCTTCCCTGCTTCTTAAAATAGCCTGCAAGGGCACATACATTAGGAAGGGCACAGATGTCCCTGCTCTCCAGCTTTCCTCCGGCCCTGCAGCCTCAGGTTCCTACAGAGTTCAATTAGCCTTTGTTTCTATAATTGCGTATCGGCACCTTCAAGTAGAACAGATATTTTTGTTTTGTTTTGTTTTGTACCAGGGATGGAACTCGGGACCTTGTGCTTGCGAAGCAAGCAACAGAACAGAAATTTTGAAAGAGGGCTCTGCAGTTAATATTTGAGATCCCTTGCTTCCTGAAAGCACTCCTTACATGAACTCAGTGTTGACTACGTTTCACTGAGGAGGACCCTAGCTGTTTGCTCTCCATTTCTTTCTTCCATTCTTCCTGGTGTAGCTAGTCACTAGGCCATCCCCACCTTAGTTAGCTAGTTAGTTAGCTGGTCAGTTATTATTTACTACAGACATTCACTTCCCCCAGTTCTGAGACTTGGAGCCTGAGTGCCAGCCCTGTTGGGTGCTGGTGAGAGCTCCCTTGATGGTCTCCAGGGGGCCCTTTCTCACTGTGTCCTCACACGTGTGGGGTGAGGGCAGAAAAAGAGGGGTCATCTCTTGAGGCTCTTTTTTTGTGGTAGCTTCATGGAGTATCACTGACATACAAAAATCTGCACATAATTTGGTGAATTTGAACATATATATATAGAGAGAGAGAAAAAAAAGAGAGACAGAGAGACACAGAGAGAGAGACATAGATATAGTAGATATAGATATAGTTTTCTTGTTATTATCACTACATCCTATACGTCTACCCCCTCTAAGAGTTACTTTGCGCCCTTTAAATGTTCTTTCTTGTTCTTTTTTATTTATTTTGTGGTCAGAACGCCTGACATGTCATCAAGTCTCTTAACAGCCTAAGCTTTTAATGAACATTCTTCTCACAGAGTCTTTCTTTAGGCCTGGCTCCTCCCAAGAATATTCTTAACACACATATGACGCATGCACACACATGCGTGCATACTGCCACTGTCACACACTCACACAACTCACACAAAGTGATTCACACTGGCTTTCTTTCTCCGTGCTTGACTTCCTTCAGGTCTCCTCCATGTGGTCCTCTCCAGGCCACAACATCTTTTGCATGGCTGGGTGCTGAGGGCCTGTCAGTGTTCGTCACAGTGCCTGGTGTTGACGGACACACACCACCTCGTAACCTCACACACTGTGGCCACCTCCCTTGTGTGATGGCCAGCGTGTGAGGTGACAATCATTCTGCATGACCAAGGGACACCCGGTGGCTCCATGATGACTGTGTTGATTGGGTCCAGCACTGTCCTCTCAGAACAAGATACCTCTGCCCTTACAGGATGGCTCTGGTCATTTCTTCAGTGCCCATCTCCAGCCTCAGTGACATCAATATTTTCCTGGACACCTTGTGTCTTTGTTCTTCTGTGTGTGTATTTCTGAAATGGCACTAACTCCCCTCTCTGCCTGGAAAGCCCCAGACACTATTTTTGGAGCAGGTCAAGTTTCTCCTTGGAGAAGTTTCCAGATCTGCTTCCCATCCTCCCAGCAGGGGAAGGGATCACTTCTTCCTTTGCTCACTGCTGTCCCTGATGCATCTCCTCCCTAGCGTGCTCCAGGCTGGGTTGGCCGTCTTTGTTTTCACATCTTCCTCCCCTTCTGGTTTAGCAATGCCTTAATAGCAGTTTCTGGCTCTTAGTACTTAGTAAATATTTGATCAGTCAATGACTAATTGCTACCATGTTTCACATTTTTAGAGCAAATATTAATCCCACATTTGATTCATTTTGGATATATGACAGAAAAATGCTTGTGAAATTAGGAAACCTGTTTGAAATCTGCTGTATGATTTTGGGGAAATCTAGGTGTGATGTATCTTGCTGAAATTATCTAGAATTGCATTGATCTTAAAAAACTATACTTATAACTTAATAATCGGTTTATTAATCAAATATTTTCAAGGGAAGATCTTGATTTTTGTGCCGATCAATCTGCAAAATTAGGAAGTCTCACCTTTGGTCTACCAGCAGTCTCCTCAGACTCAAGCTGGACAGGGCTATATTTTAAGGAAGGATAAATAATCTGTGTGTACATCTGGACTGAAATGGTTGGGAATGAAAATGTGGTGTCAATATGAGATGATATTATTAGAAACCTGTTAAATGGGTTCCTGGTGTGTGCCTTTAATGTCTCTCCCTTCAAGAAAACTGCTCCACACCATGTCTCATTTTGTGCAGTCAATACAATCCTGATAAGACCTATCACCATGCTTACAGCACTGGAAGAAATTAAACATTTAGGGGACTCCTCCCATGCCACACTGATTGAGCTCAAATGATGCTGTTAAATTGACAGCTGCATTTACCTCTCCTTGCAAGCTAGTCGGGTCTTCCTTGCAGAATGTATTACAAATTCCTTAACAGCAAAGACAGAAACAAATCAGGATCTTCTTCATTCTCCTTTGATGCTGCTCTCTCAGGGAGGGAGCCTTAGGGTCCTTGCCTTCTCCTGTGTGAGCTCATTTGTGCACACGTGTGCTCACTGCATGCATCAGCCCAATCTCTGACCTGGTCCTCACACAAGCAGCCTTTCCAAGGCTGATCCTCTTTCCGCGGTCATTCTGTTAATTGAGATAACCGTGCCAACTCCTGAAATGCAAGGGCAGTCTTGTCAGCAGGGGAAGGCACCTTACACCTCTTAGCCAAATGCAGCACAACTTTAAACCGATTGATAAAACTCTTAAAAGGATAATATTATTGGGCAATGTGTGAAGGTTTGCTGCAGTGGCCAGGGTTGTATTTTTATTAAGCTGTAAGCCGTGTTCTACAAAAGAAAGAAGGAGAAGAGGGTGTAAAGGAGGGACAGAGACTTTTATAGCCTGCAGCCTCTTATTTGCACATTATTTTCCAAAGATACTCAGTAGAATATCAATTACCTGTGGTTAGAAGCCCTGCCAGGTACTACTGTAAGCAGAAGTGCTAGAAGGAAGAGCAGTCCCTAAAAGAAGCCACACATTTTAGACTTGGACAAAGGACTCAACTGAAATTTGACTCTTGAGGTGGACAGAACTTGGGGGATGAAGAGATGGTGGTAAGGGGGGGAATGGGCAGATTTGAAAGACATCTCTGCTAAGGAGTGGGCCATGTCCTTGTCACTAAGTAGGTCCTATGAAGGGCTTGGCAGGGAGTGGTGGTGTACACTGGGCAGGAAGGAGACCTATGAAAAAATTGGAGCCTGGTCAGAGACATCAAGGGGAATTCTGACCAGGAAAGTATCAGACGACTTCCCATTATGGAAGACAAGATGTGAAGTGAAATAAGCCCGGGGAACCAGAAGACCATCTTCTTGTGCAAATTCATGGGAGCTAATTAAGTCCAGCTCCTAGAAGGAGATGGCAGATCAGTGGTCACTAGTGGCTGGGAAGAGTGGGGAGGACTGGATGACAGATAGCAAAGTACATCCAGCTAGGAGGAATAAATTCCTGAGGTCTACAGCACAGGAAGATAACTGTAGCTTTGATTATTTTACTGTGTATTTAACAAAGAACTGCAGTGGATCCTCGAGTTATGACCTCCCTGACATATGAACAACTTGGATTAAGACAAAAATTTTAGCTTTAACTTATGACCAAAGTCATGAGTTATATGCCCACCTCTTGTGATTTCAGATGGTCTCAGACACAGACTTAAACCTTAAAGAGTCCTGGAAGGAGCATACAACATCCTTCCCTGTGTAGGGTTGGGTAAGAATTCCTGGGCCAATGTCTCTCTAAGAACTCAGAGATCTGCCCTTATACAGGAGAAAGACTGGGAAGGCTGTGTCTAGGGAACTCAGCTTTCCATTGACTAACTTGAGTTACAACCAGCTCTTGCAAACAAACTGAGTTTGTAAATTAAGAGTCCACTTAGAAAAACTGAGTGTGAAGTTTTCCAATACAAAGAAATAATAAATGTTTAAGGAGATGAAAAAGTTTATAGCCCTGATTTAATCATGCTATATTGTATACATATGTCAAATTATCACACTATACCCCCTAAAACTGCTACTCACAGCTTTCTGTTAATCCTTGCATTTCATGAGTTATAAAATGTACCCCAAACATTAAGAAAACAGTTCTTTTCTTTTGTAAAAATGATCGTAGATGGAAGTGTGATTTTAAGACAATTCACTTCTGTAAATGCTGAAATAACATACGGCTCTTCCCCAGATGAACATGCAAAGATGCTACTGGGACTCATTCTATTTCTTCATCAAAATGAGAAAGTGGCACCAGCCAATGGTGGGGCAGGTGGGGAAATGGAACCACACCACATACCCAGATTTCTACTAATATTTATAGTGACACAAGTGTTATCATAGAATATGGTACATGCTTAGTGGCTAATTGCTCAGTGAATACAGTAGCAAACAATACTGATGAAATTATTATTACTATTATGATATCATAGCTTGTACAGTGCCTGCTCCATGTGCCGACAGCACTGTTATGAGTGCTTCGTGTGTAGTAAGTCATAGAACCATCTTAACATTCAAAGGAGGAAAATTCTCTCTGTTTCACTGGTGAAAAAGCTAAGCTTAATTTGCCCAAATTGTTTAAAAATTATGCATAAGAGAATAATCTCCCTGTCAGGAAAAAGTACCAAAGGGAACTGGCATTATAAAACACCTGTGTCTTCAGGGTCTCAGGCCTGGACTGCATTTCATTAATCTTCATAGAAATTTTGCAAAAGGGAGAATACTAGAACCACTCTACAGATCAAAAAATTCACTGGCCTGCAATCTTTGCTTTCATGTCTTCACTTTATTGATGGAGAACTGAGTTTTGGAGAGAGGGCCAACCATCTGCCAAAAGTCACACAGCTAAAGCCAGAAAGGAAATTCTTGTCCAGATGTAGACTCCAAGACAGAGTGAAGCATTCTCCTTGTCTTGCATGAGGTCATGGCCATGTCCCATGTAGACAGCTTGCTCCATTCTGATTGTCCAAGGTGCAGAGAGGGCTGTCTTCAAATGGAAGACCTACTCCCGAGGAGGCAGGAGCCACCCCTGACTCAGGAAATGTTTAATGTCTCTGCAAAGAACAGCAGCAGAGTATTTTTCTTACACAACTGGGCTTTGAGTCAACAGTCTCATTCCCCTCACTTCTCTGCTGGTTTCTTTTCCCACCATGGCCAGTAAAGCATGGAGCTACCAGCATCCTTCAGGTCAGCTTGGCAAATTAGTATACGAGGACGTGACAGCCTGCTGAGATCACTCCAATCACAACTCACGTTACTCTGCTTGCCCCATTTATGAATGTTAAATTGCAGCTCCCAGAGGCTTTCTCTTTTTCTTAGAATGTTTAATGAAATATAGTCCACCTATCATTCAGTTCACCTATTTAGTGAATTGTATAAGTTAAATGCAATGAAATGAAACTATTTCGATTAGCAAACACTTGAGTTTTTGAATAGTCAGTGTTTGTATTTATCACTATGATCAATTTTAGGACATTTTCGTCATTCTAAATTGAAACCTTCCACCTCTCAATTGTCCTCTCTAATCCTTTCATTACCCCAGCCCGAGGCCCCCACTAATCTGCCTTCTGTTTCTATGAGTTTGCCTGTTTAGACTTTGCATTAAAATGGCATCATACATCATTTGGTCTTTTATAATTGGCTCCCCTCACTTGGTGTGTATCCTGTTTTAGAGTTTGGTATCTGTTGTGGGATGTGTCAATACTGCGCTCCATTTTATCAAATAATCTCTTTTTGCCCTTGAATATCTTTCACTGAAAGTTCTTATTTCTCTTTACAGATTTAGGTTTTCTGCTCTCTCACTTTTGGGGGCCCCAAATAAACCCGAGCCAGGGTGACAAGTTCACCCTTCTCAGCCTCTGAAGTCTAGTGAGAGAGGGGAGATGTTAATATCTGGCCTATAGTCCCTGCTCAGGCAACTCCCAGGACTCCTGGTTCAGTTTCACCTCTCTTGTCTTTTTCTTTGTTCATTGCTTCATTCTGCATGGGAGTCATTCCATCTGTCTGTTTTTATACCTCCTTTTCCTCTGTCTCAAGATTTTTAACCCCCTTCTCCCTAACTGCAAAGTGTTCAGAATCTCCAGCGTTTGTTCCAAAGGCAGATCCTTGGACCTCAGCTCCAGGGTCTTCTGTTTGAGTCATCTCAGAATTTTTCACAGGATCACCACAAGATTCTTCAGTCGTGGTCCTGGGTCCGCTCTGTTCCTCTCCTCTAGTGCCTCTCTTGCTTGAGGGGAGAAAGCCTCTTTGTTTCTTGGCTCTTTCTCTGGTCATCCACTCCTTTCCTGGGGCAGAAATGTTTATTTCCTATCAAGTTTACCAAGCTCTTCCCTTCCCTATCATCCCAAATTCAAAACCCAGTTACATCTTCCCATTCTCCTATAAGTACTACTAAACTTAAGGCATGCCAAGTACAAGGTCTGCAGAGATAAATCACCACAGCCCTCAGATGGAGGAACCCTTCCTAGGAAAGATCTGGGATGTGGCTCTTCACTACTCTCTCTCCGTGGATGGAGTGCCCACTGCATGCCATACGTACTGTAAACACAAGGTCATGACAGTGTACAAGACAGAATTGAGGTTAGGAAAAAGCACACACTGCAAAAAGAAATAAGACACGTTCCCAGTGTTTGATGCAGTGGACAAAGTTAAGAAAGGTGTGGGGCAGAGAGGGACCAGAAAGAGGCCAACTCCTCTGGAGAGTGTGTGTCAGTCAGCTTTCCATTACTGTGATAAAACATGTGAGAAAATCATTACAATAAAGAAGAGGTTTACAGTGTTAGGGTTATGGTTGCTGAAGTTTCAGTCCATGTTCACTCAGTCCTGTTGCTTTGGGCCTGTGGCAGCGCAGTACATCATGGCAGAAGCACATAGTGGATAGGGGAAAGACTGAGAGAGAGAAGAGGTTCGGGGTCCCACTGTCCCTTCTAGAACACACCCCAGTGCCTCAATACCTCCCACAAGGCCTCACCTCCTAAGGTTCCACCATCTCCCAAGAGTACCACACGCTGCTGACCAACCATGGGCCTTTGGGGGACACTGAAGATCCAAACCACAAAGTACACTACCCAGAGAGCCTTCAGGGATCTGAACCTGAGGAACAAGGATAGAACCTTAACAAGAGCACATTCTAAAGATGGCCAGGCCTGTGCAAGATGCCACTACTAATGCCCAGTGATCCTTTTTTGTAAAAGAATCCAGTGAGATATTTCTTTTCACTCATGTTTAGCATCCAGCTTCCCCTGACCAGCATGCACATACTTCAGCAAACCATTTGGAGCTCAGGCAGGCTTAGGAGAAGGGACTGAACCCATGAGGAAGACTAAGGTGCTGATTATAGTCTGTTCTCTCCTCCAGCAGAGTGTGGAGGCTGAGCAGGCAGAGGACAGAAGCCTACTGAGCCTGAAGAGCACAGGAATTCAACTTTTCAGATTCTGAAAGAATTCTAAACCCATAGATAACCTCGAAGAAGGTGTCATTAGAGCAAATTAAAAGGAGTGACTTAGTAGGTCATGAGTTTGTAGAATCCTTTGCCCATAGGAAATAGTACAGGTTAAAATGATAATTTAAAAATAATAATCATTTTCTCAATAAACAAGATTGCTTATTATGGGGCAAGCACTGCAGGCTCAGAATGAGCAAGAGTAACCAATCTATTTTAGTTACTTTTTTGCTTCTGAAAAAAGATATTTGACACCAACAAGTTAAAGAAGGAAAAGTTTATCATAGGTGCCAGTTAGTAGAGGTTTCCATAGTCTCTGGTTCCAAGACAAGGCAGCATGGCAGAGGAGAAACAGTGTATGGTATGGCAAGCAAGAAGCAAAATGACTTCCTTCCTCTTTCCCTTCTTTATCCCAACCAGGCTACATGCGTATTGTTTTGTGCCACCAGACCCATGGGTCTTTTCTCTTCAATAACCCACTCACACCCAGAACCATATGAATCAGATCAGTGAACTAATCCAGTATCATACACCCATGATCTAGTAACTCCCAAAAGCACCACTCATGAGTGCATGCGGCTCTGGGGTACATCTAGATATAAACCATAGTTGCATCCCTTACCTTCCAGGTACACACCTGGGCACCTGAGAAGACAGCCACAAAGGAGACAGGCAGGGCTAAGGCATCACAGTGCAGTGGCTAAGAAAATGGCTTTCAAATCAGATATACTAAATTCCAGGGAGGTTGTGTGGCCATGAACAAATCACTTAGCTGCTCTGTGCCATGAATTGTTGCTATTTAAAGTGGGAGATTAACAGTCACAAGGATGCTGAGATTAATAAAGTGTTTTAGACAATGCTTAGTGTACATTAGGTGCCCAAACATTAGCTGTTAGAACTAACCATATTTGACATAAATGGGAGGGTGGAGGAAGGGAAGTGAGCTTCATGTTTGGTCTGGAAATTCCTCTTTAATGAAATGAGATTGAAGGGGCTCTTGATGCTTTACATACATTAATACAAATCCAAAATGTTTTACAGGTAGGTATTGCATTGGTGTTTAATTCACCCTGGGAAAACTGAGTCTTTCCAAAATGTTGGAGCATCTTGCCCAAGGTGGGTGGAATTGGAAATGGAACCTGGTCTTACTCCTAAGTCCAAGAAAGCCTAGTGAAGATACAATCTGGAAAGAAAGTTTCCTAATTAGCTAGGGAGGAAAATTAAGATGTTTTAGGATAACAGCACCCTGGTGAGGCCTCTTGGAGCCAGGGCTGCAGAACCTATACTGTCTCCAGGGAGCTGATCTCTCTGTCCTTAATTTTGAGTTCTTTATTTGGAAGCACAGCTTGGAAAGACAAAGGGGGATCCCTGGTTACTCTCTCCACAGCAGATCCAACAGCACAGAAGGCTGTGGTCTGAATCCTACACTATTTCACTGAACACACACAACTCCTCCTTTCAGAACTAGGTTATAATTGTGCCTCAAAGAAAATATATACAAGAAAGAGTGAAGTGTGTCTTCCAAAATCTCAGCTTTCTTCAATAAGGCACAGCAGGTTTGGCAGACAATTAAAAGATTATATATATATA
>NW_022900928.1:79451372-79513063 GCF_012274545.1 Fukomys damarensis
ATTTTTCTTGGGCCCATTTAAAAGGAATTTGACCATATTAATGAATACCAAAATATTTCACAAGCCAATCAAAACATGCCTACATTCATGGAGCCACAGCCAGTGTGCCTTGGCTTGTGAGTCTGTGCATGACTGGGCTCACTCTGGCAGGTAGAGAAGTGAATGGGCACTTTGAGGAGGGATGCTGAAGTCTCCAGGGTTTCCTGAAGCCACCATAGCAGACAAACTAGAGATATTCTAATGTACAAGGACATGATGGGTCGGTCCCCTCCAGACTCAAACATCCTTTGACACAATGAGAAATTGAAGATATTTGCCCTAGAGAAAGATCACCTTTATGTACATTACTCTTCTCCAGAGTACTAAGAATCAAACCTGAAACATGATCATCCCCATCGAGCTGGGGCTTCCATATCCCCCATTGCTGCTTTTCCCCATTGCCTTCCTCTGCCAGGCTGTGCTTTTTTGTCTCGGGTGTGACAAATTCCAGCTGCCACTAACATTCATGTCGAGCATGTCTCTCTTTCCCTTTGGATGACTGTGCACTCAATGAAAGGCTTGGCAGAGACGGCTCTCTGAATAGAAATGTGCACCAGACAAACAAAGCAAGCAACTCTGACATCCCACCAAGGCTTGGAGAGTTGAAAAAGCCCACGTTGCTCAAGAAATGAGGCTATTAAGGTGTGACACGATTCTCACTTTCAGTCAGAGGCTTTTCAAGCTGCTGTAGAGCCCAATCAAGAGCAAATGAAAACTTCAGTGTCTCAAGATATCCAAATCTTGAGCCACTGAAGGAGAACGTGCTAGCATGCAGGTAGAATAAAAAGCAGACTGGCAATCACTCAGCAACCTAACTCAGAGCTCGCAGTCCCAGCCTACCATCTACTCATTTGCTTTTCTCTTCTCTGCAGAAACCCAAAATTAAGGGCTACAGAAGAGCCCCAAGACCCAGTAAGGATCTCACCTGGGGATGAGAAGGACAGACAGTAGCCTGTTCTATGCTATCTCCTCCCGACAGGGCCCAGGACATTCACAGACAAACCTAGAACTAACTTCCTTGACAATTTCATGGTACTTTAGGCAGCTTTCCATCAAGATATCAAATCCTGCCGGGTGTGGTGGCACATGCCTGTAATCCCAGCACTCGGGAGGCTGAGGCAGGAGGATCACTGTTGAGTTCGAGACCAGCCTGGACTACATAGTGAGTTCCAGGTCAGTCTCAACTACATAGTGAGACCCTGTCTCATATATATATATATATATATATATCAAATCCTGAGGTAGTCAGTTTATGAAGAGCAAAGGTATTTGGCTCACAGTTTTCTAGCTTTAGTTGATGACTGGTGATTGTTCCTGTTGCTTTGTCAGCACAGTACTTCACAGCAGGGGAATAGGACAAAGCCAATCCACTAATATTATGAGCTGAGAAGCAAAGAGAGAAGAGTCACAGCCCCACAGTCCTCAAGGGCCCACCCCAGAGACCTGAAGTCCTCCCTCTGGGCCCCTATTCAAATGTTGCACAACACCCAATAGTATCACCCTGAGAATCTTTAGCACTTGTGTCTTTGAGTGTAATTTCAGATACAAATTATAGTAGCCGGGTCATTTCCAAAAAAAGAAAAAAAAAAACATAATAAGCACTTGACCCACAAATGCAGCATTGGAAACTAAGGTTTACATTCTGATTCTGTTGGTTTATTCTGTGTCCCTGAACTGGTTTGTTCATTTGCTAAATTCCTGCCTTTCAAGATGTAGACAGGAACACATGCAATGCCTTCTATCAAGCGCCTCACAGTTGAAAGCCAATATAAATTAGCTGGTATGATATTTTGAAATGTCAAGAAAACGAAGGCAGGGACTCCTGACCAGCAGGGTAGGATCTGATTCAACTGAAAGTGATATCAGCTTCCTCCAGCTATTGAGTGGGAACAGAATTTCTACCCTGTCTCAAAGACTCAGCTGGCAGATGAATACCTCTGTCAGGCAAGTCCAAATCTGCTATGACACCCCTTCCAAAATGACTCCCTCCTAAGATTGCCAGAAAAACCTGGAAGAGAAGAAAGCAGAGATTGTATTCTTCGGCAGAAGGGCTGTTATCCTTTGGATCTTAAGGGTCTCCAGAAGGCTCACATAGTAAAGTTTCAGTGCCCAGCTTGATACTATTGGTGGAGCCGTTCAGAGGTGGGGCCTAGCAGAAGCTTCTTGCATCATGGGGAATGTTCCCTTAAAGGGGACAATAGGACCCTCGCCTTTGTCTTTCACTTTCTGGCCATAAAGCGGATCACACTCTCCCACCATCCTCCGCTTAAAGCAATGACAGCAACTGATCGTGAACCCAGACCTCCAGAGAACTAAAGCCAAAATAAAGCTTTCCTTTTCATACGTTGCTTTTCTCAGGTATTTGTTATAGGAATGGAAAGCCAGCTATCTCTTTACATAAAGCTTGGTGAACCCTTCCCTTCCTGTGGGTTTCTTCTAGAGTGCTAGTGTACTGTCCCCCTGGGGACACGTGGATCTCAGAGGTTTCTCTTTTTTTGCCACGGGACATGGTCTGGTCCTAGGATCCATAGCAGACTCATTCTGGCTTAGATGAGGAAGGCTTGTGAGTTTTTCCTTCTTTAATGCAAATTGCTCTGTTTCCTCTAGCAGCTCCAGCATGTGGGCATTAGGGTGAATTCATATTTGTAGCTGTGGGAGGCTAAGCAGCCAGTGTGTGCATCTGGGGAAGGATTATGCAAAGGAGCAGTAGCCAGCTTTAAGACATAGGTCTGGCTCAGCCTTTTGAAATCCAAATAATCTTTAAATACCAGTGATGGTTATCCTTTACAGTAGTTGCAGGTGAACTATTCACGGTGGCTGCAAACCAGCAAATGAGGCCATTTCACTCCTCACTCTGTTTCACTGGCTGTGGGCTAAAAGCTTCTCTTGCTGTCAGTACACCAATTCTCAAAGCCCCTCCTGTGCCCCCTCTCTGTCATTCCCTCAGCATCCTTGGATGAAAGCACTGTGCCTTCTCTCTCTATTTCACAGATGGATGACCTGAGACCTGGAGGGTGGCAATGTGACTGGTCCCAGGTCTGCAGTGTAACTGAGGTGGCTTCAGAGTCCTGAGCCTACAGGACCTCCTATGGATCAACTGATTCACCCAAGATATAGAGAGTATATGTGGGTGCATGTATGTGTATCTGCCCGTCTGTATGGACACGTGCATTAACCCAGTGATGCCTGGGATTCCCTCTTGTGGTCTGTATATAGTCAGTGCCAGTGACAGAATTAACCTGGTGAAGGAAAAAGATGAAGTAAAAGGGAAACTCTCCAGGGAAGGAAGAGGAATGACCTAGACCTTATAAAGAAAGCGATAATATCCCTCCTATGACATCAGTTTTCTCCCCCAGACTTGGATGAGGAGCAGCCTCCTAGTTCAGTGATCTCACCATAGTGAGAAGGGAAATGCTCCCCTTCCTCTCCTCACAGCCTCTGGCAGAGCCCCACACTGAGGCGTCAGGGTTCTCTGGGAAGGCTCCATAGCAGTAGATCTCCTGATTACCCACGCTTCTCCAAAGAGTTCCCCCTTCCCAGTGAGCCAAGCTCTTCCAGGCTTGATGGGAACTTTAGACAGCTTTTGTGCTTAGTGCAAGCACATATTATTCAGTAGGGATTCCCCAAATTGTTTTCCAGACCAAAGCCAGAAAAGCATTTCCAAGAAAACCAGTCTGTCTGGATGATTCTTTAAACAAAAAGGGGGAAGTTATTGTGTACTTGTCCTCTTTGAAAGGCTCACAGTGAACTTTCACATATAAAGCCTCTAAGAAGTCCTGCAATAGGACTTCATGAATGTCCTTACAAGGTGTGACCATAAATACTGTGAATGCTGTTACGGAGTGCCATCCAACTGAAAAGCAGGTTCATAAAAACATGATGTTGAGACTTAATCCACTCCCTGGGCCTGATATCTGGCTCTTGCAAAAGCCAAAATGACTGAGAAAATTAAATGCTTTGATCAATTCAGGGCATCAAGACAGCCATGACAACACAACTTCTATGGAGGACTTGCAGGACTCCTTCAGAAAGTGGCAAGAACAATGGGACAAGGGTGTTCGAAATGAAGAGGAGTCATTTTGAGGGGCATTATAGGCAATGTGTCTCTTACTGTAATATATTATTTTTAATTTAAGCAAACACCACACTTTTCAACCATACTGTGTGTGGATGCACATGTGTGTGTGTGTGTGTGTGTGTGTGTGTGTATTTCTCTTTTAGGTGAAAAGTCTTTGGAACATACCCTACTGTTTATGTCACACTATACAAAAAAAGCTATATTGACTGCTGCCCTTCTGACCAGGGCTTAGAAGGAAAAGAAAGTACTGTAAAGCAGTTCAGTCCAACTGAACATTTAATGAAATGAACTTGCTTCCTGGCTAGATTGTAATAACCTTGCAAGCTCATGTAATTGAGTGAGGATCTAACTTTCTGTACCTTTCAGCCTAGTTCTTCTACCTTAATTTCATTCCTTCATATGGTTTAGCTGAATGAATTGAAGAGTCCAGTGGTAGGAAAGGGGACACCAAAATAACAAGCATGGCTTTAACTTTCCCTAATTCAGAAAGAGTTCAAGATCCAGAGCCCTTAGCTCATGCCTCCCCCTAGCTAATTGATATCTTCCCTGTAGTGCCTTGATGCTCTTGCTGCCTCCAGGCCCACAAGGTACTCTGCAGATTGCAGCTGAATTATCTCAAGAGGCAAGTATACGCTAAAAGGAGGAGAAGTGCAATGCATCTTACATTATCAGGGTTAAAATTTCATTTCATCCCTTGTCTGAAGCTATACAGGACTGTTATTTTCCTTCATGCTCAATAGGCAATACAAATATATATGTCGGCAGAAGTCAGCCTCTGTCTCGGATTCTAGAAGATGGACTGGATGTGGGGGTGATTTGTGCCCCCTTCTTCCACTCTATTCCTGCCAATTAGAGGAGGGAGAGAGCCATCTCCCAGACCATAAATAACAACCACACTACTGAATTCCCTTGCTTCAGAGCAAGGCTCTGTTCACATGGGTGACATATTCTACAGCTTTGCAGCTCTTTTAACTATTCTCCAGCACAGCTGGAAAGAGACAAGAGGAAACAGCAGGATGTGGATATTGGAGTGGTCTTCTTTCAAAAGAGCCAAGAATGGTCCATAGCCAAGTTGTTGGAGGTGAAGCACATCCCCCTCTCATTACAGAGCCCTGTCCCGTGTTACTGAGTGAGGTCACCCAGATCTGCCTTCACTCATTCTCTATGTTTTTTTGCACTGTTCCTGATCCACACCAAATGATGAAATTTTCACTTTATTGCTGCTTGTTTCTTTTAATGTTCTACTGCCTACTAATATTCATACCGAACATGAAATGGCTGCCAAAGACTACTTCAACTTAAGAAAATACCTAACTTAACAGAAACAGATAATATGTAGTGGTATGTTCATGTAAAAGAGCTCAAGGGAACAGTTACAGCTTCTAAGACCCCTCAAGGAATGACCAGTGGGCATCTTCCTGTGTTGAGTTTGATAATAAGATGAGGCCAGATATAAATAATAGCATAATTGTTAATGGTAGAGTCTCTGGAGCCAGGCTACCTGTATTGGAAAATGTACCTCTGCAAGTGTCTTACTGTGAGGCCCTAGAGAAGTTCTTAAGCACCTTGTATAATGGAATATAACAGCATTGCCAGTAGCATGGTTATTGTCAGATTAAATTAGTTAATCTTCACAAATACTTTGCATAGTATCTATACCACTGTAAATACTGAAAATTATTAATTCTCAATACATTGCTGGTAATATATGACCACATAGAATAAATGCAAATTTCAAGACTTTAGGGTCAATAAAACCTGAGTTTGATGTTTGGCTCTTCTGATGACTGAATGCATGATTGCAAACAATTTATTTAACTTCTTCTGAACATCAGGTTGCTAGCTGGTAAACAGGAATAATTGCATCTCCCTCATTAGGATGGCTGTGAAGGCTGGAGAAGTCATGTGTTTGAAAATACCTTGTGGCTAGGAGGCATCAATAAATGTTTGGGGATGGAGAACATATCCTCTAAGCCAATTGCTTGGAAAAAATGACAAGGATTCTTTTGGGCATTTAGATGTGTGCATTTCGATAATGGGCTTGCTTAGTCACTCTGTCCTAAGGCTATCTATCAACTCTTATAGCACTTCTGTGAGGCAGAGAGAAAGTGTGGATAATGGTGTCTCAATTTTATTAACAAAGTGAGTATCCCAAGTACCAGTCAATATAGCAATCAAACCCAACTCTAGACAGACAGATTGGTTCTTCTTTTACAGCAGTAGTTTTCAAATTATATTTTGCATCTCACTTTTTCAAAAGGAACCTAGGATGAAACATTATTATAAAGTATAAAATAACAGAGCTTCGGAAAATGAAGCTCTGGGCTCCTGCCTGGCTCGTTTCTTCCTGGTCCCTGCAGTTGCCTCTGTCTCACTTTGAAGAGAACTGAGACTTCCCCAGTATTGGTTTAAAACCAATATTCTAAAGGCACAGAATTTTCGTTAGACTCTTACAATGCAGTACGGATTAATAGTGATTTCCTACTGTCTTAGATTTATTAAGATGAAGTCATGTCAGACAAACCTCATTTCCTCATTTGACAGTGTTCCCCAGGGAAATGTAGTAGGCAGCATGAACCAGTATTTCAGGAATGCGTTTGACAAGGTCTTTTCTAATACCTTTGTGGAATGATAAAGAAATTTATGTGGAATACTAGCAAAGTTAGGCAGATTAGTAAGTGGGTGGACAACTGTAGTCAATAGGTACTAAATGACTAATTGATCAAAGTCAAGGCTGGCCTGGCAGGATATACCAGATGCCAGCTGTGTCCTGTATCAACATCCTCATCCCCAACTGGATGAAGACACAGAAATAACGCTTATAAAGTTTGCATATGACATGGAATTGGGAGCAAAAGCAAATTATCAGATGATGAAATCCATAAAGATCTTGTCAGACTGGAGGAATAGAAAGTTGATGAAATTTCACAGAGGAAAAAATGTAATATTTTATAATTAGGTCTCCAAAGACAATTATTCAAATATAGGTTTGTGTCTTATGTCAGATTTGAGTATAATGTAACTAACTGCAGGAGGGAGGGCCTGTTTGAAAGGCCTGTTCAGGTAGACTTGTCTGCAGCCTGGGTGATGAAATAAGGGAAAAGAAAAACCCATTGCTTGAGGGACAGTGTGGATTCGGAGAGGGACAACTGTCGAAAGGGGTGGTGAGTCATAGTGAACAACCATTCAAGGCTGAGAAGAGAGGCAGATACATAAAATGATTCCTTTTCTCTTTCTGAGTATGTTCAGCATGGGCCTCAGAAGCTCTAGTCTCACATTACCTGGGGCCAAAAACACGGCTTTGTTACTCACTAGCAGTGTACTCCATAGGCAAGCTACTTAATTCTTTCTTGTGCCTTAATTCCTGCATCTATAGAATGGGAGGATGGAATTTGCAGCTTGTCTGTCTCAGAGTGTCCAAATGAGAACACACATGGAACACTTATTACTTTGACTACTCTTTATTAGGTGTATTTCTTGACTGAAGAGGGAGAATGGGACACATTACATCTTGGGAGGGAAAGATGATAAGATCCAAGCAGAATACCTTGTGCTAGAGCTGTGCGAGACCTTAAAGCTCAACAAGACAGTCATGAGAGGAAACAAGGGGAGTAAGGGGCCAGACCTGCACAACAGAGAGCAACCTGAAGGGAGAGGCTGAAATGGAATCTCAGCACTCAAAAGAAATGCAAGGTTCACATTAAGCTAACAGATGGTGCTGAGGTATTGGCCTAGTGCAATTGGAATCTCTTGTGTTTGGGATCAAGATAGACCATAAAGTCAGGAGCACAGAGACTAGAAATAAGAAACCAAACAGATTGAAGAAATAGAGATTAGTCATATCAGGGTGAATAAAGAAGAGACAGGGAGAATGAAAACTAAGTGCTTTTACTAACTGCAAATTTCCTCCAACTTACAGGACTGAGGTTACTTCCTCTTCGTTATTATATGAAATGAAACATTTGTGTGCGTTGCATTGCTATAAACCAGACTGGCAGTGCCCAGAGTACTGTAATAATCATTCTATTAATATGAGTGACATGGCTCATGATGGTTGGGATGATAATCTGATAGGAGCCTGTGATTTGTAAGCAAAGAATTATAGAACTCATGGAGTCCCCTGGGAACCAAGGCTGTGTCTACACGTGAAGTCAGGACTTCTTCCAGTACTTGCAAGGTGGTCCCAGAAAGAAAAAGTGCCAGATTCTAGCTAGTTGTACTACCAATGAAGTCCAGGAAAAGGAACATTAAATCCTACAAGCAAAGTCAATGCGGTGCCAAGTGATGGAGGGGTCCACCTTCAGAAAGACATTATTTCCATGGGATGTGGAAGGGCATCTGGGATTTTTCACCATTTCTAAAGAGCGGGGCTAAAGAGGCATCTTTTAAAAATTTCCCCAAACATGGCCTTCTGTATTTCTGTGAAATCTGTTCTGAGTCAGTTGAGCAAGCCCCAGGATTCTGACTGCAGTTCAGTGCTGTCTCTGGAACAGCTGCCCTGGGTAAAATCTCACTCTGCTCTCCTTGCATAAACCATCTTGAGAAGTACACTGCAGTTCTCTGCTGAGCCAGGAGGTGGAGATGGCCCTGCAATGTACCTGAAGAGGCCCATCGAGAGGGTCTTGTGACCAAATTAAGCAGAGAGCTGTGTGGATTGGCAGCCATAAAGGACTATGAGAATTAATCGCCCACCATCTGTCTTCATTTTGCTAACCCCCTCTATTGGATGCTACAAGCAGCTCACTTCCTATATTTATAAACATCCCAAATCAGTCATTTCTCTGCCCGCTGTCACATATTTGTGGCATTAATGCTGGCTGCTTTATCACAGATTGGACTTCATTTCAGGCATAACTCTGATATACTGTGGTTTTGAGATCTTTATGGCCACATTACAGTCTATGGCTGAGTTGTGATTACAGATCAAGACTGAGAGGCTACAGACAGTGATCTGACTCACTCCTACCCACCTGCCACCCTGCCCTCTGAGGGCAGCTGAAGATCTGGCTATAGACACAGAAAAAATGGAGGCTGTGAGAGAAAGAGAACAAAGGTTGAGACACACTTTGACTGGGATTCAGGTGGGCCAAGGATGCCCCACAGGGCTGAGACCCCACAAAATGACCCCTTCTGGCAGAAGGTTGGACAGAGTTATGGGAGGAAAAGAGAGGTGAGAGGGCTGAGGTTGGACTACCTTCTCAGGTCACTTGGATATCAGTGGGCAGTGGATCTATATTATGGCTGAAATCAGAAATGTAATTTATAATTGCTTCTTGTTCCCTGAATCAAATTTGTCCAATTCATAAGACTGCTGTCCTCGTAAAGATTGCAAAAAATATTTTTTGTCACACTGCATTTGGGTTCTCATGACTGCTACACACAAAAGAGCCCTGACAACCACAGTCACAGGAGAAATAGCAGAAATTCTCTCTGGAAAATCATAGCAGCCCCTAAAAAGTCAGAAATAAGAAATATCCTTGATCAGTAGACATACACAAAATTTAGGATCAGGGTAGGAATATTAGAGAATTATGGGCTCCTGGTGATTGCTAGAAGTAGGATTGGAGGTATCCATACTCCTATTCAAAGAAAATATTTTCTCATTCTGAAAATGAACAACTGTTTCAGTGTTGGTTGTGCTTTGTTCTTATGATTCATAGTGTTAGAAGCTTCCCATTCTTTGGGATCAGAAGTTGCTTGGCTGTCCTTGTATTTCTGCGGCTCTCCTTGTAGACCCTGAGTGTCTCAGCACCCAGACCTCTGGTACCGTCTCACCTCCATGTCACATGTACTCCCACCTCACTTTCCTTCTTTGTCCCCAGATGTTGACACCGATGCTGTTCTTTCCCTTCATTCTCAATGAGGCATGACCACAGATGCTACTGAAGTTTGGGTGGTGATAGAGGATAGCTGCTTCAAGGAATAGGCAGAGGTCTGGTAGTGTCACAGAGAGTATTACAACAAATTTAGCTGAAAGATTTACTTGGCTGTTACTTGTTAGTTTAGGATCAGGAAAACACATCATTGCATAAAACGGCAAGGAGTGGTCCAAACTGAGCAGAGGAAGTTGCTTTTTAGACATGAAAGGGCCAAGGAGAGCAGAAACAGGGGGGAAAAAAGCATATTGGTTGTTTTAATCCAAGAGCAGAGTAGTTCTTTTAAGTTTTAAAACAGGATGACTTTATTATTACTTCACCCTTCCTTACTCAGGATGTCTGAAATCTCCTACTTTTGAAAACTGGCCCATTTCAAAATTCAATTTGATTTCATAGTACTTAGCATATGCAATTTCATTCTGGCTTCCTCTGATCTGTTGGAGCCTAGTGCCGGAAGCCAGTCCCAAACAATGGCCTCCCAGACGCTGTCTTTCATGTACAATGTCAGAATCCACAATGTCTGAAACCAACCCACTGGAAGTTTCTCTCAGAGCCCTCTTTCCCCTGGAAATCTGATCCTCCTTTGAATTCCAGAGCCTCAACCTGCCTCTCCCTCTTTCTGCCTCTTCTTAAGGAAGGAAATGGTTTATTTGACCATCTTAAGTCTCCAGAGATGCTGGCTGCTCTGCCTCCAAAGAAAACATATCCTGACATAATTTGTAGCATATTTCTCATCCTAAAAACCCCCTTTTAGGGTGAGAGGCAGTGATATAGCTTAGTGATAAAATGCCATGCCTAACATGCACAAGGGAGAGAGTGAGTAGAGTGAGAGGGACAGAAAAAAAGGAGGAAGGGAGGGAGGGATGGAAAGAGGGAAGGAGACCTACAACAACAAAGAGAAGCAAGAAAGGGAGACAGAAAATCTTCTTCTAGACTGGACTCTGGCTATTACCCTGCAAAGCAAGGAGCTTGCTACAGTGGGTCTCACCCCCTCCACACCTGTCCCCAGGGTCCCCCAAAATAACCAGCGTCACTTGAGGATAAATTCTGCTCCCCAGCTCTTCAGATACAGAAAATGCTGCTGCTTTCAAAGCTACACCTGTGGAGGTTTTCTATACTGCAAGATGTGTTTTAAATGAACAAGAATAGCCTTGAAAGGGGAAATTGGACTAAAAACCCCACTGACTGGCACCCAGCAGTCCGTGTGAAACATGGCGGAAAAAGTCTAGCTCCTTTTGCTCCTCAGCTGGGCCTCCTCCTTCTGGAAAACTAACTGTATATAAATGAACGTCTGCTTTTTTTTAGAGCCATAGCAGTAGCTGCATTTCTAAATTTAAGTAATATACTGCTAAAGTTAACTTAGTGGTTAAGCAGTGCTTTGGAGTTACACTGCCTGCATTTGAAATCTAGGTTTTCCCACTTATTAGTTTTCATGGTTTTTGTTTTGTTTTGTTTTGGTTTGTTTTTATTCTTGATGAGCTTCTTTCTGCTCACCTGAAAAATGGAAGACATTATTCACCTAAGTGTTGGTGAAGGGTTAATGGATTAATGCCATCAAGGCATTTAGGTCTTGGTGCAGGAGGCCAGTCAGATCTAAATGCTTGGCACAGTGATGTTACTGTCACCCAATGTTGAACAATGGGACACCTTCTGAGGAACACGTAGTTGGGCAATTTTGTTGTCCTGGGAATATCATAAATGCAAACCGAGATGGCTAAGTCATCAAAAGCCAATATTGCCTATGGGATCACCATGGTGTGGGGCCATCTTTGACTGAAATGTTATTATCTGTCATATGTTTGCATAATTAACAGTGCCATGTTCTCCACATCCATTACTTTTCTGTTGGGAAAAATACAAACTCCTCTCAGATACCCCCATGTCTGGGATTAATGCCATTGCATCAGAGTGCGCACCTGTGTGTGCTGTGATCTTCCACTCTCTGCCTACTCTGCTTTTATCTTCTGTCTGGCTTCTTGGAAGGTTTTAAGCAAATCTCCTATGAAGA
Source organism: Fukomys damarensis (assembly GCF_012274545.1). Taxonomy (NCBI): domain Eukaryota; kingdom Metazoa; phylum Chordata; class Mammalia; order Rodentia; family Bathyergidae; genus Fukomys; species Fukomys damarensis. The sequence goes on from NW_022900928.1 coordinate 79,463,374, forward strand.
ATTTCTTAAGGACAGGGGCTCCACATGCTGCAGGATTGACTGACATAAATGCTCCTCTTTTTGCATGTGTGCACCACTCTCCCCAGCTGTCTTTGATTCTCCAAGTGAATCACTAACCTATTTCCATGGTGCTTGGGAAGTAGTGAGGGAAGCCACTCTGAGTCTTCAGTTGCAACAGAACAAACTACGTTCTGCTGTTTTCCACTTGGATTCAGACTCCTGTATTGAATGCCATCCTGCTGGTCTTGGAGAGCAGAGGAAAATGTCTCTCTGCATCTTGAATTTAACTCATTTCAGAGAAATCTGAAGCCTCCCCCAATACATTATACATCTCTTCTATGTAATTCTACAGCTCTTATTGCAAGTGGATATTAAAATATTAAATCTAAAGTATCCTTTTCCATAAAATATTAAGGAACAATATCTGTGCTAACACTATTTTAACACAAAATAATAAACAAACTGCAATAATTGGGTATTTTTCTTCCAAAGTCACCTTGGGAATGTGCAGTTCAGAGAATTGATCCCCATCAGCTGTGGCCTCTCCACACTCACAGAGAATTCCTTAAACACCAGGAGTTACCTCACCAAACATCCTAGAAAGTGTGGATTAATATACACTAAACACAGAAGGAAATTCAAAGAGAGATGGAAGTAGTCTCCTGCCTCACATTGTGTAACAATTCCAGGGCAGGAATTTTTGTTAAATCTTTACAAAAGGTTTGGTTCAGAAGTGAATTACAAAGTGGGGCTAAGAGCTAAGTATCCCAAATTTCGTATGGTTGTCTCTAGGCTTTGAGAACTTCATAGATGTACCGCTGAGAAGCGTTTTCATCTCTGCCCTTGAATCAGTTACTCCTTGGCCCAAGAGTTCCCATCAAGGAAGTGTTATAGTGGGGGAGCCCACTGCTTAACATGGGGTTCCCAGAACCCATTTTATTTATGTGTGATTTTTTTTCTAAATGCTGAAAAGTAGAAAGAGGATTGTGCTGGAAGAAAACAAAACATAAGGGACTGTACATCAAACCAGGGATTCAACACATCTTCCACTTACTTGTATCCCAAGACCACCAATGGAGGTAACCACCAATGTTGTGCTTTCTCCTATACATCTGTATCTATGATACAGTTTAATTTATATGTAAGAAACAGTAAAATATTAGCAGGAATAAATAATAATAAGATAAACAATACACTGGAAAGAAGTTTTTGGGTGTGTTCTCTCACTTTCTTGGAGCACCTGACTACACTGAAACCACTCACAATTCTTGTGATTGTGTGAGAGGATGTGGTGCCTCAGTTGACCACTAAAACCTCAGAAAGCAAACTCACAGCTAAGAGGGAAGTACTGTATACCTGTACACTCAAGGTAAAAGCTCAGAGGTCAATTGACTCCAAACTTTCTGCTGACCCCTGTTGCAAGTCCCAAGTTTCTGTTGCTAGGACCTTGCCTGGTGCTTTTCTTGAATAGTTACCATGCACCCACCACATAAAACTTTGTACACCCATTCCCAATAATAGCTGCATGAAAAATAAGCTAATCAGCTTTGGATTTGATGGCTTGCTACTAACCTAGCCAGGGATGTCTACTAATGCTCTCCTCTTGTGCCAGGATTGTACCTCAGAACTCAGGGATGGAGTCCCTGGGAAGGGAGGTAAATGAGTTCGGAGGGTGGGAAGCAAGGATTCTCAGTGTGGGTTTGTCTGGTTCAACCCAGAAGTGAATCTAAGAATAAAACCCTATGTCTCCTCATTTCTAAATTTAAGTAATATACTGCTAAAGTTAACTTAGTGGTTAAGCAGTGCTTTGGAGTTACACTGCCTGCATTTGAAATCTAGGTTTTCCCACTTATTAGTTTTCATGGTTTTTGTTTTGTTTTGTTTTGGTTTGTTTTTATTCTTGATGAGCTTCTTTCTGCTCACCTGAAAAATGGAAGACATTATTCACCTAAGTGTTGGTGAAGGGTTAATGGATTAATGCCATCAAGGCATTTAGGTCTTGGTGCAGGAGGCCAGTCAGATCTAAATGCTTGGCACAGTGATGTTACTGTCACCCAATGTTGAACAATGGGACACCTTCTGAGGAACACGTAGTTGGGCAATTTTGTTGTCCTGGGAATATCATAAATGCAAACCGAGATGGCTAAGTCATCAAAAGCCAATATTGCCTATGGGATCACCATGGTGTGGGGCCATCTTTGACTGAAATGTTATTATCTGTCATATGTTTGCATAATTAACAGTGCCATGTTCTCCACATCCATTACTTTTCTGTTGGGAAAAATACAAACTCCTCTCAGATACCCCCATGTCTGGGATTAATGCCATTGCATCAGAGTGCGCACCTGTGTGTGCTGTGATCTTCCACTCTCTGCCTACTCTGCTTTTATCTTCTGTCTGGCTTCTTGGAAGGTTTTAAGCAAATCTCCTATGAAGAATTTCTTAAGGACAGGGGCTCCACATGCTGCAGGATTGACTGACATAAATGCTCCTCTTTTTGCATGTGTGCACCACTCTCCCCAGCTGTCTTTGATTCTCCAAGTGAATCACTAACCTATTTCCATGGTGCTTGGGAAGTAGTGAGGGAAGCCACTCTGAGTCTTCAGTTGCAACAGAACAAACTACGTTCTGCTGTTTTCCACTTGGATTCAGACTCCTGTATTGAATGCCATCCTGCTGGTCTTGGAGAGCAGAGGAAAATGTCTCTCTGCATCTTGAATTTAACTCATTTCAGAGAAATCTGAAGCCTCCCCCAATACATTATACATCTCTTCTATGTAATTCTACAGCTCTTATTGCAAGTGGATATTAAAATATTAAATCTAAAGTATCCTTTTCCATAAAATATTAAGGAACAATATCTGTGCTAACACTATTTTAACACAAAATAATAAACAAACTGCAATAATTGGGTATTTTTCTTCCAAAGTCACCTTGGGAATGTGCAGTTCAGAGAATTGATCCCCATCAGCTGTGGCCTCTCCACACTCACAGAGAATTCCTTAAACACCAGGAGTTACCTCACCAAACATCCTAGAAAGTGTGGATTAATATACACTAAACACAGAAGGAAATTCAAAGAGAGATGGAAGTAGTCTCCTGCCTCACATTGTGTAACAATTCCAGGGCAGGAATTTTTGTTAAATCTTTACAAAAGGTTTGGTTCAGAAGTGAATTACAAAGTGGGGCTAAGAGCTAAGTATCCCAAATTTCGTATGGTTGTCTCTAGGCTTTGAGAACTTCATAGATGTACCGCTGAGAAGCGTTTTCATCTCTGCCCTTGAATCAGTTACTCCTTGGCCCAAGAGTTCCCATCAAGGAAGTGTTATAGTGGGGGAGCCCACTGCTTAACATGGGGTTCCCAGAACCCATTTTATTTATGTGTGATTTTTTTTCTAAATGCTGAAAAGTAGAAAGAGGATTGTGCTGGAAGAAAACAAAACATAAGGGACTGTACATCAAACCAGGGATTCAACACATCTTCCACTTACTTGTATCCCAAGACCACCAATGGAGGTAACCACCAATGTTGTGCTTTCTCCTATACATCTGTATCTATGATACAGTTTAATTTATATGTAAGAAACAGTAAAATATTAGCAGGAATAAATAATAATAAGATAAACAATACACTGGAAAGAAGTTTTTGGGTGTGTTCTCTCACTTTCTTGGAGCACCTGACTACACTGAAACCACTCACAATTCTTGTGATTGTGTGAGAGGATGTGGTGCCTCAGTTGACCACTAAAACCTCAGAAAGCAAACTCACAGCTAAGAGGGAAGCACTGTATACCTGTACACTCAAGGTAAAAGCTCAGAGGTCAATTGACTCCAAACTTTCTGCTGACCCCTGTTGCAAGTCCCAAGTTTCTGTTGCTAGGACCTTGCCTGGTGCTTTTCTTGAATAGTTACCATGCACCCACCACATAAAACTTTGTACACCCATTCCCAATAATAGCTGCATGAAAAATAAGCTAATCAGCTTTGGATTTGATGGCTTGCTACTAACCTAGCCAGGGATGTCTACTAATGCTCTCCTCTTGTGCCAGGATTGTACCTCAGAACTCAGGGATGGAGTCCCTGGGAAGGGAGGTAAATGAGTTCGGAGGGTGGGAAGCAAGGATTCTCAGTGTGGGTTTGTCTGGTTCAACCCAGAAGTGAATCTAAGAATAAAACCCTATGTCTCCTCAGTAGTCAACAGAGAAACAGTCTGTCATTGGATATCCCAAAGCATCCAAGTGGGAGGACATAAAGAGTCTGTGCGTGTTTATTTCTTATTTGAAAAAGGATGTAAATACCCAAATGTTACTACCCTGAGTCTGTGCGTGTTTATTTCTTATTTGAAAAAGGATGTAAATACCCAAATGTGTTACTACCCCCAGGGTCCTGGCAAGATACCCAAGATATCTGTAATTTTGAGGGATTGCAGCTTGTGTCACCCCAAAGCTAGCCAGTGCATGATTTGCTCTTGCTTGCTCCAGAGCCCTTCGTCATCACCCCCCCCCCCGCGGCCAGAGTGTGCTGGACTAACTATGACCCTGGAGTGGCTGCGACCTTGGAGACTGCCCTCTGCCGGGCTCTCCCTCCCAGCGCTGCCTGGGTCTGGTGCTGCGTGGATCATCCTGGCAAAGAATAGAGGATGATGGCAGAGAAAGGGCTCCATCAGGCCTTTGAGGAAGCACAGCAGCTGGAACGCCATGGGGAGGGGCGGCTAGGGGGCTGCAGTGACGTCCTGTTTTGTTCTTGCAACCAAGGCACAAATTAAGGCAAAATTAGAGACTTTCTTGGGGCAATTGGACGGATGGGAGGAGGAGGAAGACAGAGAAGCAGAGCTTTTAAGGACAGCAATTTGAGAACATCTGAGACAAATCTGTGGCTGATTCTTTTCTCTTCTTCGTGGATTAGTTAGTGACTTTCTTTTTGGTTTCCGGAGGAGTTCCCTTCCCCCTTGCGTTCCCTTTTTGCACCATGCACATGTAAATGTGATTGAGAATTCTTTCGTCAGATCTGCTGCCTTGGCAGCCTTCCTGCCAGCTGGCCTGGCTGGGGAACCACGCTGGAAGCTGATTGCCGCTGACAAGTTTGCTGGGCTTCGTGGGGGGATGTTTGCTTCGGAGACTCCCCAGACCCTTGATGGAGGGCTAAGGCCAGTAAGAAAGGAGAGCAGAAGGGATCTCCCAGCCCACAGGGGACGCACACGGCACCCCGCCAACTGTTGGGCTCTGTGAAGCAAACAGTGGCTCCTGAGAACCTTGTTATTTTCATTCCAGCACCATTTGGTACACAATTATCCATACCCAAAGCCTGGGTAGCTCTGTAAAGGCCACAGAATCCTCATCCTCTTTCTGTATCTCCAACTTGGACACATCGCGAAAGCATCCAGAAAGAAACGTAAAATTTGCCCACTCGCGAGGCTTGTAGATAACACTGCCTTTGGCGTCTCTGGTTCAGCTCCTGCTTCCATTTGTGTCTCTTCCTCTTGCCCACCATGGTTTCAAGCCATATTACTGGCTGCAGTTATTTCTTACCATCTCTTTCCTTTCGTCTTCCTTGCCAGTCAAATTCTCACAAATGTACCAGCTCCTGTCTCAAGGCTTGTAACCTCCCAAAGATCTTCCTGGTAGCAAACGGGATCGTGTTTACAAACTGTGGAGCACAGAATCTGGCCTGAAGTAGCTGATCCCTAAAGGTCGATGAGATTACGTACTGTCAGAGGTAACCTCGTGTGTGGTTTGCTTGCACAAGCGTGTGTGTGATTAGTGTTTTGAAACAGTATTTTAGGTCTTCCTTTTCTCATCTCAGCTTTCTTAAGCCTCCAGGAACTAAAGTCTTTCTAGAAGCCCCCTTTGCATAGCTGGCTAGCACAACAGCTACTAAGATGGCCTCAAGACCCTTGCCTTCTGCTATCCATACACTCGTAAAGCCCCTCCCCTCATATGTTTATCGACTCAGTCTTAACAGATAAACTATGGCAGAAATGACAGAATGTCATTTCCAAAATTAAAGTACAAAAAGACTGTGGTTTTCTTCTTCAGTGACCTCTTTCACTTTCTTGGATAGCACACCCCAAGGGAAGCCAGCTGTCCAAGTCGAGAAACGATCAGTACATGCCCCCAGTCCTGTGAGGGAGTTTGCTGTGATTGCCTCCTCCCCAGGAGCCCACAGATGAGCCCACAGCCCTGGAAATGGCCTCACTGGAGCTTTGTGAGAGACTTGGATACAGAGGTACCCAACAAAGGGTCTCCTGACTTCCCGAAATGCTAAAACTATAGAGCAGTGATGGTAAACCTATGGTTGGCATGTCACAGCCAGCTGCTTGTTATCATTGAAAGCTCTAAAAGGTGCACCATCACTGGTATAGAAGGAAGAGTAGTTTATTCTTTGTTACACAGCAGTGGATCATGATTTCATGATTACAGTGTTTTTTCAGGCCTTGTAATACTTCATTTTCTTCCTAAGATGTTTTCAAGAAAAAGACTGTGTGTTGTGTATAAGACCTTACCTTTTAGATGTTTTCAACTCATTGGAAAGAGGAATCTGTATCAGTGATCTCATACTGGCTATACCTAAACCTAGAGCAACTCCAGCATTAAAAGAGGTGTCAACAAATGCATTATATAAAATTACTTTGAGAGGATGTTGGTGTATGGCAGTGGTACAGTGCTTGCTTAACATGCACAAGTCCATGGGTTTGAGCCCAGTGCTGCAAAAAAAAAAAAAGAAAGAAAGAAAGAAATGAATACAATTAATTTGAAGTGACAGCCATAAGTAAAGGCTTTATTAGAAGGCTAAATATCAAGTAGAAGTACTGAGAATGAGAAGAACTCTAAATAGTGCTAACCAGTACTACTATTTAGCATACTATTTAGCATTACTATTCAGTATATCTTATGCTAGATTATCTCACTCCATTCTCTCCTCACCCTCTGAAATAGGCTCTGTTATTATCTCCATTTTTCAGGTGAAGAGACCAGTCACAGAAAGTTTAATACACAAAGTATACAGTTAATAAAAGTTTTACTTCAAAGGCCATAATCTTGACCACACATTATTCTGTCCTACCATCCCAGACAAATTCAAGTCATTAAAGATAATCAGATCTTTGGACTCAAATATTGATGGATTGAAATATCTATCATTTATCTAGGTGTGGAATGAATTTGATATTATACAGTATTTGCAAAATTCCATCCCATGTATGTAAACCTTATTTCACCAGATATAACAAAGACCTACATGCACAGAATTGAACCCTAAGTTCTCTATAACAGGCAGCATGGGATTCTTATTATTTCAGGACTGTACATCAGAAAAAGTGGGAGGGAGAAAGTTCCAGGTGGTCAACACAGAGGGAGGCAGAGTAGTTGACAACATTGCAGAAGAGGTGGCTGGGGAGATAAAACAAGTTCAGTCTTTGCAGAATATAAAGTGAGACAGAGAAAACCCAAAATACCATCTGGAGGATGAAGAGGAAGAGGGGTAGGAATAATCTATAATTAAAGATCAGGTGAGGTCAGGTCACAGAAAGGCAACTAATAATGAAATACTTGTGAAATATTCACTATGTGGCAGGTGCTATTCTAAATGCTTTACATCTGTTGTCTCCTTTGAACCTTGTATCAGTATAAGAGGTGGTTTCTAAAATCGTTTCCACTTCACAGATTAGGAAACTGAGGCAGAAAGAGATTACTGTTGACATCAAATGACAGTTAATCCAAGGGTCAAGATACAGTGGGAGATCTGTTTCAACTCACTCACGTGATTGAGGGCAGGTATTAGTATCTTGCCAAGTGAGCCTCTTCGTGGGGCTGCTTCACTATATAGCAGCTGGTTTCCCCATCTGAGCAATGGAAACGAGAATGGGCAAATTTGCCCCAAAAGAAAGCCGAGTCTTTCTGTATCTTAATCATGGAGGTGACATCCCATTACTTCCAAAATGGCCTGAATCCAAAATCTTTCCTCTTGATCACTGCACTAAATTTTCTTTACAATATATTTTGAGGCAGGGACTCTGATCATCTCATTATAATGCAAATTTAAATTTAGGAATAAGGAAATTTTCCTTTTGGTATCTTTTATAAAGGTTGGATCTGGGTACTGAAGGAACACACACAAAAAAGCATGTTAGTGAGAAGTAGGTGACTTCTTGGCAACTTGATCATACCTAGAACTACAGCAGGTAATCAAAAAAAGTCAGAAAGGTCAGGAATGCATACTCAGTTCTGGTACTTTTACCAAGCATCAAATAGTTATCACTTCCTATATAACTCCAATGGACAAGGCCATTGAGCTGAGTGCTGTGGATATTTAAAGAAGCATAAGACAAGGTCCCCTCTTGTTTAGGAAGGCAACACATGCAAATATGTACCTCAGGGCAGCTTGTACTTATCGTGAAATGGGGCGAGGATGTTCACTGCTGAACAATTCTGAGAGAGCTCACTGGGAGCTTGTGTGGCACTGTTCAGATTTAGAGCAAGAAGTCATACTGAGAGAATATAGGGGACAAGGAGGACTTCATTAAGAGAGGTATGGCTATGCAAGGTGAAAGTGATTTAGCTAAAAAAAGACAACTCAAGATTTGAACCCATCAGGACAGAGGATGATGTTCACTCTGTAGGCCTTGGATGGCTGATGAAGGTTTGGGAAGAGACAGGTAACATAGTGAAAGTAGAGTTTAATGACACTTAACAAAACAGAATTATTTAGTCAACTATGCCAAAGGCAACCTGGAAAAAATATATATGCATACATATATTGCACATATATTGACATATATAGTAATATATAATTATACAGTGGGAAGGTGCTAGGTTAGAATTAGAAGACCCAGTTGCTAGTAAATATTCTACCAATCAGCCAGTGTAGTGGCACCTGCCTGTAGTCCCAGGTACTTGAGAGACTGAGACAGGAGTATCACTTGAGCCCAGGGTTCTAGACCAGCTTGGGCAACTTAAAGGCATCCTTCTTGAAACAAAACCAAACAACAACAACAAAAAGAATTCTTCCATGATTACTCCTTGGAGCTTGAGTGGGATTTTCTCTTCTCTGAGGTGTGCATTCCTCAGTATATGACAGTGGGACTGAAGAGGACAACCTTGAAGCTGTTCCGGTGCTATGTTCTGGCTGCTCATTTGGCTGTTGCTTCTGCCCCTCCTGCAGGCAGCGGGAGCCACCCACACACCCTGCCCTGTACCTGCAGCAGCTCTCCTGCATCATCCTCTGCTAGCACTGGATCCTCTTTTTCCTGGCACTCCATGATGAAACTGAGACTTTCTTTTTTCCTGTCCAGGTGATTTAATCCCAAATTCCTCTTCATCATTTCATCTTTGGCACCTTCTATGGACTAGGTTTAACTGTGACATACGTGGTTGGGAACCACAATCCCACCCTTTTCTCAGAATATTTGTTGAAAAATTTTCACACTCATACACACAGACACACACAACACACACTCATACACACTTCATGCCAGCAAAATACACATTCCTGCCCTGGCTTCACTGCTACAACAGAAAAGCCAGGATTCCTGGACACTTACTGGCACTTACCTCCTCTACTAGCTGGAGGTTTGAGGTTGACATTGACCAAAATGAAGAGATGGAGTCGATCTCCACATAACTAGGGCATTTCAGAAGGTAGGGAGAATGGTTCTCCTAACTTCAAATCTAACAAACAAGCTACATATCACATGCCAGGATTCGAAAAAATGCAGATATCTCCAAGAAACTGGGATGTTGGAAGTTACTTCCAACAGGATCTGTGGATATGATTCACAGCTTCTCAAATTATTTGACTCAATGCCTCCCACCTGCCCTTGACCTTACACCCATTGCCTGGCTCATTCTCATGAAAGGTCAGGATGGAGAGCTTTCTGTCCAGTAGCTATTAATGGTCATCTGTGTTCTTTCTGCTTTCTCAGCCAGGACTGCACAGCAGGGATGCCTGAAGAGCATGGGTCAAAATTGAATTCCAGGCCTGAGGGGCAGCAAGGAGAAGTAGCGTTATCTGAAAGTGACTAGAAATGGGGCTACCATGGAGTTGAGTGCTCATTAGATGCAGAAACAGCAAATGGCCTGGTCTGAGGAGCAGGACCAACTGTCAGAAGGCACTTGGATGAAACTGCAAAAAAGCAAGCAAGCAAGAGCCTGAGCTCTTTAGGAGACGAGTAGTGCAAAGTAGATCCTGAAGTTCAGGTCAGGGACACGTCACTGGAATCTGCTCCCTGGGATTCAGGCAAAATGCTGAATCAGGTGTCCACTGTTCGGCATGAGAACACTGGCATGGTTCTTAATGTCCCAGTATCAGGCCACCCCAGAATCTGCAGGCTATTATGAAAGTAGTTTTCCTTCTGTGTATACTTGCTCCCAGCCAGGATCTTCGTAAAGCCTTCATGTTTTGCAGCTGGATCATCACTATCATGCCAGGGATGTGAGGGTTGAAGGATCTGTCCATGGTGCACAAATTAAATGTACAGATGGCAGACCTAGGACATCGCTCAAATCTAATATTCTTTTTCTTGGCAAAACTGGGGATGAACCCAGGGCCTTCTGCATATCAAACAAATGCTTTCTAGTGAGTTATAAATACAGCCCGTTTTTATTGTCTGCTAATTTGCCCAGGCTGGCCTTGAGCTTGGGATCCTTCTGCCTCAACCTCCTGAGTAGCTGGGATTATGTGTGCACCACCACACCTTGTTCCAGTGCCCTTCACTGCTGATTTCTGTTGTCTCCATACGCCTCCAAAGGGGTGAGAAGGCAAGTCAATGCCCAAGTACCATGTGGACAGTCTGAGGTCAAGTGGGTGTTTGGAGGCCAGGGTACTGCTCCCCTTGTGTAGGTTTGAGAAGCTCCTGGGACAAGAGCACAAACAGGATGGAAGGGCCAGACAGAATGCTGAGGCGTCAGCTCTGAGAGAGCCAGACTCGCTGATTCAGCAGAAGTTCCAACTTCTTAGGAAAATTTCTAACCCACTCAGCGAAGTCTTGGACTCCGCCCCTCTCCCCACTACAACACTACTCTGTGCTGCTGTCTTCTCCACATTACTCACTCATCTCAGAGCTGGGACCTTGGGCGAGCCCTGCAAGGTCTCTGGGGAGGCCCTCCTGCCTGTTCTGTAACAAGTGACTTCCTGCAGAGATAAGCTGTGCACTGGCCATGCTGAAGAGAATGTGACCTCCCAGGAGCCTGCTGCTCACTGCATAGCTGAGCTTGGGGTGCCAGCATGTCCAGGACACTCCCTGCCACCCCCAGGGTCTGGCCTCCAGTCGAGCAAGTTCCATCCTAACCTTACTGGGTGATGCATAGAAACCATGTCCAAAGGGATTGTGCTGAGCTGAACAGGAAAAGTCCCGGATCAAAGGAACTAAGCTGGGCTCTGTGCTGCAGAAGCCCCTGGTGAGGTAGGCCTGGCTCTGTGACTGCCATGTCTCCCTTACCAGGTACACAGGTGTCCCTGGTCACATGGGGAACTGGGAGTGGCTGAGTGACTCCACCCCTCATCATGGCCACGGGGGAACATCCAGACCACACATGGGGCTTGCTGGAGCACTAGCTGGGTTGGGAAGAAGACAATGAAATTTGCTTTCATGTACCTAATCTAAGTTCCTTCTTCAGTAGGCTAAGCCTGTTTCCCTTAGGGTTTCACTGGAGCAGCAGCTCCTATATTCTGCTCTGAATCAAAACCAACCATTTGTTGGGTGCACAAGATCAACCCATGGCCTTCCTACTCTAAGTGCCCCTCCTTCCTTCCCTCTATCCATACGAGGAACATTTGCCTCATCTTTGATAATGATGCTCCATGTGACAGGTACTTGTCCCATTCTAGGCTGGTATCCCAGCCAGGCCCATATGTGCTTGGGTTCTTTTCCCAGGTACTTGTCTGGGCCAAGTCAATGTTAAAGAGGAAGTTATTTTTTATTTAGCATCTGTTATGATCTCATCTCATTTTCCCTGTTTAACTTAATAATTGTCAAGGGGCCAGAGGAATAGCTTTGACAGTGGAAGACAGAATTGCAGCAACTTTTGTAAAATAAAAAATAGAGCATGCTAATTTTTGGTTTCCAGCCTAGACTGGGTCATTGGCATTACTAGCTGAGAAACTTGAGCATGTTACTTAACCTCTCTGAAACACAATTTCCTCCTTGTGAAATGTTACTCTGCCTACTTCCTAGAGAACAGAGACTATATTTTTCCAACTTAAGTTTCACAATATCTGTAACTCAGGACCTAGAAATCATAGATGCTTAACCATAACTTGGTCAGTAACAGGTCAATGGTTGAATGGTTGTAGTACAGATCATGGAAATGCCATATTTAGAATGACATACACAGCTTGGCATGCAGTATTTCTCTCAAGAAACTACTTTCCTTTGCCATGCAGTAGTAGTGTGAGTCATGCAACCAGAGTTGGAAATTTCCACTCTGTTCCTTTTCTCACAACTGGGATAAAATATCAACACCTTCATCTTAAAGGAGAGATTTATTTTTGCTCACATTATTAGAAACATTGTCACAGCCTGGAGGAAGGACCTGGACAGAGAAAAGCTACTCACCTTATGGTAGACAGGAAGCCAAGAGAGAGTGAACAGCCAGGGAGGGAGATACACTCTTCCCAGCCATGCCTCTTTCAACTTGACCCCTCCTCCTAATGTCACACTTAGCTATAAGCTTGAGGTGGACTAACTCTCCATCGAATGTAGCACCTCCGTGATCCAATCACCTCGAAAGAGCTCTGCCTTTGCACACAGCAAGCTTTGAGAGGACATCCAGATATAAACCACAACACTCATTCACCCCCACAACATGGATGTGCATGACTCAAGAACACCCTCGCGCACGCACACACAGATCTTTCTCTGAAACTCGCAAACTCATTTCTCTCACCCACACTTCCCACAGCACAGCCCCAGGTCCTTTTTGCCTTCGTGTCTCCCCACAAGCCTGGGCTGGCTGCAGATGTTCAGGGCCCACTGTCCGCTCAGATGCCACGCAGACCTTGTCAATCCCCAACCATGGCTAGCAGCAGGAATTGCAACCTTCCTTGTTTACAATGCATTGTAACCACAGGCACAGGCAATGCTGTCACTTGTAATTTTATCTTGTCCTGTTTTCCCTGCTTACTCCCTTGCCTAAGTGTCAAGCAGTCGCCCTTGTGAGCAGTACTACTGGCAGAAAATATGCTCCAACATCTAACAAAAAGCAAACTATTATTTATGTCTCATTCTCACCCTCTCACTCTAGAGATGAAATAAGCAGCAGGCAGACATACTGCTCATGTAGCCTCCATGCCCTACACTTCCTCTTCCTGTTGGTCCCCAGGTGCTCTACCCCTATACCTGCTTCCATTTGGATTTTTATTCCAGTAAATCTGAAGATGAGAGGGGAGTTGTCTACCCTACTTATCTATTGTCTTTTAACAAATAAAGAAGGCTTTTCCTGGCTGAGCCATTTCTAGGTGGGTGGAGGCCTGGATTCTTCTGGAGATGGTATGCTGGCTGGTGGGACCCAGTGTAGCAGTCAGCACATGGAAGGAGCCCTCACAGAGCCCAGGGCCTCAGGTATCTCCACCTGTGGATCTGCCCCACCTACCCCATGCCAGGCACTGCCCCAAACCCTCTGCATGTTTCCATGTTGAATCCCCATTATAGCTCTGCAAAAATCACAACTGCCCAGTTTATAGATGAGAAAACTGTGCCCAGTGGAAGGACACCCAGCTATATAATGTGGGGAAATGTGAAATGGAAACATCACTTTTTCTAGTTCCCAAACCACTCCTGTTTTGTTTTCTTTTGCACCACATTATGTTAGCCTATGAAAAGCATGTTTCTTTCTGTGTCTAGGCATATTCAGTCTCCGCAATAGTGTGTTGTTTCATGATCTGTCCATCTATCTGTCTGTCACCTGTCTGCCCCTAGTCTCTAAGAGCTCTGAGGGCAAGGGCTGTTTAATTTGTTCCCTCCCTTCATTACACATCATGGTATCCTACATGCATTCCATAGGGGGAATACATACAGAGGGTCAATATGTGCATAGCTGAATTGTTCTCTGCAATTGCTAGGGGGCCCCCACCACCCTTGTTTCTGGTGGACATGGAAGATTCGTTGTTGCTGGGTGCATAAATTTGATTGTTCCAAACAAAGTTACAAGGCAAGAGAGAGTTTAGACTTCATACCTCATGACAATTAGAATCAAGACAAAATACACACTAATAGCTCCTTTTGCTGCTGTTTATAACAATTTGGCACTGAGAAAGACCACAGAGAGGATTTCTTCTGTATCCTGTAGATTTTTTTTGAAACCTATATGATGCCATCCCTGTAACAGGTACTAAGAGTGTTTACGTTAGTTGGAATATTTTAGGATAGCACCTATCCCTCGAAATCTTACGTACTGCTCTCCTGTTACACTTATAACAAAGAGAAAGTTGACTATTTTAAGGAAAATTTATGGCAATCCTCCTTACAAGAAAAAGATTGCAACATCATGCAAGAAAGTAAAACGGATGGAATCAGCTCCCACTTGTGCCCTGGATTAATACTCAAAGAAGTTGACAGGAAGAAAGGGAGAGCAATTTATTATATACTCTTCATATCACCACAACAAACAATCATTCTTCCCTCCTTCTTCTGCCTGGCCTTCAACTTCTGCTCACCCAATCACTAGCTGTGTGTCTTTGAGACACTTATTCAGACTCTCTGTGCCCCCATTACTTTGTTGGTAAAACTGGCCTAAGAGTGCATCTGCCTCCCAGGAATTTGCTGGAATTACATCACAAAGTATTTGGAAAATGTCCAGAACAATGTCTAACACACAGTGAGCGTTCATTAGGAGGCACTGAATACCTCTACTGTTTCTACCACTTTGGGAATAAGGCTAGGTGGCTGCTGCTGAGTCCCAGAGTGAGGCGTGGCTCTGTTCAGGACCCGCCCAGGCACAGCCCACTCTTGCATGCAGGGACCAGCTAATCTCTTGTTGATGTCACCCTCTCGTTCCACATCCAGACGTGGCTCTGCCAGCTGAAGGCAATGGGAAAGCTTTGATGAGACTCAATTACGACTACAGACTCTACATTGAAGAGGGCTGAGCAGTTCATACAGAGGGAAAAAAAGACCCTGAAATTAGTCTAAGTGTTCCACTTATGTATCCTCATAAGCTCAGTGGTTAAGAAAGATGTATCATTTAGCAGCACCGACCCCTGGGGGTATTTGCCTCTCATCAGCTGGGATGCTATTACTATTTTGCAAATGACATCTCCATCTCATGCAACTGTGTTCCCCCTCACTCTACAACACACATAAATAAACGATATTTAGGGAGCTGCTGGGTATGAGGAGCCTCGGCTGGGATGAAATGAAGGAGGCACAATACATGTCCTTCCCACTGGGGTCTTCACCAGCCCCTGGGTTAGGCTCCCCGAGGGGAGAAGGAGGTCCTGGGGAAATGAAGAAGGCACACCAAGCCTCTCTGACTCCCATGTAAAGCCAGTGAGTGCTTTGTGTGAGTGAGGGATTTGTGGGAAGGCAAGAATAGCTCCGGAAGACTTCAAAAGTGGCATCTAAATACTTCAGACAGAGACCCACAGAGAATAGTCTGCTAGTGCTGGACAAAAAGCAGCAAAAAGAGGCTGCTGTCCTGACCATTCAGAGAATAAAACTCAATAACATGAAATATGGGAGCCCCACATGAATTTCTCTCCCTGTCCTTTTTCAAAGCTGAGTCCCTTTGAACACCCTCCACATGTCAGGATAGAAGAAAATCCATTGTCCTCATCAATACTCATTAATTATGTTACTGGGGTGCTGCTTCCTTGAGCTTCAGTTTCCTTATGTGTAGTAGGGAATAACACTTACCTTGGGGCTGGACCACACTCCTGATAGTTCTTGGTGTACTTGACCCAGCTCATCCTTTCCTTGATACCAGGAAGTGTTAGTCTAGATCCTTTCAAGGGTGCTCAGTTTTATCTAATGCTCCACTTAAACCTTTTGCAGTTGAATTAAAGATTATTGTGTAGGTGAAAGCCCAAGGATGAGTAAATAGGTTGTTTAGAGAGCCCTGTGGTAGATATATTAGGCATCGGGGCTGTATGGTTCCACTCCCAGTACTCAACCCTGTCATCATGGCCATCAATGCCACCTAGGGATCTGAATGACATTGACAAAATACAACCTCAAAGCCATGCCTCAAGTAACCTACTTTCTCTAACAGGGCCTAACCTCCTAACTATACATTCAACCATGACCTTATCAATGGATTAGTCCATTGATGAATTTGATGCCTTCATGATCCAGACACCTCCCTGGCTCTCACCTCTGACTATTACTGCATTAGTAATAATCAAGCCTCCACACAAGAGTTTGGGCTACACTTCACATTTAAAATAAAATATCATCCACTTGGGGTTCTGGCAAATCTGTAGGGACAGGTGGGATGTCTGAGCACGCCGAGCCCCCAGAGGTCTTCCACCCTGGGTTCCCAGGGTAAAGGTCTCCTGCTGCATTGGTTTGGAGGATGTTTATAACCTTGACTTATTCTCAGAGCTGACTGAGCCTCTGAGTCTGGGCGCTTGGGAAGTTTAGGAGCCTCTTTAATGCATAGGAGCAACATAGGAGGTTCCAACTCTTGCATAGTGCCCCCCTTCTCTTCTCCTTCCTTCTCCAGTCATCCCTTCTTTCCTTCTTATTTTCTCTGTCCCTCTCCCTCTTTTACTTTCACTTTCTCTTTCTCTTTTTGTCTTCCTCTGCCCCTTGTCTGTCTTCACTTTCCAGGCATCCCCCATACAGTTCAGTGGGAAAGGATCTACAGAGTCTGCTTTTGGCAAATATAAGATGAAGAATAAAATTCCAGTCTCCTAGCTCATCTGTAGACTCCAGCCTCCACCTTCTCCATTCTAGACTAAGTCCCTCTTCTACCCCAACTGAGCAGGTAGAGTTCTTTTTCCTGCTTTTCTGCTTCTACTGAAGTCCACTTTCCTTTACCCTTACCTTTGGACAGGGTAGGCCTTCAAATTCAGCTGTCCAGATTTTGAGCTTTATCTCAGTGGTCTTCAAAGCAGTGATCCTGCCTGTCATGCTGCCTCAGATCAAGTAGGATGAGATAGATGGAAAATCAGGAAACTATGCCAGTAGAATATCATGTTTCCTAAGGTTGGCATATGGATCAAGTGAATCTATATAAGTCTCCTGGAAACACCAGTCACATCCTTATTGTAGCTTTTATTATTAGATTTATAGGAAATACATTCCAAAGAATTCAAAAGGGTTCATTTTTCCAGAGTAAAGACATTCCATAGCCCATCAGAAAATCTCAAAGAAAGTCCAGGTGAGACTATATTTCCTATAAGTGCGTGCCACAATCTCAGCTACTCCAGGGGCTGAGGCAGTGGGATTACAAGTTGAAGGCGAGCATGGGCTACTTAACAATATCCTATCTCAAAATAAAAGTGAAAACAAAGCTGGAGATGTAGCTCTGAAAAGCCCCGAGTTTATCTCCCAGTAACACACACACACACACACACACACACACACTCACATGCACGCACACACACACAGATGCGCACACACATTCACACACCCACAAAGAAAGACAACCCACAAAACACTCAGTATTACTACTCCTAGTGCCTGTTGCCCTAGTAATGAACTCACATGCATTTACCCCTTCGGATGTGATGCAATCAGTTCCCTTCTTCAGGCTACCCTGATGGGAAGAGGGTGGGCTGCTGACAGGTCCCAGGCCCTGCCCTCTCCAAAGGAAGAGGACACAAGAGAAGAAGCCAACATTTAGAGGACATCACACAGCAGACTACTGGGGTCAGGAGAACTGCCATAAAATTGTTCTTTTATAGGGAATTTGTCAAAGACATATTCAGAATAGGTCAAATTTTCAGAGTTCTGGAAATTCCTGTATCATCTTCTCTTCTAATTGTGGGTCCAGGTTGTAACACACTGGTATATTTCCACTCCTGAGAGTGAAAAAGATTGGAAATGCTAAGTAAAATAGATTAAGAACAAGGACAAATGCTTACCACCACAAGTTTCTCTTTCTAGGCTATTCCGGTTATATAGATTATGTGAACACAGAATTAAATATGGTTTAACAAAATACACATTCTAGGTTACACATAGCACAGATGCAACGTAGACAAGTGTGACCAGTTTGGACATGTATAGATGAGGTGGGAGCCCACCATCTTGCAGCTGTAGCATGTGGAGCACATGGCTTCCATGAGCAGCAGTGTTCCAGGCTACTTCTCCACCCAGTGTCTGGACTGAAACGTATCACTGTTCTCAGCTTCAAGAGAAAGGAAAAATATATGGAAGCACATGGATGTTCAATAACACAGGTCTTTTGCATTTTTGAGAACTTGCTAGGACCACTTGGTTCATATTGTTTGTGTATCAATTCATTCCAAATAACGATGGGAGACCTACTTGCTGCTAACTCCAATTTTCCTACCACAGAGTTTATTTGATGAACAGGAGAGAATCTTCCCACTCTCACATAGCTCAAAACAGCGACATAGCACAGAGTAGCGATGCTGAGATAGCTTAGTACCTGGCCCCTTGAAACAGATTAAGAGTGACTATACTTGGAGTGTGTTGGGAAGACTCTCCAGAGAACACAAGCTACAGATGAGATGTGAAGAATGAGTCAGAATTATCCAGGCAAAGAAACCACCGTGTTCATGAGAGCCGTGGGGGGATAAAAAGGAGGTTTGTCTAAATCAGGTCCTACACCTGCAGCAAAAAATGCAATTAGGAATCCTGCCTCCCTGGTCAGAGTTTTATCCCCAAGGAGCTCCCTTCTGGAATAGGGACAATTCAAGAGCAGAAAATATAGCTCCCTTCTATACGTAGAGACTTCGGCTGCTTATCTTCCCTGCATTCTCCCAAAGAGTACACACCCCTCCCAGAGCACACACCTCGGGCAGTCGAAGTCGAGCCACGTGGAGAAACCTAGTCGATCAGAATCTCTTATAGGTACAGAGTTATGAATAACCCAGGATGTAGCGATCCATGTTTGGACCCTCTTTGAGGCAGTCTTCTCTAGGGGTTTGGGGTAAGGGTTGTAGGGAGACACCTTGCTGTTTAATAAATAATAGAAGAGATTCATAAAGTGTCTGGGAAGCACATTCCTCATGCAGAAATGTTACGGAATAACACAGGATGAATAATAGAAAAGGCTATTGAAAAATTCATAATTTCCAAGTGCCAGTGAAGGGCAGCTCCTGTGCAGTCTATTTGCCTGTAGAAAAGTGATTAAAATATATATTATTGTCCTGTCTATAGAAAAATGTATTATTAAGTGGATACTAGTGTGACATTTGAAAAATCCATTTCATTCCATTTAGCAGCAACGGGGTTTTGGCTGCTGCTTTGTGTAGCAGGTTTCACAAGCATTTTAATAAGCCATTTAAAAAACAAAAAGGGATTTTAATTATGGCCCCCTGCCTCCCAGCCATACTATTGCTTTGCATTCACCATTCTTCTGCCAAGGAAATTTTAAAACATATAATAGAGAATGTAAATATCCAGCCTACATTTATTGTGCTGGTCGCCAAGATAGCAACCTGACCATCGACCGGCACTTAGGGTCTGAAAGCAGAGAGAGTGAGAAATGGATTTGCTGGTCCAGACACAACAAGAAACAAAGCCTTGGTGTGAAAGTCCCACAGTCCCTACCAAACCCCAAGTGTGAATGCTCAGCAAAACAGATATTCACAATTTTTCCTTTGTGAAACCAGGAGTTACTTAGGAGGTATAATTATAAGTGGTTCATATTTCTGAATAATGATTTGAGTCAAGATCAAGGATCATCTGATTTATCCATCTGCCTCTTGGCAGGAAGTATCTCCTCAGCTTGAAGATCATGTGCCCAGGAAATTTTGAGCTGCATCGTGAATAGAATTAGAGACAGGGCACCATTTTGGTCCTGCTCAGTAGTATCATTCTTTGTAGGAGTCAGAGGAGGATCAGAAACAGGATAGGATTTCAGATGGGTGGGCCACACCCTATCCACCCAAAATTCAGATTCCAGATTGACAGCTCCTGGGTCTCCTAGTGTTTTTGTATGTGATTGACTACTGGGGCCAGAGGTCCACCCAGTGTTTGGTGAGGAATTTGGTAAGAAGCATGATACTGTAAAGTCCACCTTCATAATGACACATGACACTGCTGACCAATTAAATGTGAAAGTTTGGCAGGATCACTAACTTCTTTGGGTCTCAGCTTTAATGATAAAAAAGACAATTTCTACCACATTATAATCTTAAGTTTTTTAATTAGAACGCTTTTAAACAATTAAGTCTCTTGTTCCAATGAAATCTCACTTGGAAGTAGATAACGTTGTCTCTCTAGTTGAGGGATGATTAGGAGATCACATTGCTCATCACCTCAAATTCACTTCCTTCCCTTACTTGAAGCAAACCCAGAAAGCCTGGATTCGGATCTGATCCAGATGCCTGAAGAAGTGTGAAAGCAAATGTGTTTGGTGATATATAAAGTATCTCCAGGCCACACGTGTCTGAGATTAGATTGTGGCCTGTGTCTGACAAGTTGAGAGGAGAGGAGGGCTTTCTTATTCTTGTTTGTGCTTTTACTTATGCAGATACACCTCACAATAGACATTTGTTGAGAATTCTTTGTGTATCACACTCTGAATACTGGACCAAGTACTTCTTAAACACAGATCTTGGGCAAGACCTGGTGCAGCTCTAGATTTGAACTGGAAGTACAATCATTTTATTCGTAAAAATAATTAATCAGGTTTAAAAAGAAAGTAACTAAATATCTTAATAATAAGATACAATAGCCTTTATAGACTGTGTCATTAATGAAAATCTCCTTTATCCTTTAGTTGCTTATTGTGAACTGATTGCTACTCATGATTGGTTGTAAGAGTTGAAAGAAACTCTTTTATGCAAATCAGTGAACAGAACCTGCCAGGATTTACTGAGTGTCCTGTGTTTCTCTGTTACCAGAAATCAGCTACACTGAGCTTTCCCATGATCCACCTACTCTTCTAAACAGGTGCAAGAGCCATGCAGCCGTATCATCAGGGAAGGTCTGAGTGGTTTGCGCCAGTGCCGTACCAATTATTAAATATGATGACAACATCTTCCTACTGAACTCAGCATCTGCCAATGCTTCCTTAGATTCTAAGTTCTCAAAAGACTGGTTTACTTAATATTGATGAGTTCTTACTGCTTTTCTGGCTTGACAATCAGATAGTGAAACTAACATTTGTCTTGGGCATTTCAAATTGCTTTGGATTCTGTACACTCCCTAGGTGATCTCATTGAAATAGCATCTTTATGTTAATGACTCTCAAATTCATATCTCCAGCCCAAATATCTCTGAGTTCTAGACTCATATATGCATCTATCTATTTGACATTTCCACCTGGACACTTTTCAAAAAGCTCACATTTAACCTTCCCACTCACAAGCACAAGGACCCAACTTCAAGCCCCAATACCAAAAAAAAAAAAAAAAAAAAAAAAAAAAAAAAAAAAAAAATCTCTATAACCTTCCCAGAACTGAACTCCCCTTTTGATACTAACACTGTGGTACCCTTGGTTCATGAACTTAATTCTTTCCACAATTCTGTTTTCATAATTGATTCCAAGTTTAGCAATTTGGTTACAAACAGAGTTGTGGAACGAATTCTGCAACCAAAATTCATGCAAAGAATTAAATTCATGAACCAAGGCTCCACTATACTGTGCTATATATGTTTCCATCCAGTTGTCCCTCTCTGTCTCCAAGTGCTTGTACCTTCCTTTCATTTGTCATCCATATTTAATCATCACTAAGTCCTGTCAACTTTTTCTGCTGAGTATAGCTCACTGTCACACATTCCTTTGCATCTACTACTATCCAGGCATGAACATCTCTCCACCTAACAACTGAGCTCCCAGTTTCTGTTCTTGGTCAATCCAATTGATATTCCATATAACAGCAACTGACAAAGAAGTTTGTCACTTCTTTGCGTAAACATTTGTTCTCTTCCCATTGCAAAGGAAGTCAAACTTCATTCCTTAGACCTGTGGTGGCGAATCTATGGTATATCTGTTATCGTGTTTTTCTTTTTGCTTGTTTGTTTGTTTATTTGTATGTTTTTGGTACCGGGGATTGAACTTGGGACCTTGTGCTTGCAAGGCAGGCCACCAAACCGCTGAGCTAAATCCCTGGCCCTATCATGTTTTTCTTTTAAGACAAAAGATGTTAAGGTATTAGTTGTTCTTTCTAAACTGAAACCTCAGTATTTAGGTTTAATTGCAGTGTTCATACAATGGGATAAATAGGTGGGTTTTGGGTTTCAGTCTGGTACTCGGTCTCTAAAAGTTTGCCATCACTTCCCTAGACTCTAAATTCTTGCACAATACATTTCAAAGCTGCCCTTCTCTCAGCCCTAGGCAACAATTGGTCTATTCTTGTCTCTATAGATTTGCCTTTTTTTGGCCATTGAATACAAATGGAATCATAAAATATGGACTTTTGTGAATGACTTCTTTTATTTCGCCCTTTATTTCAAAGATCATCTGTGTCATAGCACGCATATCATACTCCATTCCCTTTTACAATCAAGCAATATCCATTTGTACTGATATACTATATTTTTTATTCATCAGATGGATTTTACTTACTTTTAATCTTTGATGAATATTGCTGTGAGCATGCACATACAAGTTTTAGTATAGACATATGTTCACATTTCTCTATATATACTGAAGAGAAGAGTTGCTGGGCTGTCCTGGAACTCCATGTTTAATCTTTCAGGAAGTGCCGCATTGTCTTCCAAAGTAGCCATGCCATTTACAATACTATCAACAATGCATGAGGGTTCCAATTCTTGACTCCTGCCCAGCACATTTTGTTGTCTCTTTCTTTATCACAACTTTCTTAATTGGTGTTAAGTGGTATCTAATTGTGATTTGGTTGCATTTCTCTAAGGATTAATGATTATTCCTTTCTGTTGGTCTCTATATCTAACCTACTGTCAACATTACCTTGTTTTGATAACTATAACCTGCTAGTATGCTTTGAAATTAAGAAAATTAGGAAATGTGAGTCTTGACTAACTTAATTCTTTGTTTTCAAGTTTGTTACAGATATTTTGCATCTCTGGGGTTGCCATATTAATTTTTGCATCAACATGCCAGTTTTTGCAAATAAAAAAAGGCCCTGGGATTATGTTATATGTATCAATGAATTTGGAAGCTTAACATCTTAATAATATTAAGTCTTCTAAGTTTTAACCATGGATGCCTGTTCTTTTCCTTGGATTTCTAAAATTTCCTTTCAGCCATGTTTTGTAGATTTTAGAGTATGACTTTTGCAGTTAATAATATTCTTGAATATCTTCTTTTAAATACTGTTATGAATGGCTCTGCTTTCAGACTGTTCATTGCTAATGTATAGATATGACTTCATTTTGTGTATTTATTATGTACCCTGCACCTTTGCTGAATGTAACTCCTAGTTCTAATAATTTCTTAGTGGTCTCTTTAGAATTTTCTCTGCATATAATCATGGCATTCACAAATGGAAATAGTTTTCATTCTTCTTTTCTAGTGTACATAGGTTTTCTTTCTTTGTCTTGCCTAACTTTCTGGCCAGAGGCAATGCTGAATTCAGGTGGTGAGAGCAGCCAAACTTGTCTTCTTCTGAATCTTGAATTTTAGGATAGACACTTCTAGTCTCCTAGCACTAAGTGTGATATTAGCAAAGGATATTTTGTGGGTGCTCTTTTTTTATCAGAATGTGGATGTTCCCTTCTATTTTTAGTTTGCTAAAAGCATTTATCCCATGTCTTCTTTAATTTTACATCATCAGCTTTAGTGGTCCCACTTTAGAAAGTCCTTATCCTAGCTGCCTCAGGGACCCTCCTTGAACTATGTCTTCTTACTATTCATTACTGTTTCTTTTAATCCTGTACTTTCCTCCTCCCTGTTACTTATTAAGACTGTAAATGCTTTTTCACCATTCTTTCTTTTTCACTGACTCCCTTCACCAATGAACCTCCTTAGGATAGCAGCAGCCAGATTTGCTCTGTTTACTGCTTTATTTTCTGCATCTGCCACAGTTCTTGGTAAGTAATTGTTGACAAGTCAAAAAACAGTTATTGACTAACTGGGTAAATAAATCTGTGACTGATGTCCAGATATATGCTAAGTAATCCCTCATTAGACAGAAGCAGAAAGGACGGATGGCAAGTCATTGAACTTCAAATTGTCATGATGATACTGAGCGTGGAAAACAGTAGAGGAACTTTTACAGTGGAAGATTTCAAATAGCAGCCAAGACGATCCATCCATCCATTACTACAGCATGTGGAAACTGACTGCAGAAAGTATTCTTCAAGGTGAGGCACCAGAACCCTGATGCAGTGTGTTGAATAGTCCACATTGTTAACAAGCATACTTTAAGGTAACAAGAGCAGTGGTACCTGTTAATTTTTCCCTGGTCCTTTAGAATCACAGACACAGGGCCTACTTTGGGGAGTTTCCCTACCCCAGCCTGCTGTTTTGTACAAAGGAGAGGCCACGGCATAAAAAAACCTATGTGGTGGCTGGATAAATTAGACCTCTAAATGTACATTCATCATCCATTTCAGGCCATTCTTTTTGAGACCCTGGAGTTAAATCTATCCATTTCTCAGCATCCTCTCCCCAAGCCCATCATGATCATGTAAATTAAAGTTTGCTACCATTTTCTGTATAATCCCTTTTGATGCCCTGAGTACTGAAGGATTTGTCTTGCTCACACCTCATATGTGAGTGCTGATAGCTTCTGAGCAGTTCAGACAGCTTTGTACCTCTCACACAAATGTCTGCATCACCAGCCAACACCTAGGGGCTGACAAGGAAGGACACATTCATGGTGAGAGGTGTTATGAATTTGTGCATGGAACTGCCTTTGGGGCTACTAGCTGGCCTCCTCTTGTTTTCCTCAGAAACTGGATCAGTGACACCCTGTACTCCTCGGCTGTCCTGCTGATGTCGTTCTTTCTGGAGTTCATTTTGCGTTTGTAGCTTGTTTGCTTCTACAGAAATCTTGCTCCAGTAAGTTCAGGTGGTCAATTCATGGCCAAATTATAAATATAAAACTTTGTATAAGTAAGTGGTAACTTCTCCTGGGATAGTTAATCCTACTCATGATATGGTACAACGTAATTGCCAACTCTCCCTCTTCTCCATTTTTTTTCTGTCCATCTGTAATGGCCTTTCTCTTCTGAAGAAGGAGAGGTGGGAGGCATAGACTACAGAAATAGTATCAGTTTGGTGCTATCTAAATTGGTTTGTCTGGATTAGAGCTGTGAAACACTGAATAAGATATCCAAGAGCCCCTAAATTCAGTCTCTTTGTCTGTAAAACGTAGACTGTAAAAATCATGCACATATTGAAAGAGAATATAGTTGATTATCGTTGTACCTGTTGAGTGACATTCACCACACTACAGTATAAGCTAGACTGTAGACTCCATGAAGGCAAGGAGTGACTCTATTTTCACCTCCTGTGTTCCTGAGACCTCATACACATCATTTGCCCAATAAACATTTTTTAATAAGTTAATGAGATGACCTCAGTACTCAAGGTGACATCGAATAGGTGATTAAAATACTGCTTTCATTAGTTTGAATGTTTCTTAGATTCTTTCTATAGATTGATTATAAAATCTCCTCAGGAGGCAATTAAAGGACAGTGACAATGTCACACCATTTTATTGTGACAGAGCCATGCTATTTTTCATAAGCAATGGACTTGATAGCTAATAGGGGATATGATCAAAATATATGGTGAGTGCTTAAATTTAAAATACTTGTTACAATAAAAGCCACATTTGCATTAATGTCCCTCAAAATACTCCCCTTACTTGGAGCACACTTGGTCTTGTCATTTTGTGAAGCAGTTCTGAAGTCCTTGTTTGTGAGTGTCTTTTCAGGGTGTGATCAAATATTTGGTGAATGTGGCTGCTGCTATGTGCCTTCTGTCCTAGATCATGCTTCATCACTGGGACAAATACCTGACACCCACAACTTATAGGAGGAGTTCATTTTGGCTCATATTCAGAATTTTAGTCCAGGTTTTGCAGAATTACACAGAGTAGCTGCACGACAGAAAGGCCTGGGTGGAGAAAAGCTGCTCACATTGTGATAGCCAGGGAACAGAGAGGAAAGCCATGGAGGGAGTACACCCATCCTTGTCACACCCCTAGTGACCTCTCGTGAGACAGACCCTACCATCCATCAGCCAGTCAGCTGTACACCTCTATATCCTAATCACCTGCCACAAGCACTACTTCTCTCTCTCTGTGACTTTTGGCTCTCCCCTCACCCCGGGTCAAACTCAAAATGAAAGGAAAACATTTTCAATCAAGTCAGGACATTCAGGTGGGCCTGAAAACATTGCTAAAGTCAGACCCACATGAAAGAGGACTCCCTAAATGGCTTAGAAAGTGGCAAGTATGGCAGAATAAGTGCCTTAGCAGGGAAGAAAAGCATCGTGAGGGTAATGCACTTTTTACTTTAACACATTTTTTAAAAATTTAAATATTCACTGTGCTTTTCAATCACATTTCATGCTTCCTTAGAAGTGGGCCTATGCCTTAGTAAGATGCAAGGGCTCCTCCCTGATTTTCAGCACTGTTCCTGGGTACCATATCTAAGAATCTGTGCAC
Source organism: Fukomys damarensis (assembly GCF_012274545.1). Lineage (NCBI taxonomy): Eukaryota > Metazoa > Chordata > Mammalia > Rodentia > Bathyergidae > Fukomys > Fukomys damarensis. Next base: position 79,490,050 of record NW_022900928.1, read on the forward strand.
ACCAATTCCCTCTTCCTTTTTCAGCCTCTCAGTTATCCCTTATTTATTTTTCCTTCTCTTCTCTTCTCTTTCTTCCCACCTCCTCCCTCCTCCTTCATTCCCTCTCTCTCTCTCTCTCTCTCTCTCTCTCTCTCTCCATACACACACACACACACACACACACACACACACACACACTTTGCTTGTGATGCTTTCTCTTGCCCACCTGAACAAGCTGGTTCATTTGTCAGATGAGAAAACATTCTCAGAGGTGTCTGCATTCCACATTGTCCTGCGTGGATGCAGTGAGCATGGCAAAGTCATGGTAGGATATCAGACGCTTAATCCTGATTCTTTTGGCTTTATTGAATGGTAGCTTCAAACATTAGTTCGAATAATAACTTGGAACATTTTTTTCTTAAAAACCAGGGAACTGTTTTATGAAATAAACCTATGCTCATGACCAACAGTTAAAACCTAGGAAAATAGAGGTCCTGGGGACAGGATGTGGGTCTGAGACAGCCCCATGTGGCTTCTTTCTGAAGATTATTAAGATGTATCTGTGCAGGTGCCAGGGGCCTCCAGGACCCTGTCTCTTTAGAATCTGAATTTGGGAGGTATGGACGGCTGTGTACACTCTCTAGGTTATGCGGCACTACCTTTCTGACTTTGGATTTTTTTCTCAGCTGCACTGAAAGCTTAGATTTGGGTTGCTTGGCAGGGTGTCCTATTTCATGGTTAGTATGCCTGGTTTAATAATAGATCTTAGAGAGATGGCCCAAGCCCTAGATTAAAGTCATCTCTACCCAGACCAGACCAAGTTGGTGAGAATGGGCTGTAGGGAGGCACATGGCCCATGCTGGGTAATGGAAGCTGGGACCTGAGCCTTCACTGTCTCTTATTTCAATTTCCCCATATCTGCTCTCCTGCTGTGTCATTTCCTGACTGTGACTCAGGTTGGATTTCCATTGACAGGCTTTGACTTAATCCCAAGAAGATCGAAGATTTCTTGATGGTCCCAGAAAAGCAGACTGGGGTTTGCATTTGAGCTGGGTTTATTGATTTTTTTTTGTATGTAAAACAATGCCAAGCCATGGACCTGGCACTTACTATAGTTTATTCTCTGGATGTGCAAAGAATGGCTCCCTTTTTTCACTTCACCTTAAGTGCCATGCAAGCTTCTGCCTTCAACTCTTCTTCCCCGTCCCTAGTTCACTTAATATAAATGCTAATTAGGATGTGGGTTTAAGGTTGTTATTCTTTCTCAGAGAGAAGGCACCAAAGATAGGTTTTCCCCTTCCAGGGAATGGCAGATCTCAGAACGCCTATCTTTCTCTGGCTTCCATCCCCTCCCCCAGGAAAGGAGGGATTTTCCAGCCATTGGCAGCAGGAGAAATACATTTTTTTGTTTCAATCATTTGCACAATTTTGGCATTATCACCCTAGCAGCATCTTGTGGAAAACAAAAACCTAGAAGCACAAATTACTCCACTTTCCCACAGTGGGTAGTCCTAAATAGGACACTTGCCAATGGCACCAGAACAATAGTTAAATTGTCAAACAATGAACAGGGTAAACTGAGAGAGAAAATAAACCCAGGGCAAACAAACTAAGCTGGGGAATCAGCCACAGCAGAGGAAATGAGGGGTCTCCTCTGCTGCTGGAGTGCTGTATACCATTCTTCTCTTTGATACTGAATGAAATGCTTCTGGCTTCAACCACTACTGGAAGATCAGCTCCTCCACCCGAGGCAGCTGTACAGCCAGAAGGGGAAGAGAGGAATTCATTAGAATCTTTGTTCTTGGGGCTTCTATTGGGGTTTTGGTCCACAAAATTCATTAAAAACTAAGCACCAAATTCTTCTTGGTTCATGAACAGTGAGCTCAGCACAGCAGGGTGGGGAAGATGCAGTCTTATCTACAAGAAGAGCAGGCAGAGCTTGCTTTTAATGGGTCTAGCAGCAGGCCAATGAACAGGGCGAACAATTACATGGGCTGGTGTATAGGAGGATTCTCACCTTGGTGGGAGGAAAAAGTCAGTAAAATATACATTAGGGCGAGTGCTGAGGATCCTAAAAACCAGGACAAGGAGTTTAAACTTTATTGCAACATCCGTGGAGAAATACTGGAAGATTTCTTGAGCCAAAGAATGAAATAATGAAAGTGGCATTTAAGAAAAATTGATCTAGTGAAAGTATGCAGAATTGACAGGACAGAAGGAATTCAAGGTGGCTGGACAACTGGAGAGACCGATGTAAAAAATATGAGGAGAGGTAATTAAATCTGAGGTTTCTCTAAGAATGGAAGACAAGGGTATGTGGCGGGACACTTCAGCATTTATCACTGAGTGTATGTAAGGGGCAGAAGAGATCACAAGAGCTGAGGAGTTACCAAGGTTTTACCTTTTGTACCTGAGGGAAGGACACGGTGAGAACATGCACAAGAAACTGCTTCAGGACAGGGAGCTGCATTTGGGAGGATGATGAATTTGTCTGTGCACATGCATGTTAAAAATGAGGTATTAACAGAATATCCTCATGTGAAAAGGTGGAGAAACTCAATTAGAACTTGAGTTTCAAATGGTACATTGGGTCTGAGTAGAGCTAATCCTTGGATCCTGCATGTACGGTGGCATTTCATACTCTGTGCTGTGTGTGTGCTCCCAGCTGGTATTTACAGGATAAACCCTCTAACTCTTTTCTGCTCTGATTTTTCTGTGTGGAATCACATTGCTGTGGGGCTGAGAGAACAACAGATCAAAGGGGATTATGGTAAGAAAGGAAGGAGGAGAGAGTAAGGAGGAAAGACAAAAGGGTTTTAATTCAAAAGGAGCTAGAAACCTGAACATATAGGCTAGTACTTTTGCTAGTGGCAAGCTGAGGCTGGGAGATCAATGGTACCATCAGGAAAACACAAGGATTAGGGAGGAAAACCTCATAAAAGAACTGGGCTGTAATTGAGTGATGAAATAGAGGTTTCTAGGAGCAATGAGACAACAACACCAAACTATGTTAGCTAAGGTGGGAAGAGCTAGGCTTTTCCCATGTGGACCTGTCATTGTTGACTCATGTATCTGCAGATGTGAACACATTTCTGAAGACGGTAGCTTCTGAAGATTAACATCTAGTTGTGGTAGCCATCCACTTAGGTTGGCCCTCACCTTTTGGTATACAACATACACTTTTATAGTCCCTGTCCAGAAGGGACTAGAGTGGTCTTATGTAACTCATACAAACATGGCAGAAGTCATGGTATGTGACATCAGAAGCCAGATCATTGAAGGCGTTACCGTTTTGCCCTGTTCTCTTCTTTCCATTGTTTGGTGGAAGGCCAACCAGCAAATCCCATGCTCACTCAAGCAGCTTTTTAGAGAGCTGCCTGCATCACCACAAATAACCAGCACTGACCGTGCATATGAGCCTCTTTAGGAGTGGGTTATCCAGCTTCAGTCAAACCTATGGATGATTTCAGCCTCAACCTATATCTGATTTCAAACTTGTAAGTGACCCTAAACCAGAATTTCCTAGCCAAGCTTCTCCTAAATTCCTGACCCACAGGAACTGTGAGGGACAGTAAGATATGATGGTAGTTAAAGCTGCTAAGCCATGGGCCAATTTGTTATACAGCAATAGATAACTAATATGCCATAGTTTCACAAAAATATTAGAAACCTTTACAGTGTTTTTCACAATGTGTAATATGACAAGCATGTTTGGCTGCTACAATGCATCACGAACTTACTGAAATTGATAAATAAAATGTTTTCATCCCAAATTCTAGCTAACAGCATGCAGAGTTTCATAGGGAAGCAGAGCTCAGGAAAAGCAATGAAGGCATACTGAATGTCACACATGTGCTTATTGAATTAAATCGAATTGAAAGTGCTGACAGTTATAGGTGAAGCAATGTATGCCAAAGCCTCACGTGTTTATCAAGTGCTAAACTACTAACAAGAGTGTACTATGTTGAACTCCCTACTGTTAAGTTAACGCAGTGAAACATAAGTTTACCCAGCCACACCAGTCAAAAGAAATGCAGCACAGCTCCCCTGGTAGGAATAGGCTGCTTCTCTCTGCCTTAGACTCCATGCACAGAGCAGCAGGTAGCCTGGCCCTAAATCCCAAGGATGGTTCTCAGTGGTATGGGCTGTTCCCCTCTCATTCAGGGTGTGCTGCAGGATCCCAGCACCATAATACCCACCATGCACCCCCAGATCATCTAAATGCAGGAAAATTTACTAGTATCTGCTGCCATATCCCCCGGCTGAAGATTGACTTCTTGGGACTGGGCATGTTTGAGGATACCTAATGGCAGCTGTACTCTGTCTTAATTCCTGCTTTCATCCCTCTGTTCCACTTTCTTCACAGGACCCCTTGTTTGTCACCTGGCCCTTTTTTGTGGGAAAGAGCCTGGTTGGGGGCTTTGCCCTGAGCATCTGTCGTCAGCCCATAGGTTTGAGCACCATCTTTGACCTTGAAACTCACAGGTAACTTCTAAAAGCAGAGCCCAACAGCCTCCTCACCAACCCACCCTGTGGACACAAGATTTCCGAGTTTTCCGATAGCCCGGTCCCTCACCCTGAGGTCTAGAATCAGTCATTTAAATTATTCCAAAGTCCCCAGGGGTCCCCTCTGAGGTATGCATTTCTGTTCCAGCCTGTTCAGTTAAGATGCCCAATTCCTAATCTATTCCTTCCCTTGCTCCTCTGGGACACTCTCTCCCCTCTTTTCTCACAGTGATCCTCAAATGTACTGCCAAGGAGAGAATCCATGGCAGCACAGGCACTTCTTTTGTCTTTAGTAAAAATGTGTAACTTACCAAGGCTCAAATTCAATAGTCTAATCTTAAAGCATGGCTAATTACAGCTTCTGCGTATTGAGCTTGGGTGAAAGCCAGGCATTATGTCAAGGCTATGTGGGTGAGGGCACTGAATACTCACGCACCATTCCTAGGTCACAGCAGAAGAAACTGAGACTCATAGAGGGTATGTGATGATCCCATAGCTACAAAGCCAGTAGAAACTGAAATTTTTCTTTGTGCCTGAGAGTGTGTTACATGCCAGCCTTGACTGGATACCTGAAGAAGCAGAGGAGCCCAGGCCCTTAGCTCTCATGCCCTTGCTCTCTCCTACATTAGGCTACCTTCCTTAGTCTGCCAATTTCTCTTTTTCATCGTATGCGTGCATTCTGCCTATTCCTCTCTGATTGGCAGGAAACTCAAATATTGGGGTCAGAAAGGGGCTTAGAGTGGCCTCTCAATACCTGGGTGCATGTGACATGGAGATGCCCATTGCCTGAGAGGCATCAGTGAGGCCAGGAGTGAAAGGTTTTTGCCAGTCTGGAACTGGAGAAATGGACTGAGGTCCTGGCTTTCTCCTGGGGAGCCCTCCCCACCCCCACCCATCCATGTGCAGACAACAGTGTGCCTCCAGGGGTCCTGAGAGCAGTAGACTCTGTTCCTAGCCCTGGAGTATGCCTGTGTGGTCTGGGCAAAGACAGCATTTCTGATTAGTGCCCACATGTCCAGTAGGGTGGTGCAGAGGTCAGGAAGAATCCTGCCCACAGTCCATGGAGACCTACTCTCTGCTCCAGCTCTATTATTAGCAAGTACAGAGCTATGCTTGGCAAATAAACTCTTTCCCCAAAATGGGTCAGTTCTTTTTCTGTTAATCTTTTATTCTTCCCAAAGGGGACAAAAGCGCCAACAGTTCTTTAGGGGGCAAGGGCTAATTTGGAGGAGCTAGACAGATTGCTCCCCCTGCCAGCCCCAGGAAGAACGGCAGCCCCAGAGGAAGCCCCAGGGAAGTGTCTCCCAGCCACTCCCACCGGGTTGTTCCCTAAGGCCAACACTGGCCTAAAGCTCTTCCTTGAGATTTGGCCCAGTTTTCTGGCCAGCTCTGCGTGAGTCTTGCTCTGAGATTGCCACCTGCTTTGTCAGTTCTAGTTTAAAGATCCCCTGAGTTATAAAGCTGTCATCTCCTGTCCCAGGCCTCAGAGCACATAAAGCAGGGAAGCTGCATATTGTCCACCCAGATAATGAAATTGGGAGACATGCTTGGATTTAGAATGTGTGTCACTGAACATGAGACCCTAGATGTGCCACCTGCGATGTGATGAGCATTGCTGGCCCTGGGCCCCTTCTCTGGGTCCATCTCTGCTCTTCAGCTGTCCTATCAGCTCCTCTCCCCAAGGGTCCTGCTCTGCCCTAGCCTGCCCAACTGCATCACCTCCTGCTGTGCTGGAAGCAGGTGATCCCACTGCCCCAAATGGCTTTTGCACCTAGATTCTATCTCTCCATTCCAAAGTGGCACTGAGCAGATATATTTCCAGCCAAAGCATTCTGCTGTTTCTTTTGAGGCCATATACACAGTGCACATACACTAGTACTGAGATTTGGTACCCTGAGGAACTTGCATTCAAATCCCTGCTCTGTAGAACCTGACTCATTCTGAAAATTGGATCTGGTTTTCTCCTCAGCGATGTATTGTCAATGGTCATGGCATCTGTATCACTGGTTAGAAAGCAGAATGAAAGATTGTTATGCCCACTGTATGCATAGATTGAGGAGAGCACACTGAACTCCATTAATCTGTGCGATTGATAATCTGTGCAATTGATACATGTTAATACAAACATGATTAGTGTGATACCTGTCTTAGCCTGTTCTTAATAAACAGTACCTCTGTTATTTATAGTTCACAGCAAGAATAAGCCCCAGAGCCCTCGTGAGCTTTTAGAAAAGGGCTTGATTGCTGGATTGTGGGAGTGCTATAGCTGGCTGGCTGTTAGGAGGTGAGGCCTGGACAGGGAGGGCAGGTGGCTAGGGGGAGGATGAGTCCTGGAAGGTTGCATCTCCCACCCAGCCTCCACCCCTCTCTCTGCTTCCTGGCTGCTGTGACAAGAGCAGCCTTTCCTCCACTGTGTTCTCTGCCATGCCACCCTGCTTGGGAGCCATTGGGCTATGGACTGAAATGTCAGCCAAAATAATCCCCTCTTTTTTTAAAGTGGTATATGTCAGTTATTGTGTATACACTACAGGAAAATGACTAAGACAAGTTCCACCTATGTCAGGGGGTATCCGGGCCATCGTGCCTGTTAGCTCATAGCTCCCAGGAAAAAGGAACCTTTTCTGGTACATTTTCTGTAGACTTTCTGACACCAAAGTCTGTGTTGAGGATGCGCATGACAAGGGGAGCATTTTGATGGACAGAAAACTGATAAGTGAGACAAACAAATATCATAGGTCCTCTACTCTTGGGTAGTGCCTGGGGATGTCCTATTCTAGAGTTCCTGTCAAGGTCTATAGCAAAAACTAAAACTGGTGACATGCTCAGCGCATTTCAGCCTGCCAAAATAATAGAGTGATGCTGGGGGTGTACTCAGGACACAGCTGTTTCTTCGTGTCCTGATTTGGTCTACTGGAGAATCCTGAAGACGAGCTAAATAGAAGGGCCTTTAGGTACTCTAAACTGCTCCCACTGTCCCTACAGACAGAGCCTACATTGTCAGTGAGTAGCAAATCATCTAAAAATAAGCACTTTGGGTTGTGCATGGGAGGCAGAAGCAAAGGATAGATCGCCTTCCTGGGGCACAGGCAGAGAGCAGGCCCCTGCAGCAGATGTCTGCTCTGGCCTACCTGGTCTTTCCCACAGCTTTTCTACAGAGTGAGCACCCCAGCCCCCAAAGTGGCACTAAGACACACTGCCCCACACAGATCCCTACCTCAGATATAGAACATGGTTTGTGAGTTGAGAAAAAGAGGGACAGGAAACATTTCTCAGAACTTAGAAATGCAAAAAATGACACAGAAGACCAAGGAATGACAGAGGCTGCAAAACACAGAGAGGAAGTCATTTGACAAGAAAATTAAAATCACTGTAGCCAATTCCCCTGGCAGCATAAGCCTTACCCATGAGCACAAGGAGATCTGTCACAGGCTCAGGAAAGAGTCTGCAGGAGCTAGAGGTAGTTTACTAAGGGCCTGGTGACATGGAATTAAATGAATGAGACAGGAGCCTGCAGCAGCACCAGGGGAAGGAGGCTTCTTGCTTCCAACTCAAGATGATGGGATACAAAAGCAATGGCCTTCCCACCCCACCCCTCTGGCTGCTGAACACATCAGCTCAGACAAGCCATAGGGACAGAAGGAACATAGGAAAAATAGACCTAGGAAGGGTTTAAAAATACATAAGTCCTCAGGGTGTGGGTGTGGGTGTGTGCACGCGTGCGTGTGCGTGCATGAATATTGTTTGGTTTAGTTTTCCTACAGCTATTTTAATGAGTATGCATTCCCCTTTTGAGGCCCTCCTCCCCTCTCTAGCATATCTCTAGTTTATGGCAAATGAGTTTTGATTCTGAAGTAAATTGACCTTGAAATAAGTTCCAGGATCTGAGTTCTTATACCCCAGATGCTGGGTTTAAATGCAGGCTGCTCATTCAGCAGATACCAGCTCTATCTTACAGATCAGGAGGGGAACACTGCATTTTGTCAGCCTGATTGGCCAAGCTAGAGTCCTGGGCTGGAGTCTGTGGCAGTCATGTGTAGCACACATGGGTGTCACCTCGGTTTCCCTGATTGCGTGTGTGTGTGTGTGTGTGTGTGTGTGTGTGTGTGCATGTGTGTGTGAAGCCAAGCTTGCAACAGAGAATTGTGCAGTCATGAGTCCAAGGTTTTCTGGTTGCAAAACTTGGATCACTAATCTGTCCTGTCCCAAGGACACCAAATGTATTTTCTGAAAAGAAATCAAGTGTCATGTGTTCACGCGTTGCATATGGAAGTAGAATTTATATAGTGCCTACATTTACAAAGGTTACCTTTACCTCGGTTCTGCTGAGCTTCAGAAGCATCCATTCTAGCTTGTTGTCTTATATCAATAGGAGATGAGGTTTATTTTATGGAGATTGTAATTAGGGGTTTTGGTATAGACAAATTCAAAGGCCAAACCTTTTTTTCATTGAGTTTATTAGTACTTTTTAAGTAGAGACCAAACCTTTACCTGGCATCTACACCAGCCCAGCACTGGAGCAACAACCTCCCAAGTAAATTTCTAAGTCAACTTTTCATGAGTAATAGCTGTGCACAGGAGGAAGTGGGCATATGCTTGAGGCCAGCGTCTGGTGTCTGAGTGTTAAACAGCACAGGTGCCCAGCTTAATTTACAGGCAGTTTTAGTTGCTTTAATGTGTCCAGCCACTGCATTATTTTTGGACTGATTGATGAACTGAACTGGAAATGTAGGGGCTTCTCTGAACAGAACAAAAATATCCTCCCCACCCCATTTTCATCTTCCATGATGCAAACAATTGTTGAAGCTAAGTTGTCTCTCCTGAGCTTTAGGTTTTTGGATGTTGATGAGGTGAAAGCAGTGAAAAAGATCTTTGCAAAGACAATCAGAGGCCCTTCCTAGATGATAGGTGTGAGTCCATACTAGAAGGAAAATGGGCATGGAGAGGGGACACACATCCATCCAGTGTGTCACCTGACCATGAGCTGGACAGTGAGGGAGCCTTCCTTGAAGAAGCAGAGCCTTCAGGCCCAGCCAGGGATGCTCCAGCCTGGCCTGGGATATGGCCCTGGGGAAGAAAATTCCACAGAAACATAGGTAGGAAGTTGGTACTCAAGTAGCAATCCCAGAAAACCTTGAGGCTGCTCATTTGCATGCTGCTCATATCACTTCCAGCAAGGGAGACCTTTGGGAGTGATTTTTATAGAAGAAGTAGTTAGATATAACTCTGGCTACTGCAAAAATTCTGCAGATCCAAGACTCAAAAGGCCCCCAGAGTTTACTCAGTGTAGCCCCTTCCCCCAAACATGTCTATACCTACAGCCATTCCAAGACAATGATATTTGATGTTATATATTTCTCAGAAATGATACTTCATAAACTCACTCAATGGTACCAAAACAAATCTGAGCAGCAAAAGATCCACACTTTCTCTGGACTATGGCCAAACAGAATCCAAGACATATACAGATGTTGCAAAAGCAGTCAGTCAGTCAGCAAATGTGCTAATATACCTCTTCTCCATCCCCTCTGGGACACACCTTCCAAATTAAATTAGCTTTGTGTTGCTGGGGCCTCCTGTTTGACTTTGATTCACTCTGGTGGGAGCAACTTTTTCATTGTGAAGACAAAGAGTTGGGAAGAAATTGTTATTCCTACTATTATCAGGATGTGGCCCTACTTTAACTTCTCTAGTGCTCAGATGAGATGGGAAACCTAATGTAAATACCAGTGGAAAGCATCCCATAGTTATCCTACATCTTAGAAAATCCAAGGAATGAGTGGATAGTAAAGAATCTATATGTTCTGGAAATAGAAGACTTATAACTTATTTTATGCATTGATACAAAGAAACTTGCTCCAAATCAGCTGGAAGTTGCATGAAATGTATTATGGAATACGTACACTGATGACCAAATATGTGTGCCACCAGTGGAGATTGTTTTCTAAAAGAAGGGATAGTGAAGTAGTGTAAGAAGTAATTACTTGGTATTTGTGACAGTTAACTACTGTGTCAGCTTGAGTAAGAAATGTCCAACTCAACTGGAATAAGCATAATTCTGAGTGTGACTGAAGACAGAATAATCACTCAAGGTGTGGATGGAACCAGTCAATAAGCTTGGCTTCCGAATGAAATAAAGGGGAGACAAAGAAGGAAGGCTTGCTTCTGTTTCTTCAGAGGAGCACCAGTCTTCACCTTCACCTTGGGTATCATCTCCTGGCTTCCATCACAGACTCTTCAGCCTTCATCACAGACTGGTGATACAGACAATCACTGGACAGTGCAGTGAGCTCTAGGCTTTCAACTGGATCCTTTGGATCTCTAGTGAGCAGACAGACCTTTTGTACTATCCCACACCTTGTTCTGTGGGTGGCCACTGTAAGCCAGTCTTGCAAATTCTTCTATATTTGTATATCTTGCATTAAATATATTTCTCTAGTAGGCACTGACTGATACATGATGTTTGTAGAGTATGTGAAGGAATCTTAGGTAGAATAAAAATTCTGTGAAAAAAATATGTTGAGAATAAGAGAATTAAAGCTAAGCTAAAGAGTGATGCAAAAAAATAAAAAGATGTTAGAAAGTTCAATTTTGCCCTCTGAGATCATAGGTGGAGTTTTGGGGATACAAGAACACTAAATTAAATGAAAAAAAGGAGAATATTCAGACACACAGCTCTTATGACATTGAAAGATGGACTAGGCAGAATTATGTAATACCTTCACCACCAAAATTGAGGTGATTAAATGAAAATCCAACGTGGTTATGTAGTAAGTTTCATTGCTTCTTGGACCATAAGATAATATGAGATGGTTGTCAGTCAACTTTTTGTTTCTATGACAAATAACCAAGTAAATCAACTTAGAAAAAGTTTATTTTGGCTTACAGTTTTAGCAATTTCAGGACATGATTAGTTGGTTCCATTGCTTGCTCTTATTGGTGGTACATTATGGTGAGAGCACATGGCAGATAAAAACTGCATCACTCACTGCTGGAAAATAAAAGAGAGGAAGAGACCAGTCTTAACATCCCCTAGAAAAGCACATCTGAGTGGCCTAACTTCTTTCCACTAGGTCCCACCTACTCAAAGTGTTTGCCACCTCCCAATAGTGCCAAGCTATCAACCAAGACTTTAACACACAGGTCTTTGGGGAACACTGTGGTTACAAACTACACCAGGAAGGCAGCCAAGGTTCACCAGTTGCACAACTGCTCCTGCGTTTTTCATAGAAAACAATAGACACAACCAGAAGAAACTGGATGGCACATGTTGCTACAAACACTGACACCTGGGCCAAGTAACCACAGCCTGTTGAAACACAGTGTGCTCATCCTTTCCAAAAGTTCATGGTCTGCAAAAAATGAGGAGAAAAGACAAAATAAAATATGGTTATGAGGTTACCACTTCGTTGCATGCCTTAGTCTCTGAAAGCACAGTTCCTGAGTCCTAAGTGGTGGGCAGACAGCAGTAGATAAGACATATAGGTGAAGAAGAAATGGGAAGACTTTGGGACAGATAGGTAAGAGGTCATAAAACCAAATTGTGGTGAAAAGGAGAAAACCCACAAAAAAACTAACATTAGACTTCTATAAGGTAATAGATTTCATATAGAAAGAAACCGGTAAGTGAGGTGATTGGGAAAATAACAGGGAAGGGTATAAAAGCAATAATGTTACCCGAAGCATCATAAAGTAAGCACAGGATAGAGGTAGTAAGTAAAGGTATTATGAGACTTTATCCGGAGAGCTAAATTGTATCACTCTAAGTTTGGCCCCAAGGGGAGAGTTGAAGTTTCTTTACATAGATCTTCTCTGATTTCTTTGAGTTTTTCACTGTGCTAAGAACTGTGTCCACTGCATAATCCCACCAGAGATAGCATCTCTTTAAAGTTCCTTATATGCTCTTCCTATAGCTTCTTCCTATCTCCCTTCCTATTCACTACTCCTGTGACTGATGCTTTTAAAGCATAGATCGTGTCACTCTCTGTTTTTTATCTCCTTGTGGTTTCTCATTTCATGAAGAAAACAATCCAAACTCCTTACTGGGTTACAAAGCTTGTCAGGACCCAACTACTCCAGGGCTCTGTGAGCGACCTGCTTTCCTTGCTCACTCTGTCCATCAACATGAGCATCTTGCTGTTCTCCACATCCACCAAAGATAATCCTGTCTTAGGGACTTAATACTTGCTGTTTTCTCTGCCTGAGATATTCTTGTCTCTGCTCACTAACCTCACTCAGGTCTGTGCTCCTGTGTTATCTCCTATAGTAGTTCACTCACCAGCAGAACTGCTATACCCTTCTTCATAACACTTTAGAGCTCTCTGAATTCAAAGCCCATGTTTCTTTAGTGCCTGTTATCTGCCTTTTAGACTAAGATATAATTTCTGTGATAGAGGCACTTGGCCTGCGGGTTCACTAATATATCCTTTGTGCCTAGAAATATACTTGACACATAGTAGATGCTTGATAATTGTTTGTTAAATAAATATACTAATGAAACATAACTAGAAATTATGCTAACCAATGCAACACCAGTCACTAACAGTAATTAGGTGCCGCCAGAACACAAAGCTCTATAATTGTCTGATGCAAGAATACAGAGCACCTAAATGATGAGAGAGAGAGAGAGAGAGAGAGAGAGAGAGAGAGAGAGAGAGAGAGAAGAATGCAGAGCTAATGGAGCTCAATCCCTATTCAGTTAAAGAAGATCAGAAGATCAAACATGTCTAATGATTTGCTAATGTTCATAGTAGTCATAATTGGGACTACAGGCACTAACTTAGTTCATTACATTCACTGACCAGATACTTGCCTGTTTATAAAGCAAGCTATTTATCCTCTAAACATTAGGACTGTAGCTGGGACTAGGTGATTATTAATTTGACTGTGATACTGAAACAACTGAAAACATTAATTTTCTGTCAAATTCAATATATAGTGTAGGGGACTATCAGGAGAAGAAGAGGGTAGATAAAACATATTCACAGGATGCAGTGGAGAAAGGTTTAGTGCATAACTAAGGGATAGTTACATGCAGATACAGGGAGGCAGTGCTGCCTGTCCCTAAAGGCAAACCATATATCAAGTTTCACCATGTGGGAGAGGGAGCTACAGACAGAAACCGAAAGAACTGTTTCCACAGTCACTTGATAAGACATGAGGCCCATATTTAGGGACCTAAAGGGCAAAAAAACAGTATTCAGGGACAAAACATCCTTGCAATCTCCTTTGTGAAGTGAAGGGAAAGTAGGTGAGCCAGGAAAGCCAATTTCCTGAGAAGGGCATTTATAGCTGTGGTCAGGGTTGGCTCCATGGCCTCAAAACCAAAACATGCAGGCAGAAGACCCAAAGAGAAGGTCCAAGGGCAGGATGGAGAGAACCATTCACTGAGACCCAAACCAACCCATGGAGAAGATCTGGCTGGGAATTAAATTGTCTGTACTTATGTAAGAGTGGTGAGGGACCAGCAAATTTCATCTATTAAAATTAATGTTACCTCATGGGGACCCACAGTCTTGTGAGGACTGAGAAAAATTGGGTAAAAATAAAATCAGTAGACACATGCTTTATTTATTTCAAGATCTGCATAATCACAAGTAAACAAGCATAAACACAGAGAGTAGAACCCCCAAAGCATGTCAGTGTTCTGTCACTGCCACCCAGCTTGGGGACCAACACTCATTTGTATACCTTCCACCACCTACCATTCAACAACGTTTGGGGAGAGAAGGGACAAAAAATTTATTTCTTGCTTGCAAAGTTAATTCATTTATATTAATATTCCATTTATTACCTCTAACTTGACTAGATTATTAAATTACCCATTATTTGGAAACTAAAATTTTGCTGTACAAACATAATATAAATGGATTATATCTATTCTGTGACCATACAGTTAAAGAAGTACTGCAGTCAGAAAAGAAAAGGGAGCCATAAATATGCTTTGGTTCTGCCCTGGGTCCCTATTTTCTGTCCAGTTCAGTTTCAGACAGGATGGCACAGCAGTGGCCTGACTGCTCTGTCCCTGACACAAACACCTATACCTGCTACAGCTCCTGTGTCCCACCCTTCAGGCAGCGAGCCAAGAGCCACACACACTTCCAGGTATGGCCATCCTTGACTCGTGCCTGCTAAAAGTGTATTTCTTTGGGTCTGTCAGTAAGACCTTGGTTACCTTCTGTTCAGGTGCTCTTTTTGGCATATAGGCCTTCAAATTGGAATTTTTGAGCATAAAGGAAAAAGAGAAAGAAAAAGAAGACAGGGAAGTGGCTCTGAAGAAGTAACATATCTCAGACAATCTCAGAAGCTCACCTGCTCAAGACACAGCAGCACCAATGGGGCTACTCTACCCTGGATGCTCACACCACCAATTTCTTCACCAAAAGCTGCAGCAGAGGGTGGATGCCATTAAGTTGCAGTCAGCAGATGGAGACCAAGCCTTGATCCTCCCGGGTGATGGCCAAATAAACTTGGGACAGCCATATTTCCTTTCTGGACCACCTCATCCTCCCTGTAAGTGAGAATATCACTCCTAGCTCACCTGTTTGTGAGAAACACTTGGAAATCTGTGTGAGAGGGCTTCACACTCAGCAAAACTATATTCAAATATTAGGACAGGCATTACCTGAATGAGGTCTTTTGTGTAGACTGATAACTGGAAGTCCTGGGCTAACATCCAGAGTGGACTCCACACTATACAGGAAATTTCATGTCAAACTGTTTCCATTTTAAAATCCTATCTTCCACTACTTGCATAGTTAAATGGGAATTCCTTTGAATAGCAGCATGCTTGGAACAAGGCAGTAGTAACTACATAAACAAATAATCAGCACTGGATTAGCTTGTGATGGGGTCTCCCAGTGGAAAGCCCCAGGCTGATAGTCTGGAGCTCCAGGCCCTTTTCCTCCAGGCTAGGATTCCTTGCCTCCCTCTCTTGAAAGAGATCACCCTGCCCACAGAGTAGCTGAAGTGCCCCACAACAACGGAAAAGAGTTGATGGTGTGTGTTTGTTTTGACCTTATTCTTTTTTATATCCTGATTTACCTCTGCCGTAAGTCCAGGGTAAACCTTGTGATTGCCCTACTTGGGCAGCATGGAATAGAACCCTGATAGTTCTGGCCATGAAGTCTCCCATCAACTCATACCCAGCAAAGCAGCTGCCTGATGAAGGCAGAATTGACTCCTCCTGCTTTCTGTGAGAGGAGCTGACAGGATCCTGCCAGGATGTTTCCGCTCCCCACACAAGCACTGAGGCTGCGCCCTCACCTGTGTGACCAAACAGGCAGCTGACTGCAGGGCTCAGATTCCACTTTCGCAGTGGACAGGAGCAATGCCCTGGCAGGTGCCGTAGTGAGGCCCGATGTGGGCCCTCCATCCGTTTGTGTGATTTTTTCTGAGGACATTTCCAACTCATTTTCCAGTGGCAGGATGGAGGACGTTGCATCTCTGCACTTAGACTAGCACTGAGGGGCACTGTGGTGTTAGGCATTGCCCTTAGCACCCCCATCTCTAAAGGGGGTCCTGTCCTGCTGACAGAGCAAATCCGTACAGTAAGTGAGGTCAAGAGGACTACAGAACTGAGACAGCGTCTGCAGCATCATAAGCCACGGACATCACAGGAGCTGCCCCCTCCCGCTCTTCTCCCGACCCTTCCCTGCTGGCTCTCCTACACTATTTGTGAGCTCTTTGCACTATTTGCAATTTTGTTAGCATCTGGCATGAAGGGTCGGAATCATGCCCAAGCATAGTTTTGCATAGCTTGTAACACTTAGAATTTTACTGACCATAGGATAGACATTGAACAAAGTATTTGTTTGTTAGCACAAGTCTGTTTTGCTTGGTGAACAGGGACATTAGCAAAGTTGGCAGCACCTGAACATACTCTTCATGGAGCCCAGGGCCTACACATAGGGTGAGCCATGCCTCAGCCTGCTGGATAATTTCACTTATCCTTTTCCTAAATACATCTCATGCACCTACTGCATGACAGGAATCTGGGCAGCACTGGTGATAGACTGGGTGGCAGAGTCTCCATCCCATGGAGCACACAGTTCAGTGGGCTTCAGCCATGATCTGCCCTGAGTAATGTTCACTTCTCTGAAGAAGAAATTCCCCATGATTCTAAGTACCTAGCGATGACCATACATAACCGGGAAATCACAGTGGTATGTAAATAACAGTCTGCACTGTATTGTGCGTGCCTAGAATTGGACTGGAAACCAGTACCACATCTGCTCTGCACTACTACCATGGAGTTCGTTTTGGCTTTTATTCAGAAATTAATGGTATGAAAGAAAGCATCTCATTAAAAAAATACTCTGTTCTAATTTAAACATGTGAAATGCTCATTTTTTGGAGATGTTCCTTCAAAACTACATGTTCTCACCAGAGGCCAAGATACAGACGTGTGGGCATTGAGTAAGGGACTCTGCTGTGGGCTTTCAGACCCCTGCACATGTGGGCCACTTTTTTGCAGAGGACCAGATGGATGTCTCTAAGATTCAGAGCTCATCCAATGTGTGACAGGAAATCCAGTCATTTCCTGGGATTAATTGAAATTAGTCCTATGGAAACTTTCCCCAGAAAGACAGAGAAGAACATAGGAAGATTTGAAAGTCTTCTAGTCTTTTGTTGGTTTTTGAAATATTTTCTTTGGGAATAACAGAGAGGACCAAGTGCACAGACCATCGGGTCCGTAAATCATCACAAACAGCCCACCCTGAGAGCCCACACAGAGAAAGATACAGGCAGCTGCACAGCAGAGTCACCATGCCCTTGTGCAGCTACAGGTGTGCTGTCCCAGGAGCCGACCTCCAGCTGCATGACCTGCACCTGGATAGCGGTTCCTGCTTCTCACTCACAGGAACAGAGCCCCAAATGGCTGGAAGTCTCATGCACCTTTTTGTTTGAGAGTCATGGTGAGTTGTGTTGTGTATTTGTGGTTGCCACTCTCAATGCTTGTGCATATTGCACTGCACAAATGTGCTATCCATTATGTGTGGACTTTTTTGGAAGGGTATTTGTAAACTTTCCAATTTTCATTCATGACAAAGTGCTGCTATGTACATTTTTATATAAAGCTTGCTATGAGTATATGTCCTTATATTTATGATGGTTAAAAATCACACTCTTTAATTTCGAACATTCCAAAAAAGTTTTAAAATTTTGGAATTATTATATCAAAGAGTCATAGAAGAGGAACACTTGCTTGATTTTTTGGGGGGTGGTACTAGTGATTGAACCTAGAGCCTCACTCATGCTGACATTCACTGTACCCTTTAGTTACAACCTTATCCATTCCATTTTTTATTTTGAGATAGCATCTCCTGAGGTTGCCCAGGCACATCTTGAACTTATGATCCTCTTGCCTTACCCTCCTAAGTAGCTGGGATTAGAGGTGTGTATCACTGTGCTTAGTGAAGAAAAAGTTTTAAAGGTTCAAATACATGTGGAGAAAGAATATAGCTATTAAGCAGTAGTAACAAAAATAACCTAAATCTACAAGGACACATACATTTGTTCAAATATGTCTTTATAATAATTAGTTGTTACCACTATACTAATAATCAGTAATATTAGAAATGCATATGAACTGTTACTTTTTATAAGTGCTAATATTTGGTTGTTTTGCTAAAGATTTCTATTTTGTCACTAAAACCAGTGAGGAAATGTATAAACTATATATTAATCATTGAAAAACACACCCAGGAAAGTTAGCCTTTCATCCAAGTGTGTCACCTTATCTTTGAGCTGCAGGCAAAAGAATTACTCAACAGGAAAGGACCAGCTTTTAAAGTCTGGTTCTTCTTATGTCCATGTGTAAAGTGACAACAAATATTGCAAAACAGGAGGTGAGGGACACAGGGAGGAGACAGCAAAAATTAGGAGATGTTTACACTTGGTAATTGTGGTAGGAGATATCAGAGAATAGGAGGAGACCAAGGACTTCTAGACAATCTGTGTCACTCTCTGTGGGCCACTGTCACCAGCCTTCTCACACAGCCTTGTTCTCCTCATGGAAGCCACTGCCGTCTCTGCTTCTTAGTTTGCTGAAGAAACAAAGATGAATGAAGTGAATAAATGAACAAATGAATGAAACAGCTCAGCCCTCCTCCCCAGATTGCTTCCCTTGCCTACTTCTAAGCATCTTGTGCAGAATTTGAGGAATCTCTGTCCTTACCTCCCTCTTTTCACCCCACAATAAGATAATGAGATTCAGGGCTGGGTTTGTTTGACAGCAGGCGAGTTGAGAGGCTCAGGGGCTGGGGTGGGAGATTAATTAATGCTAAAAGACACAGTTTGATATGGCAATGAAATTTTGATTATAATAATCTCTAATTATCTTTTACCAGGAGCACCCTGCCTCTCCCAGGTGTTCCTTCTTGGTGGGAAATTGCTATTTGTGGGTGAAGTAAAGTGGGCTGCCTTTGGGGGGTGGATTGGGGGTGAGCAGGGACAGGAATAGGAATGGGAAAAGTATATTCACTGCCCAGCTTGGAAGCCAAGGAACCCAGAGGAACAGGAGCTCTATGCTGTTTCACCACTCTGACTGTTGAAGAAAATGGTGCATTGTCAAAGACAAAATTAACCCTCATCTTCCTAGGTACCAACGGGAGACCTTTTCATAATGTAGCTTTAGCTCAGGGAAAAAACAAAACAAAACAAAAAAAAACATGTAAACACATGATCTAGTAGTTGCACAGAGGATGCATCATTTCCATGGATAAAGCAAGGAGCTCTCATTTTCACCATAGACAGCTTGTATCCAGCTCCTGTGATGTCCCGTTATCTATGAAAAAAAGCCATGTGTACAAAGTGAGGCTATAGAACTCTGTTCTGCATCAAGAGCACTTGAAAAGTTTGGAGGATTCATTAAACCAAAGAGGAACTGACAAAATCTACATTCTGGAACAATGTACAGGAAGGATGAAAGGATACACAAGTCTCCCACCTCAACCCAGTCTGAAATCAGCAGGAAATGACAGGGAGAATATTAGACTGTCAGCTGCTCTGTGGAGACCCCGTCCCTCAGTGAGCCCTGGCTCTGGGGACCACAGTCACAGGCCCATGGGAGCAGGGACTAGCACTAGGAGATCAGCCACCCACAAGTGGGCAGACTTGGACATTCACTTGACATCTCTACAGCTGGTTTTGTATTTCACATTTAAAAGGCAAAAAATATATTTTTAGTTTATAAGACTATCTTTATATGATTGCTTGACATAGAATAAATACTTAGTAGATATTCCCAAATCCTTTGTCCAAGGATATGGACACTTTTTAAAAAATCACATAGAATCATGAGAGTGCATGTGTCTGTGTGCTCGGGCCCAGCAAGTCAGAAACAAATCCCTGTCAGCTTATTTTGTGCAGGTCTGGCAGCCCAGAGTCAGTGCCTGCTGACAATCCTTTCTCTCACCCTACTGTCTGGACTAATTATCCTCCTTGCTAAGTGAATGACTACCTTCTCCTGCCTTCTCCTGACTTCCTTCGCCTTCCCTGTCAGGAGTGTCAGTGGTCTGTCCAGATCAAGGTGTGCCTTCTCATGGATCATATACAACCACACAGGTCAGCTGAAATACCAACCAGGTTTTTAAACCAATCAAAGGAGGCCTCGAGGAACCCCCATGTCCTTGGAGAGGAGGCAGATATCCTGCTGGAGTAATGAACTGCGTGCTCAAGGGCTAAGGACACAAGTGCAGCGAACAGTCAGATGAGAAGGCCACCAATCCTGCAAGGGGATGCCTTGTGGGAGGCAGCTGATGTACAGTGTGCATATTAGAGGGGAGAAGAGTCAGGCTGCAGGGTCAACAACAGGCAGAGTTTATGCTTAGCTCTGTTTGGGTCTGCAGCTCAGGAATAGAGAAATCTTTGGGCAGCGCCCTTATGAATCCTGTAACTGAGACTTGGGGGAGTTTTTCTAACATCACTTTAAATGAAAATGACAGAGGTCTTTCTAAAGACTTACTGACAGACTCAATGAAGAGTAAAGCTGTATGGCTGCAAATACACCGCAGTTTTTTGTTTGTTTGTTTGTTTGTTTGTTTTGTACCGGGGATCAAACTCAGGTCCTCGCGCTTGCAAGGCAGGCCACCGAAACGCTGAGCTAAATCCCCGGCCTATGCTTTGTTTTTTTAACTGTAGAACCAGCGCAAGATGCCTAAGTCATTGCATACAAAGCTCTCTTAGGCCGATTCTATTTGCGATGGAATAGAGCTGGGCTTCAAGCCAAGCCCAAAGAAGCTACACTGTTCCCAGTCCAAGTGAGCATGAACACCCAACCTTTGGGACGGTCTTTAATCCCAAAGTCCTACAGCCTCACTGGAAGAAGAGCTTCTTTCTAGGCAAAGGGCTCTGTCCTCGGCAGCTATATGGTAGGAATTATATAGACATGTTACCCACACACTGTTTAGCTGGCTGGCTGGAGACAGGAGACACTCTGCTGCTTCTGGTTCACACCTGCTTACAACTGCTTTTGTTGGTGGAAGCCCCAGGAGAAGGCAGTTGACTCGTGAGAATCCCCCTGAAGGAGATATGGACACATGCACAAAGATGCAAAGGGAAGCATCTACACTTGGAGGGTTCACTGAGCAGAGGACTAAACTTCATTTGATGTCCATTATACCCACAATCTGTGCGCAAGAATAAAGAACCCAAATTGACATTTGGTTGAAAGAAATGTATTAGTTAAGGCTAAGATTGGCTGGGAGTTACAGAAAACCAGAAAACAATGGCATAAATAATACAGAAATTTACTTTTCACATGCAAAATTTCTAAAGACAGGGAATTTCAGGCCTAGGGAGGTGGCTCTGTAGATCTTTAGGTCCTCTGCCCCATACATAGTGTGTCCTTTGGCCTCAGTCTCAGCTGGAGCTCTAATCATCACATAATTCTCCTTCCAAGTAGGCAAGTCAGTCCAGAGGGAGATAAGTACATCAAATGGAATAAATAAACTGGGTTTCAGGAACATTCCAGAAAGCTCCCATACAACCTGCCTTCAGGCTAAAATGTAATCACACATCCACTTCTGACTGCAAAGGAGTTTGTGCTACAGGCTTCACTAAAACTGATGACTCTATGAAGATGAGAATAGATATGAGGATAAAAAGTTAGGAATTTCTGCCTCGGATCAGGAGAAATCTATTACATTTAAGATCCAAAGATCTGGTATTCTCAGGAGTAGATGCTTCTCAAATATTTTTTGCTCTCTGCCAAGCCTCAGCTTAATTTCTTGTGACTAATCCTAGCTTCAAAGACAGGAGTAAGCCCTTTTAGATTGAATTTAGGGAAAGATGGAAAAATTTCAGGTTTGTTTGACTCTTCTGCATTCTCAGTAGTTCCCTTCTCCACATTCTGCTTGAATGGAGTATTATGGCTTCTGTTTAGATGGCCCCAAGATCCTAGGTGTCCCCCAGAGCCTTGCTCTATTTCAGAGGTGGCTGACTCTAGAGTGTGTGCTTGATTCATAGTGGGGCTAGGCCTGAGAGCACTAGCATTAAGGGTGTGAGTGCTACCCACCCTAAGTAGTCCAAATAAGATAAAAGGGGCAAAAAGTCTTCCTTGTTGCTTTTGTTGTCTTCTGCCAATGTGAACTGCTGTCTCTTTGACACCCTACCTTGGAGCCAGGCAATTGAAGACTGAAATTGCTAGGAACTGTAAGGCAAATAAGCCTTTCCTTTTTAACTTTGAGTGTTGTATATTTCATCTCAGAAACAGAAGAAAAGTAACAGAAATTACACAGATTATATCCCAGTTATGAGGGGGGGGGCGTGGGAGGAAGAAGAAGAATAGGGGGAAGGGGGAAGGGGAAGGGGAGGAGGAGGAGAAAGAGGAAGAAGAGGAAGAAGAGGAGAAGTGAAGGGAAGAGAAGAGAAACTAATTAACAGAGAATTAGAGGCTATATGTGATGAAAGTTACAGATACTGACAGTCAGCAGCACAGACTGATTCATGCCTAGTTGTTCACCCAGGATGCAGAATCCATGAGGAAACAGCCCAGGGGGAAGGGGAAGGGGAGGAGGAGGAGAAAGAGGAAGAAGAGGAAGAAGAGGAGAAGTGAAGGGAAGAGAAGAGAAACTAATTAACAGAGAATTAGAGGCTATATGTGATGAAAGTTACAGATACTGACAGTCAGCAGCACAGACTGATTCATGCCTAGTTGTTCACCCAGGATGCAGAATCCATGAGGAAACAGCCCAAGAACGAGGAAAAGTTGAGGACTTGATGCACGATCCCATCAAGATCCAACAGGGTCCTTTAGACCCTCAGGTTCCTTTTTAGTTTCCCATCCCCTCCCTTCCTCTTCCCTCTCTATCTCTTGGTCACTTTGCCTTTTGCAAAAGATGAATCTCCTCACATCCTATTATCTAGCTCTCACTTTGCTCTTTATTTGTACTCTGGGTTTCTCAGGTTTCTTCCATGCCATGTCCTTCCTGGGTTAGACCATGATGACCACCATCTCCACCAGGGTCTCTGGGAGCCTGATTAGATACCTGTGCTGCAGCCCAAGCTTTTTGTTGGATGTTTCCTCTCC
>NW_022900928.1:79513348-79634693 GCF_012274545.1 Fukomys damarensis
TCTGTCATATTATATGAAATGTTAACTAGGGCTTTTAGGGACTTAGAATTTTTTTTTTCTTATGAAAATCAAATATGCAGTGGTACTTGTGGGACAGTATTCTTCAGAGAAAGGCAACCAGTTTGGATTAAAATTCACTGAAAGTGAAACCACACTTTCTTAAACAACAGCTTTCCTCAATTTGTGTTGTTTTACTTGTACCACAATTGCCAGCCTGCATTTTAATTTGTTCTAGTAAAATCTGTTCCATTGATCAGAGTGAAATCAAGTCATGGGGGAGGCACTGGAGCAAAGATTTGGAAATGTATAGGTGTAGTAAGACTCTGGCCCCAACTGACAGTTTACTTAACCTCCCTGACTTTCAGATTTCACCTGTGAAATGACAGTTATATCTGGAGTGATGGTGTTGTGAAAAGTTTATGGACAATGTATAAGAAGTTCTTGACTTACAAGGAAATTGACAAATGTCCCCCCACCTGCATGTATCAGACAGAAAGCCATTCAAATCACAGAAACTACCTGAACTGATACAATTTGCAATCAACTCAACCTCTCAATTTCAGATTCTTTTCCTTTGTCTATTTTACTGTTAGAATTTATCGATGCCATGATAGCTTTTTAAATCACAACATGTATTGTTTTCTAAAAGTTTCATCAAATGTTAATAAAAAAGATTAAAGCCATTAAGAGATTGAAGTATTCTTGAAACTACATGTTTTCAATGTAGACAGTAGCAATTGACTTGCAACAAAAAGGATGTGGCAATAAGCACTGTAATACTTCCTCCCACGTTTCCTTTAATTATGTCATTATTTTCCCATTGTCATTCACTTTTGTGACTACAATTTCCATAATTGTTTGGTCCCAATTTTAAATTTTAATGCCTTTCATTTTTATAACCAAAAAGTCTTTTGCCTTCATCACCTCCATTTTTATAGGCTTATATATTCCTTCATGTTTAAGGATGTCTGTCCAGGGGCTTTTGAGACACGTCAGAGCATATTATTTTAGGATCACATTTTATTTCCCTCAAATTCTGGTAGAAATTGCTCTAACATCCTCTAGCCCAGATTGTTACCTTAGAGAAGTCTTATTTACATTTATGTATTTATTTTATTTTTTCCTTGATGACTTTTCTTGGTTTCCTATTGGCCAGGGCATTCTTGCTTTTTTTCAATGTTATATTACTTAGCAAGAATGTATTTAGGCACCAATCATTCTGAAACACTTTTTCCAAGGAATATGGAGTGCTTTTTTTTAATATACAGATGCAATTGTTCCTTAAATTCAAAGGTATTCGTCTGTATTATGTACACTTGAATACTTTTTCAATGCATTGTTTTTTTGTGTTCGGGATACTTTTTTTTTAACTTGATTTCCACTGTATTCATTATCTTCTCCCTATTTTCTTTACCTCACCATTTCCTAAAAAAATATCTCAGGCCCTTCCTTTATGCTAGCAGATGAATTGTCCACACTGTCTCTCTTTTGTTACTGGCTCCCAACTTCTTTGTCCCAAGATATCCTCCTTTTCCACTTTGGACCCATAGTCTACCATCTTCATCTCAGTCTAAGATTCTGAGATCTTTTCCAGTCTTGTATGTTATCCACTCTTATTGCCACATAATGACAGGACAGAACAGTGAGGGAGAATGTTCTTATGTATTTTAAGTTAGGTATCCTTTTAACATCTAACAAGTGTTCTTTATTTGACCTTTGTAAGCAAAGTGCTTCCTTCATTTTTAATTTGTTCTTTCATACTTCGGTCTGCTAGCAAAGCTGCTCTGGCTCATCCTTTCACCTCAGCCATGCTCGGGCAGCCACATTCAGCCCATCTCTGATATTCTGTCCACACTGTTTCAAAAGCTGCTTAGAGATTCTGCCACCATGCTCAACCCGGAGGTTGATAAGGAATGGGAGAGGAATTAACTGAGTCTGTGATGAAGTATTGTGGCTATCTGGGCTCTGACTTACACTCTGGAATGTGGCCAGGGGGCCAGCCTAATTTCCAACCGTTTGCCCATTACCTCTGGAGACGTGGAAGACTTCACTTCTATTAACACAAAGCCAACCTTTGAGAAGTTTCTCCTTCTCTCTCACTAGTTTACTAATCCTTCCTGCCCCACTGACCCCAAATAGAAGAATAGAATTTAATGTCCATAACATTTTTCTGGATTGTTTCAATCTCTGAAGCTTAGAATTTTCTATAAATTTCTCGAGACTGCCTTACCCTCCAAAAAAGGAGGATAAATTTTGATACATAATGTCTTTTAACTAATTACACTCTCTCTCTCTCTCTCTCTCTCTCTCTCTCTCTCTCTCTCTCTAGCTATGCTATTTAGAAGAACAAACAGTTGGGCATAAAACTCGTTTTGGTCTTCCTAATGAATCAGAACTCCCGCTGTACAGAGTGACTTCAGAATCCCACAGGAAGGTTCTGTTTCTCATGGCTTATCATGTTCAGCCAGTGTGGAATCTGGCAGAGGGAGGAAGGGAGACAGACTGAAGTCATGAATATCCAAAGCAGCCCAAGTCTAGCTCTTCAAAACTACACTGCATCCAAATTCCCTTGTGTGCTGTTTTGAGTTGCAGATCTGTTTGCAAATGAGCTTAGAGAACACTGGTAAATAGGGGTGGTGGGTGAACTCTATTTCACTTCGCCAGTGAGCTGAAAAAGCATTGGCTAATATGTTCTGAGTTGTAGATCTGTTTGATTGCATTGTTGCAAAGTGGGAATTGTTTTGCAACATAGATTCTTAATCACTGAGGCATCTATGATTGAATGCACCGAAAATTGGCTGAAATTGAAAGTTAACTATTCTGCAGACGGCTTATTCTGGTATATAATTGAAAATAAATTCTAATAACTCTTCTTGAAAGAGCTGCCGAGAGGAAATTTCAAGCCCCCCGAACAAAAAATTTCTTTCTCAAAGAGTCTCTTCTGCATAATGCAGTAATGGAAATAAAGCTCTCTTCTAATCCTCCACCAGCTTCTCTGATACCTGCATGCATTGACCAAAAAGTGTCAATATTGAACATTTGTTAGACTTAGTTTGCAATGTGCTTCCCAAGCTCTTTGTGCTAGAGAAGTCTTATCATTTCCTTTTGAAGTCACTTTAGGATCATTTACATAAGGACAATCCAGAAGGAAAAAAAAAGTAAATAAAGTGTGAGCTTTATAAGTCAAATAGCCTTAAATTTGAATCTCAACCCCAGAATAAACTAATTTTGTGATTTTGACAATTACATTCTTTTCTTGAGCTTCAAGTTCTATCTCTGTAAGACGAGTTTAATAATATACTCTAATTTTCTCTGCTGTCATATTATAAATAATTTATTTAGCTAAGAAATATAAAACTCTGAACTCTTATAGATTTTACTATAGTTTTTCCTAATGATCCTTAACTGTGGTCAGCTACTGGTACAACTTGAAACTGCCAGAAGGAGTCAGTGACTTGAGCCTTTTTTATATCTAGCTTTATTATATGGCATTATTTTATACCTCTTTTGGTTATTCTTTTCTGCTGAGCGTTTAAGACCAAGTTAAAGTGAGACCTGTGTCAATCAACTTGAACCTGTTGATATCTATCAAGGTCAGTTAAGTCTCCTCAGGCATTATTTTGGAACTATGCATAGAGCCTCTCAGCTCCCCTATCAGTGTCAGCCATCAGGTTGAGTCACAGTCTTGCTTGACCATGGTGCTTTTAGTGAAAATGTGGGAGACTTCTCCCTCATGGTGACCCTCCTTTGGCACACAGCACACTTGTCCTCTGGTGTCCAGCAATCTTCTTGCTCAGGAGGTTGAGTGATTTACCAAACATACATGATCCTGTAGAAAATGTTTCCTCATGCCCTGGATTCTTGTTGACCTTGAGGGGCTAAGGCCAAAATATTGGCTGCCTTTTAGCCCAGTTACCTTTCTAGTTTTTGTCTCTAAACTTCAGTTGTTGAACACCTAGAAGAGAAGATCATTGACATTAGTAGTGCAGTAGAAGCAGTGAGCTTAACTATTATAATTGTTAAGACATCAAGTACTTTTGAAATATAAAGCATAGTTAGAGGGCTATTATCACTTATCAACCTTGGTTGTTTGAGTAGTTGAATCCCTGCAGAATGTTAACAGACAACAGTTATACATTATATAGGAAAACTTAAGATCAAGAGCCATACATAGTATTTTGTTCTTGAAATTGTCTCTTATCTTACAGCTAAAATTAGAGAGACTTGTGACAAAGTATCATCAGATTTACAGATAATTTCTATCAGTGAAAGAATCTAAGTCCAGCAGGTTCAATCACTATTTCAATTTCTAAGTGTGCTTTCTCCCCAACCTGCCCTTTCATTCTAGTGTGCCCATGCTTAGATTATGTATGCTCTAATTTCTTAGAAGTTTTATTTATTCTTGTGTAGAGGCTGCCAAACTCCAAGAGGTCATACAAATGGAAGCAATGACAAATGTGCTAGACTTCTTTTACTTGGATCCACCAGATAGACCTTGTAAACAGTTCGTGACATCTAAACTACACAATATGAGTTCTATGTTGGATTCTGAAGTCCCCTGGACATTTTCCTTATCCTCTCTGTGGGCTATATTCATAGCAATCCTGATGACTTTATAATTTGGCCCATGAATTTTTAACTGGTTCTTTGGCTTCATCTCCTCCAGACTTAAAAGCTATGCAGCTCCCAAGATGACAATGCCTGGCACCTACTGAAGGCCTTTAGATAGACCCTCTGTAGAGTAACTCTGACTGCTGATCACAGCTATGACCTTCTTTATCTAGAAGTAGCCAGAGCTGTCTTCGCCCTTTGGCCCCTCACAGCAGTTAGGGGTACTTCTTCAGAGGGCAGGATATTTCAGGTAGGTAAGTTAATTAGTTATCTTATAGGCACTTAGACACAGCAGCCCTCAAGGAGTCAACATGGAGGACAATCAAGACATATTCACTGAAGGCCAGAATTGTAAAGGGAGAGAAACTACTATACCCTTGTGCTTCCCCTGGGGATAATAGCAGTGATTAATATTCTAAATAGGTATCAATCACCTGGGTATGGGGAGGCCAAGATCTTAACCCAGCCTTCCCAGGAAATATCCCTGACCCCCACACTTACTGAAAATCTTTGTACACTTGCTATGTGACTTGCTTCCCTATTTTACCCCCATTTAATTAATTTTACCTGGGAGACTGTACTTTTAATATTATCGGTTGGTCATGGTTTTGCCCTACCTCATGCCCACCTTGTAATTTTCCATTGGGTCTTATAGTTGTTTCCTACTTTGTACCCACCTCATCACATGGCTTGGCTATATAAAACGTCTTTGAGAAGGGAGGTCAGTGGGCAACCCATTTTTCAGTCCCCTTTCTGTCTCTCTTAGACAGAAGCTTTCTTTCCCTCAATAAATTTTTCCTACTCTTAAAATAAATAAATAAATAAACAATCTTTTTACATGACTAATTCATATTTTATATATTTAGTTTTCAATATAGTTACAGAAAATAAAAATGACCACAAGAAGTGGGTAAGTATATGTACAAGGGCCATCAAGCTATATTGTGAATGTCTAAATTTTAAAACTATTACAGCAAAAGACACAATGCATTAATCCCTGTCAAAATACACCCTGTCCTGCTTTCAACCCACTTATCCCATCATTCTTGCCACTTCCTGAAGAAGTTATTGTCTTAATGAGAAAAATAGGGTGAAGGCTTCTGCTGAATGCCACACAACAGAAAGGCACGCTTGTGAAAGCATTGTGGAGGGTCCCCATCCTTCTCATTCACCAGATGTGGCACCATGAAACTCCCTCACCCTGTCCCTCCTGCTGATGGAAAAAATGAGAACCAGGAACTGCCATGTAAAGGTACATGATCCCAATAATGAAGGTAACTGTACTGTATACCTAAAATGTACCAATAAACTCAATGAGAGAAAAAAAAGTCAGGCTCACACTCAAGGCTATTCCCATGTGTCTTACTTACTTTTATCATTGCTGGGACAAAATACCTGAAACCCAAAGTTAGAGGAAGAAAGGTTCATTTAGCTCACAGTTTGCAGAGGTTTCTGTCCCCATTCATCTGGCTTCATAGCAAGGTGGCACATGGCAGAAGGGCATCGCAGAGGAGAAGCAGTCCACGGCAAGCAGAAGGTGTCCACAGCTCTTTCTACCCCTTACATCTTCTGTAGGGTACTTAGGGCAGGTAGCACTCATACCCTTAATCCTAGTGCCCTTGAGCCTAGCATTGTACCTTGAATTGATTGCCACACACTCTAGATCCAGCCATCTCTGAAAAAGCCCCACCTATGACCACATGAGGCTTTGGAGGGACATTGAGACAAAATCCAGAACATCATGCAACCAGATGCCTGGCCTCTCTTTCTGTTATCAAACAGGAAGCTGCCACTCTGAATCAAGCTCTCTCTTCACCTCTGCCATCACCCACTTTCTTTTCAGTCCTTGTGCCCAAGGCATCTCCCCGCTACTTTTTTTTTTTAATAAATACACTGTCCTTAAATAGATTCTTTGCATGAAATTTTATCTATTGAAAGTCAAGCCTGCTCAACAATCTGGTGGTACACAGGAGAGGGTATCTGGCAGAAATGTAAGGATAAGATAAAAATTAAAATACTTGGAACAGATATGCTCTCAGCAATGATTACATTTTTCTCTTTGCTTTCCAGATCCTGGATCTAGTTTTTCATCTAATCCTTTCTGCGTTGATAACCAACATGTCATCAGCAGCTGTGCCAGACACGTGGCACTACAGAAGCCCAGATGACATGATAATTATCATGGGAGACCCTTGTAGATTGATAAATCTTTGTTGTTATTTGTTTGGGGGTGAGGTGGGGAACATAGATTTCAATTTGTGGCAGTTACCAACTACCAGCTCTGGGGAAATTATGCCCTACTGACAATATTAGGAACAATTTCTTCACATAAAAGAGGCAGGACAGTCTATATATAGACTGCTTGTTAAATTTCAGTTAAACACTTAGATAAACTTTATCTTTAATTTTAGTGGTACATTTTTGTATATTCATGTAATAATCACATTCATCATTGGGAATTTGTACCTGTACATAATATATCTTAATTCTTTTTGTTCCCATTCCCCTCCCTTCTTTTCAATTCTTCTTTTTCTCCCCATTTACAAAATTTTGTTTCTACTATTTTCTTTCCATTATTTTACCCCTATTCACTTTTCCTCCCTCCCTTGTTCTCTTTCCCATTGAACGTTTTCTACTTTTCAACATCTATCTTCCATTTGGGCTTTTATTTACTCTTTGGGTTTCTCACAGAAGAGAAACAATGAGATTTTTAAGCATATGTGTCCAGTTTATTTCACTTAAAATTACATTCTCAAGTTGCTTCCTTTTTTTTTGGACCAGGGATCAAACTTGGGTCCTTCTGCTTACGAAGCAGGTGCTGGAACCACTGATCTAAATCCCCAGTTATAGGTACATCCATTTACCTAAAAATTGTCTCAAGTTTATCCTTCTTTATGACAGAGTAGTACTCTACTGTATAATAAAAACAGCATAATTCTTTATCTATTCATCTGTTGATAGGCATATGGGCTGTTTCCAAGATTTAACAATTATAAATTGTGCTCTGTAAACATGAGTGTGCATATATCATTGTGGTATGGTGTTTTTAACTCTTTCAGGAAGATACCTAGAAGGGAAATACCTGGGTCAGATGCTTTTACCTTTTCCTGGAACCTTCATACTGATTGACACAGTGATTGTACCAGTGTACACTCCCCTCAACAACGGAGAAGGCTTCTTTTAAAAGTAGATTTAGAAAGATACTTAATGAGCAAGAGAAGGCATTAGTTTGGAATTGGTGTGGTGAAATGGAATGGGCTAGCTTCCTGTCCTCCTGTGCCACTCACACCTCCCTCCTTTGGTTGAAGGTCACTAGTGAAGACAGCCTTCTGCACACCTAGACCTTATTCTCAGGCTTCAGTTCTAATTAACTGTGGGATCATGACAATACTTTGAAGTCAGTTTTCTTAAATTTAGAGTAGAAGTAGTTTAATTCTTCCCACGTGCTATATAAAAATATGCTTACAAGTTACAATTCATAATAATAACAATAACAAGAGGAATAATGATAGGCTCATGAAGTATCTACAGGAATTCTTTAAAACCACTATGGATGAATGATCTTACTAATCATCACAGCAACCATGGAACCAGCCCATTAGACATTATTTTGCTCATTTGGCAGATGGAAATACTGAGACAGAGAGGTTAAGTGATCTGTCTGAGGTCCCCCAGCTGGTGTGCAGCAAAGCTGAGATTTGAAGCCATGCCGTATGAACATGCACCATTGCTATGACCTCCTGTTGCCTCTTTAACAAATATAAGAAACTACTGCATTGTGGGCAGAAATGTTCTAGAATGTTGAGGTGTCTGCCAGTGCAGAGAGGATTGTAGACGTCCCATTAAAAATGAAAGGGGGACACTACTACTGTTTTTCTTTTTCTTTTTTTTTTTTTTCTGGTTTGGGAATTTATGAAGAACTTGCTGACTAGAAATTCTTTGTTGATAGCATTTTTTTTAACCAAGAAAACTATATTTTATCGGAGGCAGATTCAATAGTTTAAACGGAGATTCTGCTTTCACTAAAGAAGTCTTAGAAGTCTAAACAACATAGAAAGAAATGCAATACTTTTTGTATCACTGCACAGACATCCCACCTGGCAGGTCAGATACTCAGTCCCAGCATATCTGTGAATTACCAGACCTAACGATTTTTCTGTTAAACTGAGAAATGGAGGAGTCTTTCAGAAGCACGAATCTTGTCTTTGCCCTGCAGTACCCAGACCTTTCTGGCTCTCTCTTAAGAGAGGTCAGCAACCTTTCAAACTGGGTGGCCCCAAGCGCCCTCTGCTTCCAGTGAGCCAGGAAGGAGGGGATTATCCACCCTGAAGGAGGATGGAAGCACTGAGGATGTAGCCAATGCTGAGAATGTCTTTTTGTTTTCTCACTACAGTGCTCACATGCTGGCTCTATAACCTCCTTGCAGCTGGGAAGAATATAATCTTCAAAGGGCTTGCTTAAGCCTGAGAAAAGTAGGAGGCCAGATCTGAGGAAACAGTTGTTCCTGATGCTAGAAGCATAAACACATGCAACTTATTATTGTGACAATAAGACAAAGATGAAAACCAAAAACAGGTTCGAGAAAGGTTTAGATCCGCATAGCTAAAAACAGATTATCAACGAAGAGTGCTGCAGCATTTCCCCTTCTTATCCTTTGAAGGTAAAGTTCAGGGAGGGAATTATCCTTCCCAGTAGAGTGTCTCCTGCAGGCTCTAATAAGCCATATTTTGGTGCTGCATGAACCATGGTACTGACCTAATTTGCCACTTTTGTCTTGCTAATGAGACTAACTGTACCCCACTGCTTTGGAAAAGAGGCCCCGTGAGCAGCAGCAGTAACTTGTGAGACTGAGTCCAGAGGCCAGGTCAGCATGACATCTTCTCCACGGTGACTTCCCTTAAGTGCTGTGCCTCCCAAGCCAGCTGCCTCACCCTCAACATGGAAATTACTTATAGAACCTGGAATTGTCCTTGTCCCTCTTGTTCAAAAACTGCTAAATCAGAACCTGTAGGAGGGATCCCTATGTGGAGCTATACAGGTGATTTTGGTGTTTATTGGCCATTTTAGGGCACTAATGGAGGTCTACACTGACACTTAGGTAGATTGAGCAGCCCTTATCAGAAGTGCTTGGAACCGGAAGTTTCAGAGGGATTTTTTTCTTCAGATTTTAGAACATTTTTGTGTACATAATGAGATATCTTAGGGAGGAGACCCAAGTCCAAACACAACATTTGGGTGTATTTCATCTCTACATTTCATACAAACCCGATGGTACTTTTACACCATTTCTAGTGTACCCAAGTTTGGACTCCATCTCATCACCTAAAGTATGGGAATCTTCCAATTGCAACTTCAAGTCAGAACTCAAAAGGTTTGAACTTTGCAGCATTTTGAATTCTGGACCTTCGGATGAGGGACCCTCTGCCTACAATTTCTCAAATCAGATTTGCATTCTTTACCCAGACTGGGGCAATGATGATGACAATGATGATGAAGATGATGATCTGTGATTCACTAATATGTAGAGCCCTGTGAAATGACAAACAGGACTTGGAATGGAAAGTCAGAGTTTTGGTATTCTCTCACTGTTATCTTAGACAAGCACCAAATTTGCTGAGCTTAGGGGCTTTTACATTGATAAAAATGGGTAGCTAAACTAGCTTGGTGGTTATGAGTGTTACCCCAGGAGGCCAGGGATGTGGCTCAGTGGTAGAGTGCTTGCCTAGCATGAGCGACACCTGGGTTTCATTACCAGCACTGAAAAAATATCATTTCCCAGCTGGAGAAGTTTTAAAATAAACCAGACAGAAGTAGAGATTCTCTGGCTGCAGCATGAGGAATGGTAGAAAAGGGGCTCCAACTCTGTGAGGCTTCCCTGAGACGAAGACCACCACAATCTCTGGTCTGAGAGGGAAAGAAAATCTGAAGCTCCCTGCTCAACACCCGACTAGTGCCTTGAGCTGTCTGCCAGCCTAGTCCTTCTGGGGGAGCTATGGCTTCCCAGCCCTGTTTTAGGGTGAGAGGAGAGAGGATAGCCATGGGTGGCAGCTGTAGTGCTATGCCACTTGCAAGTAACTGCAGTAGGTAATACCCAAGTTTGCTTAAATCTCCAATATTCTAGATTTTAAATTTCTAATCCTTAAAATGATTCTGATGAAGCAGAGCACCCAATGAAATAATAATCAAATTCAGATAATTTTTAGACCAGGGTCATTTGATGACACGAGCCACAGCCACTTTGTAACAAATGGCCATGTCGAATGGATGTTGGTGAACATACAAAACGGACTGAGAAGAGAGCAGGAAGTGGGCAACCCTAGCAGTCCTCCACACACCAGGGCATCAAAGCCATCTACAGTGGAGTCAGTGTGCCTGGAGATATCCAGAGAGTTGCTTGTCAAAAAGCAAAACAATTTGGAGAAGTGGGACAACTGACTTTGAGACAGATGAAGCCATACAGAACTCCAATAAACTCAGGTACCATTCCGGAATTAGTGGAGGACAAATTGGATCTGCTATTAACTTAAATACCCATCTGCTCACATCCCTGGAGCCCATAAATTTATGGGGCTAATTAGTTGTTGCCATCCCTGAAACCACAGGGGTCTAACCATGCTCCCTGGAGTTTTGTTGCAGACACAGCCTGTTCTCCCTGCCTGTTCAGACACCTGGGCAGGAGAGGAAAGAAAATAAAGAGAGATGGCCCATCCTGGGGACATCCAAAGAGTTTGGAAGACATAGAAATGGCCTCCATGTCTTCATTTTAACCTTCCCTAAAGATGGAATTGAGATAATCTCCAAACCAATTAAAATCTTCTCTATTTTTCCCCAATCAGTACAACAAACATTGCTCTTTCTCATCTCTCCAATTACCATCCTGTCTTCTCCCTCAATCCCACTCTGCTGCCTGACTTGACTTCTTTAAATGCAGTTCTGTTGGCACCAGCAATGTGAAGCCTTAATACAAGCTCTTCAGCATAATCACTTCTTAATTAA
Source organism: Fukomys damarensis (assembly GCF_012274545.1). Taxonomy (NCBI): domain Eukaryota; kingdom Metazoa; phylum Chordata; class Mammalia; order Rodentia; family Bathyergidae; genus Fukomys; species Fukomys damarensis. Next base: position 79,524,956 of record NW_022900928.1, read on the forward strand.
CTCAAGCTATGGCTTGGCTTCCCAGAATCTTTTCCAGAGGGCTTAATTTTACTTCTGCTAAAAATTAATATTTTACATTTTATACTTAAAAGAAACAAAACAGACTGAAAATAACTCAAGAAGAGAGGAATGGGAAAAATGTTTGAAGGGAAAAAAAGAATCGTATTTCAAGTCCTGTTACAGAGCCATTCAAGCTTCTGTCATTATTTTCAGCAAGTAATACTCAATCTGTGACATTCACTTTAGCAAAACAAAGCATGGATCAAGGTAATTAAATGGCACAGCTCAGAGTGAATTAAGGGATGATTCTATCAACAGGAGACACCTGCTGATACGACACTCTTTGTGTGCCTGCTGTGTCCCTCCTGTGCCTGTCTTCTCCCTGGGGGCTTTGGGGAGCCTGCTGACTGTTTCTCCACACAATGTACCTGAGTGTGTATGCTAAAGGCACTGTATGAACAACGCGCATATCCAAGAGGGAGGAAGACTCAGGAGATCAATGCTACAGATGACACTGGGGATTCTGCTTAGTACTTTATGCTTTACACAAAAGCTCGTGGACATTTTCATCTTGAGATCACAATGAGTTTTCTCTTTATATGGACTCAAAACTCCCTCATACCTTTGTTGATTATCCATTCAGTCATTGGAATAATTAAACTTAATTTCCAACTTGATTGGCTTGGGTGCCACCTAAGAGATTAGTAAAGCCCACTTCTCTCTAGGTGTGTCTGGGTAAGTCACAGAGACAAGACCTTAGGGACTATGTCCAACCCTTGGCCCTCCTGGCCATCTTCCCTACACTCTGCTTTTGGTGGCCATGAGCTAAGCTGCTTGCTCTCCCATGCCCTTCCACCATGTTTCTGTTTTGGAGCCAGTTAACCATGGACTGAATCCTCTCAAACTATGAACCAAATTAAACTTTTTTTCCCTTTAAATTGATGGCATCAGGTGTTTTATCAAGCAATGAGAAAGCTGACTAATACAGCCACCGATTCTATACTCACTGAAAACTGCCTGGTTGTTGGAGATACAACCCTAAATGTAAATATAGGAGCTGCTTTCACCAAACTGCAGAACCGGAGCTGTAGACCATTGAGTCAGGGCCACTCACTCTGAGGGTACATAGAAGAGACATAAAAGAGCCTCAAGGGGTCCTCAGGCCTGAGCTTGAAGGTGTGTCCCCAAAGAGTATATGGCCCTGAAATGGGTTCTGCTTTGGTCAAAATCATGGATGTGCAGACATTCTGAACCCCTTTTATCATCAGCTGTGTAAGAATTCCTATGAAGAGTCTCCCAGAATGAGTCAGGAATTCTGCTCAGAGACCAAGGAGCTGGGATTGGGTATCATTACCTTGGTTCAGTGTGTCAAAAGTTGCATACACTCTCACTGAGAGATTCTTTACTGTCATCCTCAACCTTCCCTCCTTGTCCTCCAGTAGAGGTTGATACTTTCATAGCAGGAGAAAGGAAGAGCCAAGTGCTCAGAAGTACCTGTGGGACTGAGCGGCGACTTCCTCACGGGGCATATGTGAATACCTGTTGTCCTACCTGAATATATGCTGTGCGTAATCATACCTGAAAGTCTGCTTCTGGTAGAAGAAGGAGGTTGGACATTGAAAAGCTTCCTTGTAGCGCTTGTGCCTGATGGTGCCCCAGAAGATTTCTTGCTCTTCACTTGATTTTCAGCCAGAAATTCCCCTTAGCCGCAGTCCTAACTCACGCAGAGTACCAGCCAAAGGGGCTTCTCTTAGCCTGCTTGTAGGCAGAAAATGCTCTGATTTGTTAGTTGTTACAGAAGTTAGTTTTTTTTTCAAATTCTATACAACACACTTGTGCAGAATGCCAACAAAGGCTGAGAAATCGTTCTTCATGCCCGTTTTCTTAATAAAAGTACAGTTTTTAGAAACTGACTTAAAAACCATTCTGGAGCAGGGCATGGTGGTGTACACGTATAATCCCAACACTCCAAGAGGCTGAGGCAGGAGGATCACAGATCACAAGTTTAACCCCAATACAGGCAACTTAGTCTCTGTCTCAAAATAAAAATAAAAAGGACAGTAAATGTAGCTCAGTGTGAAGGCCCTCGATCTAATCTTAGTACCTCAAAAAACAAATGCAAATGGCACCGAGTCATATAGTTTCTCAGTTTTTTTTTTTCCTGAGTATCTATCTTCATGATGGATTTGATTTGTCTCAGAAGATTAACAGATACATTTTCCTTTGTCCACTTTGTGTACAAAATGCTTGCTCTCTTGCTTTTTTCCTCTTTTTGTTCCTTCCTCCTTTTTCTTCCTCTTTGTCTCATTGTCTCCCAGTCTTGCTGCCTCTCTCTCTCTCTCTCTCTCTCTCTCTCTCTCTCTCCCTCTCCCTCCCTCCCTTCCTCCGTGTCTTCCTTTCCAGAAATAGGATTTAGGATGGCAATGTATCTATATATGTTCAGGCGTGTTACTACGAGAACTAATGTCATTGATATTTTTCTCATTTTTTTATTGTTACAAAAAATACCAAATTCCTCTTCTACCCAGCTTTTTAAGATCTATCTAAACGTGTACTCTGCTAGCTTTCTGGGATTTGAGTTTGGGTCTTTCTATACTCACTCTGTATCCATATGGCAAAGTGTCATATACCCTGACTGCCCTCCCTGTCCTATTTGAAGTGTTTTCTGTATGGTAAGGAAACCTTGAAATAATCCAAAGGGAATGATACTACTATTGTCCATGTAACTGACAGGAAAACCAAGGCATGGAAAGTGAAGTGACCATCCCAAGGTGATGGGAAAAACGGAATTTAGTTTCACACAGCCAAGTGATTCTTCACTGTAGGATGCTACTCTTTTCCTGGGTTCTCCTTCCAGAGAGGCACCTCCTTCTATCAATTTGTTTCTCTTCCCAGCCTTCCCGCAAAGTACAGTCTTCCCCACCAGACTGAGAGTGGCTGGAAGAGGACAAAGGCAGATGGCATTGGAGGGAGAGGAGCAGCACATCATCATGTATCTACTTTGCTTCTCGCTCTTGGACCCGCATGATAAATGGGGAAAGCAGCTCTGGTACTAAACCAAACCATATGAAGTCTCCTCTTTCCCCCAAGCCAAGGCCTTCTCTTTTCAGACAACCAGATTTTAGAATTCATGTCTTCCATAAAAAACCTTTGGCCATTTATGTTCTTTGGCATTCTTCTGGTTCTTTATTTAGAGGTATATAGAAAAATGTGCAGTACACATGGGTATTTTATACATGAGTATATTATGCCTTTTCATATATATGTGCATAGTTTTCATTTATTTATAATCATCAGTGAATGCCTGAAACTGTGGATAGTACTAAACCTCACAAATACTCTGTTTTTTTCCTAAATATAAAAACCTATGATCATTTAATTTATTATTTAGACACAGCAAAAGAGCAACAGTATCTGACAACAAAAAAGAACAATTGCAAAAATAGCCTGTGATTAAAGTTATGTGAATGTGGTCTCTTTTCAAAAGAGTCAAGGCAAATATTAAGATTTTTAAACAACCATTAGCCATGGGTAAATGAAACCATGGAAAGAGAAAGGGAGGTGAAGACTGTGTGCTTTGTTTCTTCACCGGATTGAAAGTTCTTCTTGGGAAGGTGAAACGTCTGTCTTCCATCCTTTCTTCCAGTAGGGTCAGAGAATCTAGACACTGAGTTCTATGGAGCATGTTGGATGAATACCTGATGTTCAGGGTGGGATCAACCCTCGAACATCCTTGTATGCCATCAGAGTTCCCATGGTACTCAGCTTTTGCAAAGACAGATACAGAGTCCTGAGTTCTAACTATGGAACCTGAGTGTAGAATCCAAAACCACTTATAAGTGCAGATATGTATCAGTCAATGTGCACTTGTACAGTTGACACAGAGAAAGTGATAAGACAGTGAGTCTATTTATTTCATGGGAAGCCTTTACAGGCAAAGACAGCCAATCAGTTGACACAGGACTCAGCAGACCATGTCCTGAGGAACAAATCTGGCCAATCATTTATTTTTATAAATAAAGTATTATGGGAACACAGCTGCACTCATTCTATTACCCAGGGTTATAGCTGCTATCACACTGCAAAGACAGAGTGGGTTCCATCTGGCTCTTTTTCTGCTTCCATGTTTGATGTATACAAATTTCCTCTAATTTTCACACTGGAAAATCTCTCAAAGTTCCTCTTTGTCCTCCATAACTAACCCATTTCCTATCTCAGAAACATTCCCTACAAGTATCAGTTGGGAAAGAAAAAGATTTTCGAACTTCTGTAAGTGGATTATTTCTCCAGAATATTCATTGCCAAGGTCTACTCACATGCAGATTTTAAATGAAGTTGCATACTTTGTATTGTACTTTATCTTTTTAGTGTACATTTTAGCCTAAATGGTACTAACATTCTTTGTGCATTGTCTCACATTTAGAATATCTTTGCCAAATCCTACAATTTGGCCAGGAATATCTGGGGAGCTGTGATAACAGGCAGATAGTTCTTGACACCTCTAAACAGAAACGTACAGTAGGAAATTAAAAAGAAATGAACTCTAGAGGGGGTTTCAATCTCAGCTTTTCCAACATTTGGAGCTTTGTTTCATTTTAACCTGCTATCTTCAGGAAGATATACTCCTGGTTTTCAGAATTGATTTTTATGTTATAGAAGAAATGCAGAGAGGAGCTCACTTGTTCTAGGCCACGTATGCATGATCACATGTGTGAAGAAGTGTATAAAGCCTTAGATCCCAAATAACTTTATTCTTCGTGGAACCAAAATATGCAAAAGTGAAGATGGAATGGGCAGAAGTGTTGCCTTTCGAAACTCCCAGGCCTTACACTGCATAAAAAGTGTGGCTTTCAAACCCTCACAGAACTGTCTGATAACTTTGGGTTAACTCATCTTAAATCCTACACATTTCATCAGAAGGATTATATATCCTACCAACTTTCGTTAACTAAAGGTCAAGTGGATCATGAAGAGGGTTCCAGAAGGAGCAAGGCAAGTCCTTGAGACTCAGAAGCATTTGATTCAGGGAAATATGGGCTCTGAAAAAAGAAAAGTGCCGAGCTGAGTTCGCAATGGGGCTTTCATCATTAAGGATTGTCCAGAGTGTGGGGGTGGGATTAACATGTACCAGGGACAACCATGTATCTCTAAGCTTTAAGAATGGCCTACAAAGGGCAACCACACACTGCAGGGTACAATGTAAAATGTCTTGGAGAAGAGATCTTTTGGTAAATCCTGTAAATTCCAAAACAAGGAAAGGTAAGCTAAGAAAAACCTCCTGAAGACTGAGCAATCAGACATTGCTCGGCCACAAAAATCTGCTAGGAATTTTTATACTCCATCTATTTGATTCTAGCCATATTTCATAATTCTAACAATCATACCCATTTAATAAGTGATAAAATTAGGCTGAGCAAAATTAAAACACATTTTCAAAACTCATATAGCTTATAAAAGATAAAACTGGATATAAATTCATATCTTATATCTGAGTCAAAAATATCATTGTTTCAGGCTCTTATAGTGACCAAACTTGGGAGAAAAAAGTTAACACCTTGAACCTTATTGATGAAGCTTTTGAACCACTATGAATGGTAATTTTAAAACTTATATTGTGCAATTTTCTTTAGGCTTATTTTATATCCTAGTTTAGGATCTAGCTTAGGACCTAGTAGTCCTTTTGCTAACATACATTCTTATCAACCCTACACTCCTTGCTGTGATAGCAACAAACTTAATTATTCATACCATGAAAAGAAGGAGGGAAAGGATGGATGGTGGGCTATAATCCATCATCACATGCTTATTCCCTCATTATACTTGTAAATGGTGTGAGAATGCAGAACCTCACATGTAATGCATGACTCTCTTTGTAAAGAATATTCCTGATCTACTTTTCATGGCACCTCCATAAAGAGGACTCAGAGAAATAAAACTTGCCCCGAGTCACATGATTTTTAATGGAACATGTAAGAACCTGTCGGATAATAAAGCTTGAGGTAGAGAGAGAAGAATGAGCCTAAAGATATCCCCTGATGTTGTCCTCCAAACTGTGCTTGGATACCATTGTGTGGCACAGGTAGTCATGCTAATAACCACACTTGTTCAGTTGAGCACGTCCACTCGAGGTTTGGCATTATCATGGGCTGTGAACTGTTCAGATCAAATGATTTCTTGCCTAAATCCTAATTAATAGCGTTAGTAATTTAAACACTGTGCATGGTACTAATTAATGGTAAGTAGATGATTTACTTAAATCAATTAAATCTAAAAGCCATTGCTTTGATAACCATATCCAAGTGTAGGGCGGAAGGGGCAGGCAGGGCTTCCAGAAACAATGCTCTGTTTATGTCTGGTGGTGGAGTGGGAATGAGCTCTGAACAGGATAAGAAGTACTCAGAACATTCCCAAGCCCATTTCAGTACCTGGAGAGAGCTTTATCATTCACAACCCTGAAATGCATGGTCTGATAATTGCCCTAATCACTAGAGAAACATTTCTGGAATATACTGAAATAAGCCATAAAGCTCATTACAAGATAACAAGATTCTATCTATTCTCTGAGGTCATACTAGAGCTCCATAAGGTCAAAGAGATAATAACCTTGTTCAGTAGCACCACCACAGATAAGAAATGGTGTGTGTGTGTGTGTGTGTGTGTGTGTGTGTGTGTGTGTGTGTGTGAACGTGCACATGTGGCTTGAATCCTGCTAGATTCCAGTCCCATCATGATGGTAGGTAAAAGAAAAGTGAATGATAGTCCATGAAAAAAGCAACCATTTTGTGTTTCCCTTTTTTAATTTCTGGAGTAAAAAACTTCTGGAATATGGGTAATTTTTAAGTAGACTTGTTTGGAAAGTTGGCATACTCCACACTGATTAGCCTTTTTACCATTTTATGTTGTATGAAATTCCAAGAACTTTAACAATGGGCCCACCATGGCAAAGTCTGAGTATACATGCTTCTCTCTCATCAACCTGATGAAATGAACCACAGATAGCTACGCTGGAAAGAATCTTAAGAATCACTGCTCCTACTCCCTCAGGCCCTCAAATAAAGGGAAAACAGCCTGGAGATACAGGGCTCTGCCCAAAGTTACACAGGCCTTTCACAGTTTAGCAAGAACCATGCTTGTTCCATGGTGTCATTTTACTGACAGACCACATTTTTCTGACAGGAAAAGCCAGAGGCAAATATCCTTTCTACAAGATACAATCTCTGGATTCCCCAATGATACTAAACACAATGCCGTCCTAAACTTGGGGATCTCAGCCTTGCAGCCTTGTCAATGGAGAACCCCAGAGTTATATTGGATAACCTGGCCCAATGGCCATGGTGGTATTTCCAGTTTTGTCCTCATTTGATCCAGTGTTCCATGTTCATCTCCTCCCCAGGCCCTCTCTTCCAGTGTTGCTCCTTATTCTTCTTCCTAGCTTCCAAGAAACCAGTCTTGCCTTCAGATTTAGACTCTCCCACTTTCTCAATGAAGAATAAAAGCATAGATGCAGTACATGCAGTTATAGTCCCAGCTATGTTGGGACAAGAGCATTGCTTGAGCCCAGGAGTTTGTGGCCAGCCAAGAAAGAAGCAACAAACAAGAGTAACAAACAGCAAAAGTATTAAGACCATAAAAAAGATGTTTGTGAAAACATGAGATTATGTGCTTGATAGATAGAAAGTTCTTAGTAATATTTATAGTTATCATCATCATCATCATTGTAAGAACCACTCTGTTGAAAGGTATACAGGCAAGAGTAATTGACTTTTCTAGTATTACTATGCCCTTACTAGAGGAAATGAGTTTAAATATAGCAAATAATACCTTATTTTCAAAAAACATAAATTACTGGGAAGTTCTGCTATTTAATTCCTAAGAAAGACTAAGAAATTCCTTTGCCTTCTCCCTCTTGGGATCATAAATGAGTTACTGCTTGGAGACAGGGCGATTCCAGTACCAGCTCCAGTGTTTACAGGCATTTAGATACTATTAGTCACGAATAAAGTACATATAAATTTAATCTACTCATAAAGAAATGTAGCTTTTTTATTTGCTTCTTATTTCTTTGGCACATGTGGCTTACATATCTATAGATGAAATAGACCGAGAGTGCTATCATTTGTAGTTGACTGAAGAAGCAACCCTAGTTCCTGGTGTTTGCAGCTGCCAACTCCTCTAGAAAGTATTTTACGTTTGCTTTGCAATGACAATTTAAATGAAGCGTCCTGCATATGCATTTATGGGGGATTTACTTTGATAGGTACTGTGTAGGTTGTTATTGTAGAATTAATCCTCAATGAATATGTTTTTAATAATCATTTGGTTTTCATTTAACACATAACAACCACCATGTAAATTCTATTTGTGTATAGCTAGTTAAAAAGCTAGTTGAATACATACCAACAAATTAAGCAAATTCCAAGTTGAATAAATACCAATCAGTTATTAAAAATGCTTATTGAGACTTAACTACTTGTTCCTATCTTCATTTGAGTCCACTGGATATCTTCGATGATAAGTTTTAAGTACGATTCCCTGGCAGATGCTGGGGAATGAAGCTTATTTACTGATGGTTGACAGGATCCTTTGATATGTATTCAACTTGGAACTAGTAAATTTAAATTTTTGCTTCTCAGGCTGGGGATAAATAAAGAGAACATAAAAAGTAAATGCAGCCCACTGGGATGGGGCTACTTATATCAGCTTGTGAGCTGTGCTGCTTGAAGGAGGTCAGTGAGAGTTGGCCACATGCTCAAAGCAGCTGGGATGGGCTCCAGCAGGGAGCCCTTTCGTCCTGGACATTGGCCTTCCTCCATCAGAATCCTTAGGGTATGGCGGCAGGCACCAGTTGCTAACTCTATTCTAGATCCATGAGCTACCTTGTGACTTTTGGCAAAAGGTCCTCTTTCTACCTTCAGTGTCCTCTTCTATAAAATGGGAATTCTGACTCTTCTGCTAGAAGAGATATAGTGAGAATAGCCATGAAAGGACTTTATACACGGCACAGGGCATGAAGGGAGATGTGATTATTATGACACTTCCTCCCTGAGAGAGGGCTTGAAATAACACCCTGTAATCCATGTGTGAGGCCTATTTGGCAACCAAATTGGGGAGGTTTGTGTTCAGAAATCACTCAGATTTCCAGTGGCCAGAAATCAGAACAAAGCAAACTGATGCTTCAGTCTTGGTCTGAGCTCTCACACAAGTCTACACAGCTACACAGAGAGAAGATGTTCCCAGGGCTCTAGATTTACCTCCTCAGGAGCCACCCCAGGAGCAGTTCTGGAGGAGCCAGAAGACAAGGGCCACGCAGCATTTATCATCCACCTCCACCCTGCTGCTTCCAGTCTTTGGGACGCTTGCTCCTCAGCAGCATTGTCAAATACGTTGTAGTGCAAGTTGAGGAAAGAAGGGCTGATTTTCTTAACTCTGGAAAGATCAGAGAAGGTCCTGGGCTTGAGGGTTTGGAGGGAAGCTTTACCTGCTTGCAGGCATGCCACGCAACCGGAATCCTGGAGCTAGATGCTTTGGGACGTACCTTCATCCACCATGACCTCTCACCTTGCCTTCCCTTCTGAAGGAAAGAAGAGGGAACTATGTCCACTTCCTCAGTAAGAATCAAGCAAACAAGTGAAAGTATTTGTCCTCCATGCAGGAGCTGGAGGGGCAGGAATCTGAGCATGTTGAGGGCTCCAGCCCCTGGGGTTATGAAGTGAATCTTGGCACATGAGGCAGCCACTTGGAATGCGGCCTGTGCTGTTGCCTATTGCCTTCATCTTTTCCTGCCCTGCCAGACTGTTTACTAGAGTGGCCTTATTACCAGTCTCCTAAAACTCTCCATAACACCTATGGATATAGGCTGTGGCACTGCCATCACCAGCCTGCATCATGAGTGGCAGCAATTTTCTACCAGGGCCTGGAGGACACTCACTCACTAGGTCACTGCTATTCCATCTTGTGTGGACCAAGGGACCAGTTCCAGAAGGGAGGAGCAGGCAGGAAGGAAAAGAGTGTCCTCAGTCTATCTTTTCCCTTCTTCCCTTTAAAGATCACTTTTGCAGGAGTCTCCTCAGTTCTTTCTCTCCTTTGTTCTTCCCATTTCACATGCTTCCCCCACCTACACTCTCCTTTAGCTTCAAGACACAGATTTGGGACATTAGAAAGACAACCTCACAGTTGTCGCTGCTCCCGCAGGAATACTGGCATCAGCTGGCAGGCCCTGGGGAAGGCCAAGTTCAGCCCAGGCTGGCTGCAGCTGTGAGAGAAATCTCTGATGAATTTCATAACCTGCCTAGCTTTGGCTGTGATCAACAGTCACAGCGGGGCTCTGTGTTTTACTATATGAACAAGCTCAGAGGGAGGGAGAGAATGCAAGGCCCAGCCCTTTCCCTCCCCTGCCACTACTGTGGTAGTGAGGATCTGTGGAGGACACACAGAAATGCATCTGCCTCTGAGCCTCAGATATGTGCTGTCCCGAGCAGAGCAATCCTGAAAGAGGCAGAAAACAAGTGCCATGCAAGTGGCAAACAGCCCCCAGAGAGTGACATTGACATAGGTAGCACAGGAAAGGGTGGAGTCATGGCCCCGTCTGGCTCCTGCGCAAGTTTCTGAGACACAGAGCACAGGTGTGGAGCCCTGGAGGGATTCCTGTAAGACAGTGCAAACACCCACCACCTGAGTGTACCCCCGGAGGGCCTGTCCTCTTCAGCCTCTTGCTAAGGTCTTTTGGGGGTAGTTTCTGGGGTAACCCAGATGGTTGAGTAGCACCTAGCTAAAAAGGTTCTATAAATTATGGAATTCCATGGAAGTAAAAACCCTACGGTCTTATGCTTATTACAACCTCTAACCCTATTGGGCAGATAGAAGGGTGTTCCTAGAAGATGATATTTTTAAGAATTGCTAATTAAGTACATAATGCCTTTCTTTCTACCAGAAAGAATATGACATCTTTGTCTTACTGTCACATGGGTGGGTCCTTCAATGGTCAACTCAGCAGACGTACTGTTCCTGTGATCCTTGTGCTGGGATAAGCCAGCTTCTCTCCTGCTCTCAGGAAGCAGCTTGGTGAGATCAAGGAATTTGCTTTTGAAGAATCTCCCAGAAAAAGGGAAAGTAGGAAAAGGAGATGCTACCCTCTTTTACTTTAGCTGTGGAGGCCTATTTTCAGACGTTTCTTTTTCAGATGAAGCCCCAGAATGCCTGGAGAAAGCCAGGTGGACTTCTTTCTCCCTGGCAGAGCTGACCCATTCTACCCGACCCTGGTACACCTATAAGAAGGCAAGGAAACCTCATAACCACAATACTAGCAGAGATAGCAGCCAAGAACTCTTCCAACCTGGACCACTTTTCTTTCCAAGAGCTAGGAACTTTCTAATTCAGTGCTTCTTGAAGCCTGGTCCCCAATGAGCAGCAGCACCTAGCAACTCAGAAATGCAAAGTCTCAGGCCACCCTACATACCTACTCCATCAGAAACATGATCTGGGATCTCAGCCCCAGTGTGTAACCTCCGGTGATGGGCAGGCACCCTCCAGCACATCAAATCTGGCTGCTTGTTGGAGTAGCTTAGGGTAGTGTGGGAAACATGAATGCTAAGTCCCACTCCCAGCACTCTGGATAAACAAGTTGGGATGAAGCTTGGATACAGAGGTAGTTCAAACTCTCTGATGGGATTCATCATGCAGCCAAAATTGAGAATCACTGTTAGTCTGGTCATTCCATCTGTTGAGGAAAGGGGGTGTCTCAGTCACTTTCCTCATTGTCGAGACACAATATCACTGGGCACCTGCAACTTAAAAGGAAGGGTGCATTTGGCCCATAGTTCAGAAGTTTCAAGTGCTGTTCAGCGGGCTTAGAATCAGAAATGCCAATGTGGAAGGGCCTGTGCAGAGGAAAGCTACTCACATCAAGCGAGTCAGGAAGCAGAGGTGCAGGGAGGACCTGGGGAAGGAGATGTACCCTTCAGACCATGATCCCAGTGACCCACATCTTCCAGCCAGCTTCAGGCTCCTAGCAGTGCACTTAGCTCTGGTGCCCCTAACACAGTCCTCTTCTAAATGTCCTGCCTATGAATGCAGGAGGCCCTTCGAGGACATCTAGTCATAAACCATAACAGGGGGCTTCTACTTCCTACCCTATTTCAGGACCTTGGTTATTATCCTTATGATTTGCAGAAATTTCAGCACTTTCTAGATATTTAGCTAGTCAGTAAGGAATAGACATGAATTGGTAAAACCTAAATTTAATCACCTTTACCTTACTCAGAGACACCTCCCAGAAAAACCAGGGAATAGCAAGTTACTGTTAGTTACTTTTCTGTCTTTGCTGAGACAACTCTCCGTGTTAAAGGGGGCAAGGTTATTTGGCTTACAGTTTGCAGAGGTTTCAGTCCATAACTGGCTGGCTCAAGGCAGGGATGGCAAACAGGCATCACAGAGGAGAAGCAACATGGCACATACAAAGTAGGAAAAACAACAAAGGAAACTTAAGAGTGTCTTTCTGCCCTTTTATCCCATTAGACTGTCCAGATTAGGGAAGTGTCAAACCAATCTTGTGTGGTGCTTTAATAATCACATGCCTTTAATCCCAGCCTTCCTCACACATTTCAGATTCAGCCTCTTCTAGAGAAGAAAGCCCCACATTAATCAAAGAATGGATTTGAGGTGACATCTAAACACAAGCTGAACAGGAAGCAAGGCCAGGGCACTTCCTGGGGCTTCCAGAAACTCAGGGACACTAGTGGCTTGGTAATTTTGTGCTGATGGCTATTTCGTCCATGATCCTGTCAGAAAAACAGAGTAGAATGATGTAGGCAGGCAGTCACCCCTGCTTGGTTCAGAGCATGCTTTCAGCCCCCCAGTATTGGTAGTGAACAAAGGGAGGACAAGGGAGCCCCCTAGATATTCAGTGATAGCACGCCATTATGTCCAGTCGCCAACATCAATACATATGCTCCTTGGAAAGAAAAAGTTTCCCTCCAGCCAAGCACTGTGTGCAGCAATGCAGGGAAAGGGAGAGTCCACTCAGTAATTCATGTCCCAGCAGTGTAACAGTGGTGCGCTTTGGCCCAGGACCAAGTCCACTGCTCCCCTAGGTACCTGCCACGCTCCCCCATCAAATGTGCTCCTCCCTCACAGAGGAAGGAACCCAAAGGCAAATACAAAACTCCAAGTGGCCCTCCTCCCCCGTTCCTCATTACCTCCTCGCATTCCAGACTTCAGCAGGCCCTTGCCCAGCACCTCAGTTTTCCCACCAACAATGTTTTAACACTAGACCTCCCCTTGGAGGCCATGGAGACAATGTGGGCAAGATAGTTATGAGGGTGTATCCCCCAGCAAGCATGTCATCAGGGAAGAGGCCGGAGGGAAAGGTGAGAGGTTCGATTCCTGTCACCACCATCCCATTTGGGGGCTGGCTGGAGTAGAGAGCTCAAATTTCCTCCACTGTCTTTTAAAATACTTGCCTAAAAGTGCTGCAGCTCAAGACACTTCGACTTTACTTTTCTACGCAAATATACTCAGAACCATTTCTCTTCTCTGATATCTCCAGGAATCCTTGCCGGGCTGTGATATAACCTCTGAATCAAGCAAATAAGTAGGGATAAGGAGGAACCATGTAGGAGTCCTCACTGGGCCTGGAGAAGTGCTCAGAGGAGGAAGAAAGAAAGCCCTTGCAACCTGTGTCACTGGGTGCTGCTGCTGGTCACAGAAGCGTGCATGTGGCTCCAGAGCTCTCCCAGGGGGTTTGTTTCGCACTCCCACTTTGGACTGCAGAAGGGGTATGAGGGCAGGGGATGAGAAAGAAGGGATACTGCCTAGTCCCGGTCCTGAGTTCCAAGCCTATTTCTGTTCATCCTGTCATTTTTCTTTAAGGCCCAACGGCCTCACAGTCCATGTTTGAGTAGCACTGGTCTTGACCCAAGTTTGGAGTAAGTGTGTTAATTTCAATACGAACACTTTCCCTGCAACCTGACCTATGTTCTCAGCCAGTACTCGAGCTGCGCTTGGAATCTATCCATTTCTAACTTGCCTGAGTCCTTTGGGCTCCATGCAACAGCATGGGTGCTGACACCATTTGGTAGCTCCCAAGGTGGAGGAGCATCCCTAGCTGGGGAACAGAGGGTCTACCTTGGTTGTCCTCCCTACTCAATGTTAACAAGAGAAGGGAGGACTGAGAAGGAACAGAATTTTATTTGAGACTTACTTTGAACAGTTGGACTGTGGCCACTACACTTGTGGTTTTCTGATGACCCTATAAAGAGCCACCAAAAGTCATCACAGTGGGTCAGGCTTGCAGTCCTGAGTGGAGCATGAAGGCCAGGTTGGAGCAGCCCTACCTACAGAGCTGAGTCCTCTGGGGTTCCACGTCCATCAGAGAGTTGAAGGATTTGGGATCCTGTCAGTGGGGATTCCCATCACTGAAGAACTCTGCAGTGCAAGAAGGGAGATAAAGCAAGCAGTCTCCCTCTGGCTCGGAGGATGGATTGCAGTGGAGGCCACTGGCTTTAATGTAGTCCTCACAGGTCCCTGTTCCCAAAGGGTTGCCTTGTCTGTGGAGGTTTCCCCGAGGGTCCACGCCTAACAGCGAATTTTTTACTTTCTGTTGTTCTTAGCACCCACATGGAAACTGCTTTTCCTCTGACCCCCACAGCCTTGTCTGCTTCTGTACTGTCACTGTGATGCCGAGCTAAAACTCAGGGTCTCCTCATCTGTTTTCCTCCTGGAATCTAAGAAGCTGTCGCTCGTCTCTGTAGCCCTGGTGCTATCACAGTGTACCTCGGTCTGTAGAGACCCATACTCCCTTACCTACAATTCCAAATTCACAAAAGTCTGACAAGCCAGAACTTTCTTATAACTCATTTTGCACCAAAACCTGGGCTAGGTGTTATCAAGGTTCCAAAGTCAAAATTTAGTTAACGGTGCAGAAACAAGAGACTAATCAGTGGTAAAATGGAAAAAGGGCTAAGGGCCAGCCCAAGCAGCAGGCTTTGCTGTCAGGCACCATATTAGTGAGCTTCCTGTCAGCAACATACTCAGTGCAGGCTAAGTGTGAAGTATGCAGATGTTTATCTTGGCTCCCAGTTTGGGGAGACAAAAATCCAAGTTAAGTGCCCTTATCAGTTTGCCCTCTGGTGAGGCTGGCACTGTGTGGTGGGAGTGCATGGTGTATGGGATGATCACATCTGGATCTAGGAAGCAGAGATATGGCCCTAAGGTCCCCATTGACAGCAGACCCCAGGGACTTCCATTGACTCAGCCTTAAAGGTCCAGAGCACCTCTCACCCACACCATCTCAGGGACAAAGCCCTAAAACCTGGGTCTTTAAGGACATTCAGTATCTAAATCATAGCAGGCTAGAGGGAAAGAGCAAGGTAGGGGTGAAGCATTTTGAGGTGAGCTGAATGCAGCTCTCAGAGATGAGACCCGGATGCTAGAGCAAACAGTAGATAAGATTCCTGAAGCTGAAGGGGCAGTGTGGGAAGCTAAACTGGGAACCACAGTGATGGTGTCTGAGTAATTCCTCCACTTTTTGTAGATATATGACCTTCTTCCAAGAGGTTTCCAACTCACCCAGGGTTGGGATTTTAGTTCATGTCATCCATTCTTCCCACTGTGCCACAAATACAGTCCTCAGCCAGGATTCTCTCCTCAGTAAGAAATAATCCCAGGACATACACATAGATTATGATTATTTTCTTGAATGAAAGAAAGGTTATGGGGTGGTGATATTTTTGATTAATAAACTTTATTATTAGAGCAATTTTATATTCCCTCAAATTTAGGTGGAAAATACCCAGAGCTTTGTCCCACAGACGCAGCCTCCCCTGCAAGGCCATCTGTACCTGGTGGGGCATCTCTCGTCACTGTGTACCCATGCTGGTGGCCAGAGTGTTAACACTGTCCTGGGCAACCTCTGGTTTAAGAGTAATGACAGCAGCAGACATAACGTTGTCCCCCTAGGTCTGACCTCTCTCTGTCTCTCTCTCTCAATTTTAACCATATTTTATCAGTATATCTTTGTATTAGATAATGCTTACATTCTATGTGTGGAGTTGGTACCTAGAGTACATAAAACATTTTCTTCCATTTTTTTCATTCTTTTCCCCTCCCCTCCCTCTCCTCCCACCATCTCTTGACCTGTTCCCATGTGAGAAAAATCCACCTCCCAAGGAGATACCAGGACCTCTCTCTTTCCTGCTCCTCCTGAGAGGTTTCTGGTCTGCTGAGAAACTCACCCAACTACAGCAGAGAAGGAGCAGGACTGTAAGCTTTCAAAGGTGTAAACACTGCAAAGCCAGAGAGATCATTCTGTGCTACAGAGGGAAATTGGTAGATACGGAATTAAAAATGGAAAATGTCATATGAGATGACTGTCTTCCCCTGGGGTCCTGAGTTGGGAAGGAAGGGAGGATATGTGAGCTTCTGGTTTCCTCCTTGGCTGAGGGAACAAAACCACACATTCTTCACCAGTTCCCAGGGGCAGCCAAGGCTAAGAGTTCTCTTTGTCCTGTGTACGGCCCCAAGGACACCAGCACTGGTCCTGCCGAGCCCTTCCCATTCATCACCTTCTACTGTTGGATAAGCACATTTAGAGTCACTGTGGCCTCACAGCACCCTGCTGGGTTATGTTGGGTGTGCAGCATCCTCCCCATCACCTGGACCCCAGAGGGAGCTTCAGGGTGCAAGGCTGTGGCTTCTGGAACTGGGTGAGAGGTAGACTTAACCCAGATCCTGGCTTGTGCCTTTCCTAGTCTGTACTTCCTTGGGGAGGATAATGGGCCGGCCATCAATTTCAGGACCCACCCAAGAACAACAAAAGTAGACAGATATTTAATTTATATGCAAGACTAAGTGGTTTGGAGACACATACTCTTAGGAAAGTGTACTCTTAGGAAAGTGTAAGGGTGGCTCTTCGCCTCATACCTTCTCCACGTGGGTAATTTACTACTCTGGTTGTGAATCAACCCCCCTAGCGGGGAGTTGTTGTGTAACCCAAACACCTGACAGTGCTTGCCTGTCTGGCAGAGCATTCTCAGTAGAAAACTCTGTGGGGAATGAAGAACTGACACTGGCCAAACAGGGGACACTGTTGAGTGTGCAGCCCCAGGGTGTCCTCTGGAGAGAGTTTCAGAGAAGCTTGGAAGGGGAAGATGCAAAACTAAGATATCTAAGTAGTAGCTCACAGGCACCAAGTGATTCCGCATAAGGACAAGATAGTAGCCCTTCACTAGAAGGCAGGTCACAGGGCAGAACGTGTTAGGAGATTGGTACTAAGCGTGTAGCGAGGGGGCGGGGGGACTATTCTTGAATGTAAAGAGCAGGCTGGGCTCCCTGAGTCAGCTGTGAGAAGCTCACTTGGTGACAAAGGCAATTCTGGGGACCAGGAGCTCAGCTTGGCATGGTGCACACTCAGTTTTCTCAGACTCAGGGTCACAGATTAAGACAGACCATATGGGTGCTTGCTTTGATGCAGAGAATGGACAACATGACCCGGGCTGGCTGGGGCTGCAATAATGAATGCTTTGGGCACAAGTGGGTCTGAAGGCTGAGCACTATGGCTACTGCCCCACAGAGGGGAGCACAGACCCAGGTGGGTTCACTCCAACATGAACCAGAAGATTGAGGAGGGGAGGGCAGAGAGAGAGGAGAAAGACTCTGAGTCAGTGCCACTCAAAACTGTCCCAGAGCAGCAGGATGGAAGTCACCCTGCCTGTGGGAAGCTGCCCTCCCTTCCGCCTGTAGCTGAGCCAGTGATGACCCCAGGTCCCTACTACCTCCATTCCCACGTCCGTCAAAGGCCACCCTTCACCTCTACAGTTTGTGCGGCTCCCCGTTAAGCCTCCCTGACCTTTCCTTGAAAAAAAGAAGGGGCAGGCAGGGTGGGGCAGGGTGGTGAAGAGAGACGGGGAGCAGCTGGGAAACAAAAGGAAAATGATGAAGGGAGGCTGAGCCCTGGGGATGGGCTTCTTGCAAAACCTTGAGTTTCATTAAATATAGAAAGGTAGGATAAAAAAATAATATTCACTCATTGTTACAGTTTCAAAGTCAGAAGCTAGCCTTGATTTCAAAGGACTTGTGTGTAATGCGATGCATTGCTTTTCCCTCTGTCTCTCTCTCTCTTTATAGGTAAGTGACATTTCATTCTGCTCATCCCCAAGGCAAAGTTGGATGTTTTTAAAGTGGAAAAAAAATGTGTGGAAAAGAAACGGGGAAGGTGGGAAGAGGTGGAAGTCAAGGGTTGTTCGAGGCACAGGTAGGTGGCAGCTCGATTCTTCATTCTCTGCACAGACGGGTGGGGCTCCCCGGGGGGGGGGACTCCTTTTCTCGAGGACTGAAGGTCCAGGTCCTGGCTGTGGCTTCTGCAATGGTGACACCTCTGCTGTGTGAGAAGGAGCAGGTGCTGTACCATGGAGGCCACACCCTGGCTGAGGGGAGCTTCCCTGTGGAAATCTCAGGTCAGCAAACTGGGAGCTTCACATCTGTGCCCTTGGTGCTGTGGGAAGGTGCTAGAGGAGGGGACAGTGCATTTGCATCTGGAGACGGGACTCCAGGGAGTACGCCCAAGGACAGGGAGGACTGGCATTCCTGCTTGGAGGACTGTGAGTGGTGTGGATGGAGAGACAGGAGGGAACACTGAGATACAGCACATCAACAACTCGTTCCTCAATTTTGAGGCCCATTTAAGCAATGTCGATGTATTTTTCTATTCCTGCTTGGCCACTGAGGCTGAAACTCTATGTACCTCTATGTACTTTCTTTAGCATGAAGCAGAGTGGCTTTCTACAAAGTTCAATTTGTCATTGTGATCCTTGTGCCTCTTCCTGGTCGGCCAAGGAAGGCCTTCGGAGGTCACACTGGCCTGGGCCTATGACCACTCGCTTCCCCTCAGATCTCAGCGCAAGTGCTCTTTTGTGTTTTTCCCCATAAGTTGAGAATAATTCAATGATATGATTGACCAATGGCTCTGCCCCACATGCATTAGTTTTCTTGAGAGAGAAAAAGAGAGAGAAAGAAATGTGAAACATCCTATTTAACAGTCTGTAAATCTAGAATGAAAACATAAAACTCAGTTTGATATAAATATCTAAAATACACACTCTTACCCAGTCCAATTAAGAAAATAAACAGAATTGAGTGGAGTCAGTGAAAAATGAAGATACGTAAAAAATAACTTCAATATACTTCAAAGATCTCATAGGAAGAAATCTCATGCAAAGGAGACATGAATCTGTGGACTTTCAGAAAGTTTAAGAAAAGGCAAAAATATGAGAATTTGTTACTGAAATTGCCTAATTCCATTTCTAACAGTTAGGCAGACATGGGGGCATAGATCTGTAATGCCAGGATTCTGGGAGACTGAGACAGGAGGGTCACAAGTTTGAGACCAGTCTTGGCAACTAGCAACTTAGTGAGACCCTGTTTCAAAATACAAAGTGAAAAGAGCTGGGGAGGTAGCTCAGTTGAAAGGCCCAGTTGTATGTGTACACACACACACACACACACACTCCAATACAGAATTAAGTACATGTAATCTTTAAGTCTTTTCTTCATAATCAAAAGCAAACTGAAAGGGAAAAATTCTAAACCCAAGTCCTTACTCTAACCGAGGAAGAGTGTCACTGTATGTAGAAAGTTACCTAGCGTCTCCTTTCCTGGCATCAAGGCTCAGTCCTTGGTTTTTTATTTTCTCTGGAGACACCATGACTCTGATCACAGTTTCCTGGCTGGACACACAGCTGGGACTACATGTTGGTGTTTGCCCTGCATAATGGGGAAATATAAGCTGTCCAAGCAAGGACTCTGCAGCACCTACTCCCTACTTTGCAGAAGAAGAAAACCTGCAACCAGCAAGCACTGTTAGAATCATATCTGATGGGACAATTAAAGCTGGGGACTGTAGCCACAGGGGTGTCTACAGCCTCTTTGTCACAATCAAGTTTAATTGAGTCATTGGCTTAATCGGAACATTAAGGGATTTTTAGAAATATATATATCCACAGTCTTAAGAGTGACAGCATAGCTTCTCCTTTTTAAAGCTCTATGTTTTCTGCATGCAGTGAGAGTTGTCTGGAAGGCTGGGAACGGGGCGGTACTGTCCCCTGTCTTCCCCTCACTTGCTTTCTCAGCTATGAGGCCAGGCAAGGAGCCTACTTATTATGATGGATGAAGTTAGTGTCACAGAATTTCCTATTAATAAGGAGGTAATAGAGTATATGATAACTTTACCAGAAATTTTTAACAGAGCATATAAGTACATGGGAATATTCAAATAGTTTTAATCCACTATGATTCTCAGAACTGTGAGAAGAAAATTCCATTTGCACCTCCCTAATGAACAACACATTCCTCACACCACCATGCCCTGTGGATGACAGCACCAGGGTTAGTGTTTGCACAAACACTTGCACAGGCTCCCCACACACACTTATTTTTAGGTGCATATTTACAGAGCTATAATTTTTGGCTTTGAAAGGTGACAAAGAGCAGAGACAATTTTCAGAGTCTGACCTACCCTCTCCATGCGGTTCCCAGGGTGTCCATGCTGCCTCATCTGCTCCATCTCTCAGCCAACACTGCTGCTTCCGCTGTGTTTAACTTCCCTGCACAGCTGCCCACACGCCAGGCCAGGCTCTTTATTTCCTGAGCACCCATCGATCTGGCCCCCTCCCTGCCCCAGGGGCACTGCTCATCAGTCCAGAACTGAGCTTGACTTCTCCATTCAGCTCCTCGCCTCAGACCCTTGGCCTTCCTTTTTCCTCTGTGTTGGTCCCACCCAGGCTATCTGATGGAGCCCGTGTTTCCCAGGCTCTGGCGTTTTTGGGTTTGCGGACACAGCAGTGAGCACGAGCTGCACTGTGTTCAGTGGCTTCTAGCAGGGGATGGAATAGAAAGTTCACCTTCTACACCAGCCACGCCTTCTACCATCCCTGGGAAAGCCTGTTTGGGGACTGATGAATTCCCACTCTTTGGGCAAGAGGAATTCGTTAAATTTCTTGAAAGCTAAGCGTTACTGGGATTCAGACACCTTGTAAATACCACACACATGGGTACACATACACACTTGTTTTGTTTTCAGACCATCCATGGCATTAATATTATCATCTCCCCCTTTCCAAAACAAGGAAACTGAGGTTTAAATTGGCCCAGGGTCACCTGCCCTTGAAACTTTCATTAGAATGAGTGACTCTTTGACTCTAGTCTCTACGGTTTTAGCAGCTTATTCCTCATCCAGAGTGCACTACCACAGAAGAGCAAAGGGCAAGAGGGAAGGAAACTTTCAGCCACTCTTGTCTCCCTCTTTTCTAGTGGTACAAATCAACTGAACTCTCCTGCACTCTGGAGAAGGGCACTGGAGGCCCCAGTACAGGCAGATAAAAATAACTGGACCCAGGTTTAGGAAACCCAAGTTCGAGGCCTTCATCTGCCATTAATTCACTGTGTGCCCTCAGGCAGTTTAATTCTCTGAGTCCCTCACAGGAAGACAAAGGCACCAAGTGTAATACTTCATAAGCCAAACCAGAGACCTGAGGATAGAACAATACTGCTGAAATGTTGCCCTAACAATATGTATCATTACCTGGAAAATTCCTTCTCACTCTAGGCCTCCAAATCCCTAAATCGAGCCCCTGATTTTTCTGAGGAAGTCTGGAATTTTTGCCAAAGTAAGGAATAGTTCTTGGCAGCTTTCTGAATCTTCACTTCCTTTCAATACCAGGCCTAGTGGAGAGCAAAATTAGCCTGCCAATCACTCAGAAACGTGTGGGCCCCAGGAAATTAAATTCCCCCTCTCTCCAGCTGTCTACCCCCAAGTGCCAGGTACCAAATGAATATGCTTGCCACACAGTTCTGTTCTGAGTTTCTTCTTCCTATACATTAATTTGACAATTTTAGGAAAATAAACCCAGTAGATTTGAGGTGTAGCTCATTATCCCAAAGTCAAAAGGTTAGAGAATGCAGTTAGTAAGGCGTCTACTTCTCTGTTTCACCACAGTGTTGGATTTCAGCATTTTCTTTTTCCAGCAATGTTTAAAGCCACCCTGTTATATCTGTTGCCTTCCTTTAATGACATAAAGAAAAAAGAGAAATATATGGCTTAGAGATTTAAAAAAAACAAAACCAAGACTGCTCAGCACAGCCTTGGGAGTAGCTGACCTTGAACTCCTGGAATCAGTGTCCTTCAGAAGGCAACTATGCAGCATATGGATAGAATCCAACAACCTGAGGCCTCCTCCTGTGGCTCACAGAAATCAGGAGCATCTCTGAAGCCAGACACCAGGACACAGCTGCACTCTTACCTGGCCTTTCACACCTCCTCTCTGGAATGAGTCTTCTTGATCCTGACACTTGCCCCACAATTCCAAGTGGAGACCTTTCTGCACAGCTGGGTGAGAAATATCAGGGGCACAGTGATTGCAGTGATGTGGAAACCAAGTCCAGACTCCTTGGCAAAGGGAGGGTAAGGAGCTTTATCCAAGCTCCTTGGGCACTGTTAGGTCTTTCCAAACTTTACATCCTGGGGCCTGAACCCCGAGTGTTTCAGAATGTGACTGAAAGGGCAATCATCAAACAGAGGTCATGTACCTGGATCCCAATCCAGCACAGCTTATGCCCTTGTAGGGGGTTGGGACACAAAGGGTAGAAAGCCAGGCAAGTTTCCACAGAAAGGTGGCCTTCTGAGCCAGGGACAGTGGCCTCAAGACAAACTCACCCTGCCCACACCCTCTTGGATTTCCAGCCACCAGAATGCAAAGAATATATTACTGTGGTCTAAGTCCTGGTGTTTGCATGATAGTCCTAGAAAACTAATGCAGTGCCAAAAAGAGATGAGCGAGAGCCAGCCCAGGGTCTGGGGATAAGTATGTGCTCTCTCAGGCTCTGGAGAGAAGCGAGGCTTACAAATCACCTCTCTATCTTTCATGTTCTTTGGCAAGTTTATCCTCAGTCTCCTCATCTGTACAGTGGGTATGGACTGTCTCTCACTATTGTTTAGGAAATTAATAAGATAACGAATAATCGATACTTCAACAGAGAATACTTAACGAGTTCTCTGACTCTTGCTATTTCTCTTAACAATCATAAAAATCAATTTAAATAGTAACTGCTGTACCATAATGTCTAGCATACTCTGGGGTTTTTGCTAAATATTCACCAAGATCACCTGACCCATCTTTTCCTGATGACCGAAGATAGCGCATCTGTTCTTAGGACTTCATTCCTAGGACTGCTGGATTCCTCACCCTATGGATCCAGGGCTTGAATGAGGCCTATGCTTGCCTACCTGCTATCATATGTGCTGCTCCCTCTCTTCCATTGCAAAGGCTCACAGCCTGCCCGGCCCTGCCTCCACTTCTCCATTTCCACATTGCATCTTTACATATGTGAGGCTACTGGGTGCACTCACTGCAGCCATGCTCTGGGGATGCCGTTGTAATACTTCACCGGAAAGAAGATCACTGGTCATGAACGTAAACTGCTCTGTCCACATGTGAGGTGTGGGAAAGGTTGGGGTCACAGTTTTGCCCGTCCTGGCCGCCACTTTGTGGAGCATACTGTGAGAAGTGGAGAAACATTCTGGATCTGATATCTTCCAATGCAAGGGGCCTGTGAGCTCCATGCAGAGGCTGATAAAAACCAGGGATCTTCATTGACTTTCTCACTATGGCCACATTGATGACGGGTCCTCAGCTTCAGTGTGCAAAGTGGGCAATACAAATGCCCAGAGTCCTGGGACAGAGCCTCGTTGAGGCAGGGGACAGGCACCCTGAGAGACTGAGTAACTCATGAAAGTTCCTGGCCCCACACAGAAGAGGTAGGAAAGGAGTCCATGCTGGTTCCCCCCAGAGCCTGAGCTGAGACTATGTAGATTGGCTTGTGTCGTACTCCAGGAGTAAAGAACTCCGGGAACACTGCACATACAGACACATATACAGCATCTATCTACTATCAGGGGTGCTCCAACACTCCTGAGGAAGAATTCCAGATAGCACTGTGTCCATTACAGAATACCAGAAACCAGGTGAGTCATTTTTTAAAAGAAATGTATTTCTTACAGTTCTGGGGATCAGGAAGCCCATGATAAGCATCTGGTGAGGGGCTGTCCCCTGCTACATCATCCCACTGGATAAAACATCACCTAGACACAAGGGCAGGCACCAGAGGCCAGGGCACAGTCTTGTCCTTGTGGCCACTTTTTAAAAACCCTTTCCACCTATCCTGCAGTGACCACACCAGCCCTTTTGTGCCAGCTGTGTTGCCGTGGACCGGTTATTTTTGAGGGCCTGTCTCCTAACACTATTGAGTGAGAATTGTGGGGGACATGTTCAAACCCGAGCTTAGCAGCACTGGAAAATGGAAAATAAATAATAGAACTTAATTATGCCTTACGAGGCCCTAATCCCTGGGTCATGCCCCCTCCCACCACTCAGCTCCGAGATGAGACAGAATGGTGCCCCTGGCCTCTGCCAAGTGCCCTCTTCGCTCTTCCTTGTCAGACAGGGCTGAGGGGGAAGGCATAATGAGGCTGAAGCCAAGACTTAAGAGGACTAATTTTCTCCCCTTCTAATCCCCAATTTCGGACAAACATGGGGCCCAGAAGTGAGTGAGGGAATTAAATTAACGAACACAATTTCTCCCTGTCATTGAACTCTGACTAATGAGTCTATTTCTGGGTAATAAGAAGGGGCAGGAAGTGACAAGGCAGTGTAATGAATTAGTGGCCCAGAACCTCGTTAGTCAGAATAATCTTTCCACGAAAGATAAATGATGCAAACATTAATTATAAAGCCAGGGTGGAAATGCATCCCATTATTTGGCTTCCTAAGAAATCTATCCCAGTTATTATGAGGCATCTCAGACAACAACAATAATAATAAAGTAACGTCTTAGTGAGGACTCCAACCCCTGGGTAGACTGGCTGCCTTGGTGATGGCTGCTGGTGGGGACACTGCAGGCCAACTTCGCTCTGAAAGGGAACCCAGCCTCTCTGTGCCTTCAGGTCGCTGCCCCTCTAGCTGGGTCATTCAGAGCCATCCACTCTAGTCATTAAGACCCAGGTGAGGTTAAAGGTTCACCAACAATATTCTCCATCTAAAAGGAGAAAGAAGAAGAAAAGAGAAAGGCCAAGACTTTTGTAAGAAACTCTAGCATCTTAAAAGATGGGTCAGAAATCAAAACCACAGAGATACAGAGATGAAGAGATCAGGCCCCGGAGTCCGCCAGGTTTAACTGCTGGCTGTGGGTTTGGGGTTGCTCCTTGGCCTTTTTCTCCATCTAAGAACGGCTGTCATGGGGCATCTGGTTAAAGGGTTGTTTGTGAGAATGAAGTGAGGCCACACACACTCAATGAGGGGTCCACGGTGCTATTTCTATGAAAGCAGTGTCAGCAAAGCTGAAAGGGCTGAGGGTACAGATGGGGAGGAGGGGTGCAGCCCTGGCCAACGATGTCCCAGGGTGCTCAGGGGCAGGTGTGAGTCCATCCCTGAGCTTCCTGGCTCTAGGCTCAGGTAAGGCTTCATCACCTCTGGCTGCTTTTCTCCCCTGGAATTTTAGCCACAGCCTAGAAATCAGTGAGCTAAGGCAGGGGGGACTTGAGTTTGAACCAGAATGGAGAAGGCTGAATCAGTAGTAAGAAATGTGGCTGGCCTGGGGGTGGAGCTCCATGGTAAAGTGCTGGCCTAGCAGATGCCAAGGCTTGGATTCAATCCCCAGCACACAGAGAGAGAGGCGGGGAGGGAGGGAGAGAAAATAATTGGGGACAGGGAGAGAAGGAGAAAGAAGGAAGAATGAAGAAAATAAACAGGGAAGGAAGGAAGGAAGAAGAAATGAAATGTGGTTGTGGGGACAGGACAGTTTCTCAGGGGAGTAAATAAACCATGGGAGTTAAAAACTGAAAAGTGGGCCGGGATTTAGCTCAGTGGCACCATGCCTGCCTTGCAAGCACAAGGTCTTGAGTTCAATCCCCAGTACCAAAATTAAAATAAAAATTGAAAAGTCCTCTGCACCTTGTCGGAAATTGCCCAGCCTTATGGCCTGGAGGGCCCTCTGCCCCTGGAGGGTTAGTGCAGTCTCGCCCACAGAGTGGTCCAAGAAGTATCTGTTGAAAGGAGGGCAGCTTGGACATACACTGCAACTGCCCTGCCTCCTTCCTGGGGCTCTGGTTGAAGTGGAGGCTGGAGCGGCCTTTGTTGTTAAGGCTTTGTTATTATCTGACTGGCAACACTTGGTAATGAGAGACGAGAAAAAACAATTAATTGGAAATGAATTTTAATTGTCTCTGACTTCTCATTTGTAGGCTATTAAAATGAGTTTTCTATTAAGCTATCACATTGGGCTGCCTCCCTGTAAGAGAGCAGAAGGCCCCCAAAAGTGCCCTTCACTGCACTTCCGGCCTTTGTCGCAGCCTCGTCCCTTTGTGCAAAAACAAGAATTGTGGATTTTAAGCAGAATAAACCAAATGGGGAGAAAATGCCGGGAAAAAAAAAAAAAGCTCGCTGTCAAAATCTTTCTTCTTTCTTTCTATTTTTTTAAACTCAAGAACAAATGTCCTCGTGTGTTTATTATTCTGTGGCCGTGCCTCCTTGCGTGTTTGTGCTGCAGGAAGGTTGCTCAGGGAGCAAGGTCAGCGAGGTCTGGAGTCCTCATCAGATGGCCCCTGTCTACCTGGAGTGGAGGGTCTGGGTGGGCTGGACAGGGACAAAGGATGGGGAGCGCCCTCGGCCAGGAAGAGTGGGCAGCAGAGGCTGAAAAGGGTGGCCAGGCAGGCTCGGCTGTCCCCTACCCCACCCGCCCTCGGTTGGGTGGGCAGGGCGACGGTCCTTCTCACAGGTGGCAGAGCAGGGCAAAAGCCACTGTGACACCGCCCTGTGTGTGGGCTGTGGGGTCCTGGGTGGGCTCAGCCCTCTCCTTCAGGGATATACATTTTGATTCAATAGATGCTAGGACCGAAGTCCCAGCCCCTGCTGGCTGACTTCTCCACCCTCCTCTGTCCTCTTACTAGTTCTCCTCCTCTGCCCCTCCCCACCCACTGAGCCTTTCTAAGCCATTCTGAACCTTCCTCCCCACTCCCGCGCCTCTCTGCAAAAGAGCCGGAACTCCTCCATAGCGACTCAGCTCAAAATTTGCTAAGTGGCTCCTGGACTGCTGCCTTTCCATGTAAGCCTTGTTTTCAGCAAATTTGGCGGGCAAAGGGGGGCATTTCCATCCCTCTAGGGCAGAGGCAGAATCAGCCTGGAAGCCTGATCCATCCCTCAGCTCCCTGTGGTGCTGTCTGGCTCCCTCTCCCTCCACAGCCCCATCAGTACACAATTTATTTACAGAGGCCCAGCAGCACCTGGTTCCTTCTATCTAAATTACCCGCCGATTCAGGGGACCCCGCACAGTTTTGTGCTTGCACTGGCCTTACTCTCTCCTGCTTGCAGAGACAGCACAGTGAAATGGATGCTAATTCTGTCTGCTGGGACCCAGCCATGTGCCTCACCCTCCACTGTAGCCCATACTGTTCTGGGCCTATCTGTGACTCCGTGGAGGTGGCCAATGACCTGGAGCCCTAAGATCAGCCCTGTCAGCTATATGAGAAGCTGGGGCCCTGGGCATATCTGCAGGTCAGCAAGGATTAACTGAGTGCCCATCACAGTAGCTGATCAGAGATGAGGTGTCAGCAAATGACAAAGATGCTGCTACTTCCTGACTTAGGGCTGGGGCCCCTTTGAAGGTCATGTCAAGGTTTTCAGTCCCCAGGATTTGGTGCCTTATGACAGAAGCAGGTCTCAGCTCAGGATTAAAGAGGATTCCTCCCGCTCCCACTCACCTCAGGGCTACCTGTATCTGCAGGGCTCTGCCTGCTCTTGAGGAGAGGGGTGAGAAGCAAGGCTTCTCCCCAGCAAGAGGAAAAGGGCTCTGGGCCAGGAAGGGGGCCCACAGGGAGGCCTCACAGTGGAGCACACAGGCCCAGCACCTTCGGGGGCCACACAGCGAGGTCCCTGAGCAGCCTGGCTGGGCAAGATCACAGGGACGG
The DNA here is from genome assembly GCF_012274545.1 of Fukomys damarensis. NCBI lineage: Eukaryota > Metazoa > Chordata > Mammalia > Rodentia > Bathyergidae > Fukomys > Fukomys damarensis. The sequence continues at coordinate 79,552,962 of NW_022900928.1, forward strand.
TGACAGATGGGCAAACATAATATAACTCTCCTGGCAAACTCCAAGGCTACCTAGCCATGCACAAGGTGGCTCCCAGCCTTGGAGAAGCCCCATGGGCACACATGCCCCCAGCAAGCTGGCACCACTTTTATGGCCCAGTCTTGCTGGGATTACTGTCACTTTTCTTCTGCCCTGCCTTCCATCCTTCCCAAGTTGGCATAAAGGCCACCAGAAGGAGACACATGTGGTCTTCCTGCCAGGTGCACCAGGAAAGTGCCTGCCACTCCCAGGGCCAGACAGAGGGAACTGTCCCCATGCTGTCTAAATGCCTGTGCATGTGTGTGTCTTCTTGTGCCCTTACCATGCTGGCCACTGCCTGCCTCTGCTTAAATGGGCAAAGCCCTCCCTGAAACAAGACACCCCAATATAGACAATTTGCAGGCCAGGTTGCAAGCTCTCCACCCCAGTTGACTCCTTTATTGGTGTTTCCAGAGGGTTCTTCATGCACCCCAGGGGCCCATGTTAGACAAATGGGGCTCCAGCTGGCACCCAAGGGTACTCCATGCCTGTCTTACAGTACTTCATGAGGCAGGAGAACACAGGACTTCACTCTCTGCACTGCCCGTTAAAGAAAAAAGGCAAGAACAGAGCTTTGACGCTCCCAGCCATGGAGAAGTTCGCCTGTGCCCCTCTGAGCCCCCAGAATGTTGATGTCAGACTCTGAAGGGTTGGAAAGTGGCACAGAGAAGAGGTTGGGAGAACAGAGTCTTGGGGAGATAATTGACTTCGGAAATTCTATGTCTGAGACGGAGGACGAAAACAAGTGAAAATATGTTATTTTACAACCTTGATACTCCTGACCTCATTGAAAATAAATATACACACAGTGTAGCGGCGAGCAGGTAGCAGGGAGGGGCCTTGTGTGGGGTTCTGGCGCCCTCTGGTGGCCCCGAGAAATAGTACCGCCTCTGCGTGTTTTCTCCCAGACAACTAGGAACCGGGCGGATGGACTGCTCAGGGCTGGAATCCAGACTTGAAAGCGCCTTAGAGCAAACTGAGAAGGGGCAAAGGTCAGAGATGTTGCCCTTCTCTACCCAACACTCACTTGTCCTCCTGGGGATCGCATTCTAAAAAAGGAGAGGCCAGCGTACTAGGAAGAAAGATCAATCCTAAAGCTCATTTTGGCCTCTGTGACGCATCCACTGTGCTTGCTTTGTGGGCCTCAGGGGAGTCAATTGGCGGCTGCGCCCGCTCCTTCAGCTGGCTTGGTCGGCCCTGGAGCAATGCAGGGTCATCCAGAGCTGGAGGTGGCCGGTCGTGACACTGCTCTGGTGGAAAACTAACTCTGCGTGGCGCTGTTCCACTTCATTTGAATCCTCCAGGGTTGTCTCTGGCTCCAGTGAATCTGGTGTTGGCTAGGGGAATCTGAGCCAGACCTTTTGTTCTTATTTGCAGCTACAAGAACATCCCCATTGTTATTCACAAGCACGATTCACTGTCTGTTTGCCCTGACTCTGCCTCCCTGAAACTCTAAGAGACAGATCTTCCCTTGGGGGTGGAAGTTACCAGGCCTCGATCCTCTCCACAGCTCCAAGACGGCACTGCCAGGAAGTCTACCAGCAGAGGAGCCCTGAGCTCCAGCCTAAGGATCAAAACACGAGTTTACAGTTAGTGCTGTTTGGTCTTATATGTTCCATTCCACCCAAATCTTAATGCACTCACAATCAGAAAAGCAAGCTGCCCCAGTGCCAGGAGTGCCCCGTGGCTCTGTGTTCGGTAGTGACGGCTCTTTGTGTGGAGTCTTCAGCGTTAACGCGTCTGGCACAGGCGAGCGGCCTCAGCCCCACCCAGCATCCCTCCTCAGGGCCAGGCCAGACCACTCTACCTCCAGACCCATCTTTGTGTTGCTTCCCGAGTAAGAGACTAAGAGTAATTTATCTTTTGTATGCAAACCCTTGGATATTTCTGTTTAGCAAGACAGTAATTTCAGGCAGCTACTCTGTTTTATTAAGTGTATTAAACAGCCGAGAAGCTCATCTGGTGGCCACAGTTTGTCGACTAGTTCTCTTGGCTGTATCCCAATATACCAGGGGTTGTTTTCCCAACACATTTTAAAATTCTTGTTACTGGCTGTGATATGACTTCACTGGTGTTGTTATTATAATTCATGTGTACCGAACATAGACTATAATACAGACTAGACTTTTGCCAAATGCATGGCTACAGCCCTTCCGGAAAGGTGGCCATGTGGATGAGTAACAGTGTATGTTGAGCACCTACTGTGGGCTCCAGTTCCTTCCATTGCTCAGTACAGCCCTAGATGGCAGGTGGTAGAGACAGACAAAGATCCCGAGGCGCACGGAGGCTGAGGCACATGGAGGCTGAGTGGCTTTCTCAGGTTGTCATAGCTACCAAATGCGACAGGGCACAAGCCCACCCCTGGCCCTGACACCAAAGCCCATGTATTTTTCACAACAACACCCATCCCTCAGCCGAGGCTCTGTGTGGGATTCCCCTGGGGCCTGGATTCATAAGATCCAGCTGTCTGCATCTGTCCGCATCCTCTTACGTGTCTTCACAGATTTTCCACCCCTTACAACAGCATGGTGCGGTCCATATGCGAGGGCGAGAGCACAGACCTCTGCATGGCACTGCTTCCAGGGCAAGAAACTGGGGTTCAGAGCTCATCTGCGGTGTTCTCTTTTCTGCTTTACTATTTAGCGCTGGAGGCATGGGCAGACAAACTACTTGGAACAATGGTCGAACTCTGAAGTGTAACAGGCACATTTGCTTGTTTGAGAGGACTGACAGCCACATTTCGAAAGGGCAGTCTGGAATGTGAGCACACATCTTTTCTTCTGGAGAATTTGATTTACAAGGGACTACTAGAAAACTCAGAGGTTCATTATGTCTTTAAAATATGTGAACCCATGGGAGAGGAGGTGTTTTTTTTTTTAATTTTATTGAATTTATTGGTACATTTTAGGGATACAGTACAGTTACATTCATTGTTGGGATCATGTACCTCTACATGGCAAGTCTTGATTCTCATTTTTTCCCCTTACCTCTGCCCTATGTGCTTTTTGATGGTGAAAGAATGAGCTGTTCTATACAACTGGATGAAGTAAAACCAAGATCAGTGGGTAGAAGTTGTCTGGGAACAATTAGTTCAATATAAAATGAGTTTTAACAATCTGGGTTATTCCTACAAGGAATGAGCAGCTTTGTGGGTCTTAGCTCTGGGAGAACTCATGTGCAATGTGCCTGTGAGTATGAGTATGTGTGTGCATATATGCACACACACACATGTGCTCAAGTGTGCGTGTGAGTGTGAACCCACATGCCTGGCCTCATGCACACAGCATGGACATCAGTAGAGACAGAAAGAAGGTCCAGTCACACGGTGGTGTGGCCCTATATCTTCATTTGCTTTTTAAAGATGATCTTCCAGACACCACAGCCAGTTATCGGAGAGGGATGTTTGCCTAGAACATCTGCCTGGTATCTTAGTTTGAATTTCCAAACCTTAAAAAAGCAACAACAATAGCACATTGAACAGCCCTCATGCAGGGTACCCTGTGTCTCCAGGAAGTTGTCCTTCTCTTACACAGCCACAGTGGTGGAGCTCTGAGATTTCACTCAGATCCCCGGCAGTTACCTCATGTGCAGTCTGTACTCAGCGTGCTCCAGGGTCCGGTGACGTCCTGTATTATGTGTGCTCCTGGCTGCTGCCCTGACCACTGGGCTGCACCTGGTGGCCACATCTCTTTGGATGCCTTTCATCCAGAGCAGCACTGCAGCCTTTGTGTTTCTGACAGTGATCAGTAACGGACAGCCCGGTTGGCAGTGCTGAGCACAGTCTGATGCCCCTCGGATGGCAGCACCCTGTTCTGAGCCTGCACTTAGTAAGGATGACTGGATAGATGGAATGGAGGGGAATCTGGGGACTGGTGGCCCCAGGCCCAGATCCCCAACCTAGGGAGAGTGAGGGGGACTGGGCTTGAGGTGTCACAGGTTTCAGTTCTGCTCTTCCACATGCAGCTGCCTTAGCTGCCCACCTCCCACGAGGCCTCCTTTCTCATGCCAGTGGCAAGGCCCCCTCGTGGCAGTAATGAGAATTACGGGGCACATTTTGGCAAAAGAACTCACCAAAGTGCTTGAAACAAGCAATATATTATTTATTATTAATATGCCAGCAAGGCACCCTGAAGCTAGAATACCTGAGTAAGATGAAAAAGTCTTTAAAAGAAAATAAAAAACTACAGAGGAAACTACCAACTGAGCGTGTCCCGGGCCCTTCTTAAGGATCAAATGCACCTCCTCCCTGCCCGCTTCCTAAGGCCTCAGTGTGAAGGTGGCCGTGGCTCAGTCACTGGCTTGGCCAAGGGAGCCCACATTCTCTTGATGATGGCAGATGTTCTTGTGATCTCTGTTTTGAGACTTGGAGAGTTTCAGAGTTGTATTTATACAAAGTCACACAGGCAGGAAGGGCCAGAAAGCGGAAACAGTGCCCAAAGCCCCTCAGAGCCCCGGGTGGGGTCTTCGCTATGTTCACCCCATCTCCCAAAGCTGTCCATGGTGCCCTATGACACAGGTAGGGTTGGCAGCCCTCTCCTGTCAGGGGGTATATTACAATCGTCAGTTTTCTGTAGGTAGGACCTCATTTCTTCATTGGCATGCAGATGTATGCTAATGAGCACTGGATGCACACTTCGCTTGATGACCTCAGTTTTATTTATTCATTGACATGATAAAGCAGGTGAGGCTGGAGAACTCTGAGGAATTAACAAGCATCCCTCCCAGGGTGCTTGGTGACAAGCTACCCCTCTCTTTGTTTCACCCCCGGGCCGGAGACAGGATCTGGGAGGCAGAGAAGCCAGCTGTGTTCTTCCTGCGGTGCCTGAGGCCTGGTGTCTTTCTGCAGAGCATGCCCTGGGCCCTTTGTCCCCAACCCCTTAGCTCTACATGAAGGCATCTATGGGCATAGAAAGAGGAAGCAGTCTTCAAGGTCTCTTCCCCTTCCCTTCACACCCTTTGCCCAAAAGGGAGCTTCGTCCATGCAGGGAGGCCCTGGCTGATGGACTTGGGATATTCAGACATTCCATTGTCGTGATGTCTCCTCACATCACCAGTTTTCCTCTGAGTTGTTGCTCGCTTCCCTCCCCACCCCATCTTATTCCTCTCTTCCTAACTCTTCCATTAACAAGAGCCCGGGGTCACCTGTTAATTTTCCAGTTCAGGCAGGGGCTGTCACTGGCTCCATCTCTTGCCCTTCCATTCCTAACCCTGTTGATCCTGAACCTGTGTCTACCCCCAAGCAAAAACTCAATGGTCCAAGTCACGCACATCATTGCACTGGAGGAGTGTGACCGCAAGCCCAGGGCCACCTCTGCCTGGCAAGCCCCATCTTGTTGGACTTGGCTTCCTCTCACTGTGCTACACAATTGCTCTCCAAATTGGAAGTATCTCAGTGTCAGAAAGTGCTCAAGCAGAATGGCCACTTCGGCCAGCATCCCGGAACCACAGCTGGATCCCTCATGGGCTGCTCGTGAATGAAAGTCATCGCATCAAGTTCAGGAATCTGCTACCTCATACTTAGACATGTCCCGCCTAAGCTCTTCACCTCAGTGTTCTTGGGCCCAGATGATTCCTCGTGTTCAAAGTCAGAGAATAAAGTTTTATGCCTGAAAGGAGGAAAGGGCAATGGAAGAAAAGGAGGCCAGCGGCAAAAGTAGAATCCAAAATCTACATCAAGTGTAGTCAAGGGCTTTCATCCTTCCGGCCAACTAAAATCATTTCCGGTGGCTTCCTAGAGTAGTCAGAGGAGAAAGATTCCAGAGCCAAGTCTAGGCTCAACAGGGGAGGTGGCTGTGATGGCTTAGTCATGCCTGCTATGGGTGGGGACAGAGGAGAGCTGGCAGTTCGCCATCACAGCTCCATGGTGCTTGCTTCCTCCAGGGTTCGGTTCACACTGCCCTGCTGCTACTGGTGCCCAATTTCTCCCATTCCTTCCTGACAGCTGCTGTATCTTCATTTCCCCTGCTAAGATAGTAAGAAAAATTGTGACAATGCTACAGCATTTGTACCCCCTGGAATTCCACAGAAATGCAGACTTGGGTACCACCACAGGTTGCTGACTTGGGCCAACGTGTGAGCCACAGCATTAGACATCTAAGGGACACTGGGCCACATCAGAAAAGCCTTGCACTGGTTTTTGTCCAACTTTTTTTTTTTTAAAATAAATTCACAGGAAAGTGAATTGACTGGTTCAGGGTTCTCTGGGTGAAGTGGCTTGGGAAGGACCTAGATTTTATAGCAATATTTAGCAGTAGATTTTTACTGAGATTCAGTGAATCCCTCCTGGACAGCAGGAATGAAGCTCTCTGGAAGACAGGGCAATGTGAACTCAGATGGAGAAACCACTGGGAGGCCAGGCCCCAGCCCTCCCCCGTGTTTAGACCTCTGTCTGACTCTGTCTGCCACCACCACTCCTGGCTTCCCTCCCCTGGCGCTGCCTGCTCAGAGAAGCGGCATGGGAGAGCTCACGAAACCAGGCAGAGAAAGCACCCACAGGGGCTGTGAGACAGAAGGGGCACCTGACAACAGGAACGCTCGTGTGGTTAGTGTGCATGTCTGTAGCTGTGGATCTCGGGTGTGTGTGTGTGTGTGTGTGTGTGTGTGGTGCATGTGGTGTGTCTGGGTCTCTGTATCTGTATGTGTATGTATCTGCGCATGTCTCTGCATATCTGTGTGAGTCAGCGTGTGTCTCTTCTGCGTGTGTGTGTGCGAGTGTTCGCCTGGCCACCTCTTCCCTCCCTGAGCTCTCTGGCCCGGGAGCAGAGGTCAGCATATGTCAGCTGAGCTCACGATCTCCCCATCCCCTGGAGATCTCCACGAGAAGCAGACCAGCTCCAAGTCTGGGGACACAGGTGACACCATAGACTGGCCAGAGGATGGGGGATCCTGGCCTCAGTCTGAGACTGGGAGGAAGCCTCCATCTCCTCTGGTGTCTGACCCTGTGTCGCTGTTGACAGGTTGCACATCAGGGGCCCTGGTTCCCTCCTAAAAAAATAGGCAAACACTCATCTCCAAGGTTCCTGTAAGGGCTCAGAACCTCTTACACAAACTGGCGACTGTGAGCTAAGGTTTCCAGGGAAGTTCTGCAAACTGCGGAGGAGCAACTGCCAAAGCAGCCTGCAGCAAGCTATTGGCCCGCTCCTCCCGCCCGTCACTCTGCACTGCGCCCTCTCGTGGGCACTGAGCGCGCTGCAGTCTCAGATACGCTTGCAGTAGGTATCTACAAAAGTAAGATGCCCGGGTGCACTGAACTCTGATAGCCCTGACTGCAATCGGCCCTCTCAGGTCAGACACGTCCCCTCCCACGTTTGCTCACACCTGCTGTTTTGCTTTTGGACCTTTATGACTCCTGGCGCCCAAGAGCAGGCGGGACCCAGCAGCCCTGGTCAGGCCACAGCAGCTTTGTCTAAGGGCCACCTTGCACTTTTATTCACCAGCCTGGATGCAGCAAAGCAGGACCTCTGGAAGCAGTTTAATATCATGGAAGCCCAGCCCCAGCTTCCCTCCCCACCTCCCCTTCTGTGGACTCATACAATTCTCCAGAAATTCTGCTGGAGCAAAGATGCTCCCACACTCGTCCACATAGCTCTTTTTCTTCCTTATAACTGAACTCACCTCTGAACACACAGCTTCCTTCCCTCACTCAGAGCCAGCCAAGGGTTGACCATCTCACTCCTAATCATCAGCAGGCTGCTAGCAATGCCGCCCCTGGGGGAGCTGCTCTCTGTGCTTGAGTAGCTCCCGGGACTCCTGTTTGTGCCCCTCCCAAGGCAGGAAGTGCACGGAGGATGGTGGTCACTCATACTCCCTAGGCACTGTGTGGGGTGTGTGGGAGGACTGAGGACCCTGCCCTGCTGCTCAAGTCTGGAGTCTCCCTCCCAGGCAGAAGCAGAACAGGCTCCATGAGGTCTTCTGAGCGTCCTCGTGAACTGACTGGGGTGCTGTGGAGAAGCCTGGCCATGGCATCAATGGAACCCGACCTCATGTGGAAGGGTGGGTTCATAGTTACAGAACTGCACCTGGGTGTGTCAGGGGCCAGATGCTCATGGGTTCGGTAGAACACAAAGGACACAGAGCGGCCAGATTTGATGCCGGCCTCCAGTTTATGCTTCTGAAACTGCAGCAGAGATGACAGAGACAGAGTGGGTAGGCAGCTGATGTCTTAGAGGAAGCTCTCCTGAGGGAATGCTGAATTCTCCTTCTGTTGTGAGAACTCACGGTTTTCTAGGTTGGTGTCCCCACTAGATGGTCTCTAACCTGGCACCATGTTGGCTGTAGGCACAAAGTCCGCTGGGAAGGCTGGGTGTGTGGAGCTCCAAGAGGACTTGGGAGTGCAGGAGAGAGCAGGAGGGCCTGGCAATAGAACCAGGAGGCCTGGGCTCTTAGCATAACTCTTCTATGTGCCCGCTTGGTTGTGAGATGGAGCAATCTCGGTAGTCTCTTCCAACTTCATTCTCCCATCAGTAGAGCTGTGATAGCCGCTTCCCGATTCTGTCGGGAAGCTAAGCGAGCCCATGTACATGGCACATGAGATGCAGGGCGAGGCAGAGACAGCATCAGGACGCTGACAGTGGTGTAGACATGAGGACGAGGTCCACCATGGCCTCCATCTTCAGCTCAGCCAGCCTTTGCAGTGGTGCAGGGAGAATCTTTCAGAGCAGGTAACATGATTCCCGAGGTTGTAATGTCCAGTCAAATCCTCCTCACCCCTTGGAACCAGGAAGGCAGCTCCCCCATGCTCTCAGGGCAATTGCAGCTGCTGCTCCCTGCTGGGGCACCCTTTTCTCAGCAGTATCTGGGACAGCTGGCAGCACTGCCACAGCACGGGGAAATAGGGAAGCCTCCAGTCAGCTGTCCTGGCCAGCCTCATGCCACTGGCTCCTGAGTTGTTCTCTATGCAGCATCTCTTTCCAAAAGGGGCAGATCTGTGGGACAGCAGGTGGCTAGTCAGAAGCTTGTCGAGCCCCAGTGGAAGGCCGTGTGGGTTCTCAGGAGTGGTCATGGTGCCTGCTTCCCCAGCTCCCCTTCCTCCTATCTCTCAGGAGCTTCTTTCCCCAACATTGAGACCAGGAGGGCATTCAGAGGTGGCAGTGTGGACACAGTCTGAGTGGCCAGCTGAGAGACAAGGTCTGGGGCTGAGACTCGGCGTCCCCAGCTGTGTCAGAGGACAGTGACCCAACCCCCACCCCACTGTGATGATGATCCTGGGAGGTGGGAAGGAGGGCAGGGACCTGGGTGAGGCTCCCCACCCCAAGGATAAGTGAGAAAGGCCTTTCTGGGGGAACGGGGAAACCAGAGGGCAGCCTGCTCCAGAGCTCAGGGGCCAAAGAGGAAGGTGGGAGGCTCTACCAGGAGAGCTTTCTGACCAGCAGGAGGCAGGGGTGGGCTTTGTGTGGAACCCTCCTGAGGAGGGAGAGCCGAGCCATTCCAGGAACAAGGAACTAACCCAGCAGTTGGACATCTTGACAGCAGGGGGCAGCCAGCAGGGAGAGCAAGATTCCCTAGTGGGACTCAGCACTCAGGATACAGACCCTGAGGACGTGCAGGTTTGGACAGAGAACTCCCCAGAAAACAGCCTGGGCATCTGTGCATGCTGGGCCGGAGAGCTGGGCTGGCAGGCTGAAGGCCCCATGGCTCCTAGGGTTAGCTGAGTGGTTTTGCTTCTTCCAGTGCCAGGCATTATCTCACTCCTGTCATCTCTTGTCCTCCTGTTGATTCTGTTCTCATTTCTATCTCCCAGCTGGCCCTCAGACACCGAGACACTGGCCACAGTGCCTTTGCACTTAGTGTTTCCTTATTGTAATATCCCATTCCCTTACATCATGTAGATTGTTCCCTCGCGTCACTCAGACCTGTCACCCAAAGCCCCTTGTCAGAAATATCTCCCTGTCAACTTTCACAGTAGAAACGCTACTACAGCGTCTCATCTCCTCATCATGGTTTGATTGGCATATACATATACCTGCTGATCTGTATTTGTCAGTCTCCCCAAGTATATGGTACCCAGGGTGATGGGACCCAGGTGATGGGCCCAGATGATGTCTCCAGCCTGGGACCCTCTGTGTGGTGCTGAGGGGCTTACAGAGAGGTCTGCACCTCCCCATGGGTTTCATCACCTCAAGACCAATGGGAGGTCTCTCAGGAGGTGTCAGCAACCAAGGAGGGTACAGACTGCACTAAGGACAGGGCCTGGGCTGCAGGGAAAACCTTGGGCTGGGGGGGCCTTGTCTTGTCCTCCAAGAATGATCTGAGACCCAGGTGCATTGCTAAGGGCTCAGCACCCCACACATCCCCAGTGAGGCAGCGGAGAGGCACAGCTGACAACCAGGTCAGTCTCTTTGATGCTTTCAAAGGTAGAAGATAATTTCTGTCCTCTTCTGAGAACCACTTAGCTGTGGGCGAGAGGTTGGTGAAGGTTCCATCTGGTGCAGATGCTAATTAGAAACAATTACGGCTCAGACCTGACCTGTGCCAGCGCAGGCAGGGAGGCAGCCAGTGGCGGTCAGTGACTGCTGCGGCATCACAGCCTGGCCAGGGTTGTGTTCACCTGGCCAGTGCAGGATCGGAAGTGCTGGATTGGGATAGGTGGGGCCAAGGCTGAGGACGCTCCTGGGCAGGCAGGGCTCTGGGCAAAGTGGGTTCAGTCCCATTGTGCCCCTGAATGACAGCACGACATCCCCTCTGTTACATAAGGGAAAAAACGATTTCCCTTAACCCCGTGTTCAAGGGGAGAACACAACTTGTGATCATGTAACGTAGGAAAAAAGCATCAACTATGGTAGTGTCAAGAGCCAGCTACTTAGGTGGAGAGCAGGTGTCGCCGCCTCCCACCCTCCCCACCCCACGTTTTTGATCCCAGACTTTTCCCTTTTCACATAGGTTCTGCCCTCCAGCCTGGGTCTCTGGGCGGGCAGAGAAATAGGCCAGCTCTGCTCCCACAGAGACCCCAGGAGAAAGAGCAAGGCCTGCAGCCCGCTGTGGCTGCAGCTGCAGGTTCTAGGCAGAGCCTTGGACCCAAGACGCCTGCCTGGGTCTGGAGCCCTTAAGCATCTGTCTCTCCACTCCTGCATGTAGCTGGGGACTGGGCAGCGGCGATCCACCCCGAAGCCCTGGGATGGGAGTGGAAACTGAGGGGAGAACAGTGCCCTGGGAGAAGGTCCCGAAGGCCGTAAGAGAGAGGGCCACAGGGTCAGGTGGAAAAAGACAAGAGTTCCCACCGGCACTGCCCACCATGGTTAATCCTTGGGGGTCCCCAGGCCCTCCCCTGTGAGTCCCTAGCCCCACACAGGCAGGTGCCAAATGTGCTCCAGCAAAGCCATCAAGGGAACAGATTTTTAAAAGAAAGCTTGTTTAGCAAGCGGGCCCCTGGAGCAGTTGGTAGACTCGCCCTCCACTGGAAGGGAAAGGCGGTGTAAAGGCCTACCAGGCCTGCTACCGCGCTGACCTCGCTCAGGCCAGGAAACCACCCTGAGGACCTCGGCAGATCCGGCGGGGGCCGTGCATGCAGCTCTAGAAGATGGCCACCAGAGGGCAGCCACGCTCCCTGTGCGAAGACTGGACTAAATCTGGCTAGGAAAGCTCTCCTGCGGAAGGCAGCCTGCTGTTCCTCTCTCCGCGCAGCGAGCAGACTTTGTTGATTGGTTTGAGAAGCAGAGAAGGAGGGAGGGTGTGTAACACACAACCACTAAATCAGACATCAGCACGTGTGACTATTTGTAAAGCATGAGCGATGCTTCAAATCCTATCAGATGTGGTTGGAAGTATTATTTCTCCTTTGGAGGAGTTGTAAAGTTGAGCTCTAACTGCCCCAAGGCAGGCCAGGGGCTCCCAGCTCCTCCCTCCCACCCGCTAGTCCTGGAGTGCACATGGCTGGTCTGCAGGGCCACATCCTGCCCTGTTCCCCAGGACCTGGAGTGTATCGCTGCGACGGAGCACGGGTCGTGCAGGACAAGGGTCTGCTCCAATCTCAAAGGTTTGGGAGCCCCAGAGCACCTTAGCAGTGTTCCCCTGGGTTCGGAGACCACCTTGAGCTCTGCCAGACAAGTGTACAGTTAGTTGGTTGTGGGTTTTTAAAAATTAATTTAATTGGTTTTAATTTCACATGTGTATACCCTGAAGTGAAAAGACACCTTACCAATGAACTGAGTGTCTGCTAAGGAAAATCCCTGGCAGAGCCCTGGAGGCCCAGGAAGAAAGGAGCACTCTGGGAAGGCCCTGTCCTCTGGCCTGAGCTGTGTGTGTCCCGCAGAATCGAACCTTCTCTCTGCTGGGCCTGGGCCAGAGCAGGGGCTCACCACGATGAGCTGGGGGAGGGCCTGGCTCCAAAGCTAGGCAGGGCACAGGTGGGTCGGGAATGCTCGCTCTGTCTCAGCCTCCCTGTGTGGTCTGAGCCCTCAGAAGCCCGGTAATCCTAGAAGCCTCGGTTCCTGGAGGGGTGGCAAGTTGGAGAATAAATAGGATGTCAGAATGGGTAGGCAATGAACTTATGCCCCTTTTAATTCCAGCGCAGGACGACAGTTCTGTTCAGCTTTCAGGGTCTTATGGAGAGACTAAGATTCTCCACACGTGTTGCCCTTAGCCCTGTTCCCCCAAGATCACTCATCCTTTGCCAGGTCTCCCCAGGTGGAGGTGGTGTCCATACCCGCTTGGTTTGGAAGCCTCTGAGGGGGAAGGATCCAGCCTGTCCTGGGCAAGGGACAGACAGGAAGCCCTGGTCGGGCATGATCCTCAGCTCCTCAGGTTTTCTCTCTTCCATTCTGAAAGTCTCTTCTATTGTCTCCCTCTTCACCTTATGCTAGGACGGTTGCCTGGAATTTCAGAGCCTGGACTCTGTCTCCCACTGCTGGCTACCAAAGTGAGAATGAGAAAGAGAAGGAGGAGGAGAAATGATTAGAGCCACCAGTGCCCTATACTCTGGCTTTCCCTCAGACCACAAAATCAGACACAGCACACAGCTACAAACTAACCCATGACTGTGGAAAGTTGGCTCTGGGAAGGTTGTGTGCTATGGACTTCATGTTCGTTTTCCATCCCCTCTCACAGCCATCACGAGAAGCGGATGCTGTTCCCGGCACTGTTTTGCAGCAGGGCACAGGGAAGTTGGGAGTTGCCACTGCCACGGCTGCTTCTGGCAGAGCCAGGTCTCACCTGCAGCCCAGGCACCCTACAGCATGGCCCTCCGTGGGCTAGACTGACAGAAACCACTAGAATTGCACTGAGGCTACAAGGTCGGAGATTCTTTGGCACAGGATCAGTTGTGTCCTCAGTGCCCTGAGAAGTAAGTGCCACTCTGTTGCTGCCAGGTGCTCCAGTGACGAAATGTATGTGCAACAGTGACACACAGGGATGCTCCACAGCGATAGGGATGGGTGGTGGGACACTCGCCACCAGGGGGCGCAAGGTCTTGGGGGTTCTCTGTTTCATTTCCTTCCTCTGTGCTAGGCTTTCACTGAAGGCTTTCAGAGGGCTCAAGCCTTCTTGCTGGCAGCTGGCTCCACACCCCAAGCCAACCCTTCCCACTGGCATCTGCCAGCCCTCCAGAGAGACTTTGCAAGGAAAAGCAATTATTTTGCTTTAATAGTAAATATCATTTTGTGTTGGTCACCACCTGCTACCTAAGATGGAGGGATTCTCTTTCTGTTTATGCCCTTGGTCTCTGACATGTCAGTGAAGTTCAGCAGCTCATCCTACACTTCTGTGCAGGTGACAATGTAATGATGGGAGCAAGTACATTGCTCTGTAGTCCTGCAGACTGAGACCCTCTGAGCTCTCACTCTGCACTGATGTTGAGGGCCTTTGTACCTCTCCCCTCTCTGGCTCTGAGCCCTTCTGTTGGTTAACAGGTGCAGGACCACACCTAGCTGCCAGAGAGAAGGCTGGGTTGTGGGTTAGAAAGATGGTGAAGTGAGGCTTCCCCAAACCCTGGGCCAGTTCAGTCATTCCACAGGCAACATGAAGAAAGATGCCCAAATCCTGGAAATGGAGAAGAGGCATCCTTCTGGAAGAATGCATGGGGTAGACAGAGAGGTCTGTGAGCCCCAGAACCTGTAAAGATGAGCATGTTGAGCTGAGTCCAGGATTCTACGAGCCCAGACAGAAAGCAGACGCATGGGGGTTGAGCAGAAGGGCCTCAGTCACCTGGGGACTTGGGTGCAGAGTCGCATTCAGTGGACTGGGGCTCCTGTAGCCAGAAACACAGGAGATGAAGGTTATTCTTACTTACTAAGCTAGAAACATCCCACCGTGCCGAAAACCACAGGATTTAGGTACCGTCTTGTGCTGAAAAAGGAAACAAAGTTCCATTCTGCAAGATGTCCGAACGAAAGCAGCAGAGTTAAGAGCTGGACTGGAGGAGGGCAAAGCTGGGAGGCTGAGCTGAGAGCCTGGACCAAGCCTCTGGAGCAGAATAGTGGGCCTTTCTTTCTAGTTCAGCAGGAGTAATGGGTAGCACAGGGAAAGACTGCGCTGGAGCAGAGGTCTCAGCTCTGTCTTGTCCCACCAGACTCTATCAGCGATGGAGTCAGCAATGAGGATGAGAAATCAGCCACACAGTGAGGGCAGAGGACAGCCAGAGACCAGAGGTGCTGGAAGAACACAGGTCCCGAGGTGATTGCAAACTCTAGGCAAATCATCCTGTATGTGAAGCTCCTAATGAAGTCAAGGATAAAAATATAAAATACTTGGGTAGACAAATCTGGTCCAAGGGTTCTTGGAAAAATGTGACTTTTTTAAAAATTGAGGGAGAGGATGAGGTTGTTAGGCACAGCCATGGTATCTCCTAAGGGCATGAGGTTCTGGTGCTAAGCCTTTCCAGAGATCCTTTGAGACTAACATCCCCTGTGTCCTCTGCTCACATCCTGGGCTTAGAGGCTAAGACACTTCGGGTACACACAGAGCATCCATGTGACAGCTGAACAGCCGGCTGAGATCCACAGATCTCCCACGGATCTCAGGTGAGCTGCCCACCAGGGCCACCTGCAACCTAGTGAAGGCCAGATGAGGCCAGTGTACTCCAAATTCAGGGGCGAACCTGGCATTCTCATCCCAGTGCGCCTTACACAGCTGCCTGGGCTAAGCAGCCATCTCCTCCTCTGAGGGGAGCCCGAAGCACCTCAGTGTATTGCCCACCCTTCCATACCATTCCCAGGCAAGGCCAGGGTGGAGCGGGGAGAAGGAAAATAACCAGCCAATAACTAAAACGCAGAGGAGGCCAGAAGGTGAGGCTTCCGGAAGTGTTCATAGGAAGCAAAGGCAACTGGAGGCTGCCTTTGTTTAAGCTGGTTGAGGAGAAGCCTTACTCCTTGCTAGCTCCCCCGATCCCGCCCCAGGACCAAGAGCAGTTTCCCTCCGTTCCTAACTTTTACAGAGCTCAGACCACGCAGAGGCCACTGCCAAGTCCACTACCCAGTAGCCTGGGGTTGAGCAGCCGGCAGATGGTGTTTACCTGCCTGGATTCTTGTGGCCATGCATAAAGGCAGCTCTGGGAACCAGGGCTCTCTTCTCAGGCCTGTGGTTAACTCCCGTAGAATCTGGGAGGGATCCTGGGCAGGAGACCTGCCCACCTCCACTGCACCCCTCCAGCCTGCTCCGCAGCCCTGCGGCCATCAGCCCTATTTTCTCTGAAAGGCTTTCCCCCAACTCTCTTCCATTTCTTCCTCTTTTTCTCTAGTCTCCATCTCCTCCTTTATTTCATCCCTTCTCTTAATATAATCCCCAAAAGGGCATGTGGGGTGGAGACCTAGCTTGCATTTTGGCATCTGGGCCAAGAAATGAGGCTTTGGTGTGGCATCGAGGCAGGAGATGCCAGCTTCATAAAAGACACCAGGGAAAGGCAGAGACGTGGACGGGGAGCCAGGAAGCCAAGTCTCTCAGACCCTAGGGTGACGCTTTTGGGGCTCAAGATACTGAGAAGAAAATCGCAGGCGAGGAAGGAGCTGAGAAGGAAACTCCTGGAAGGGGTGGTGCTGTCGGCGCGGACTCAGTGCCAGGAACACTCAGGGTTGGCTGTAGAAAGCACGGCAGTCACTGAAGAGTTAAATTGGGGTTCTGGGTTTACACCACGGATAACGAGTCCCTGTGAGTGTTTAGGACAGTCATGGAAGAGCGGCTACTGCTGGCTGGACGGATCATCATCAGCGAAGGTGGTCAGGCCTGGGAGGAGGGCAGGGAGTGGGGGGAGGCAACAGGCCTGGCCCGATGGGCAATCTGTGCTTTGAGCCTGTGGGTGTGGGCAGAGGTGGATCAGACAAAGTTGGCAACAAGAGCAGAGCTCAGGGGGCCCTGGCCTCGGTCAGGGGACTGTGGGGCAGAAGTGTACTCAGGAGATTGCTTTCCAGTGCTGAGTTTTCCTGTCTTAGTGAGGGATGGGGAAAAAATCTGCAGCTGAAAAATGTCACCTTCAACCTGACACTGGAGCCAGAGCATTTACAAATCTGCCTGTCACCGTGACAGCCTGACAGATAGCAACCTTAGCCGGGACTGAGTTAAATCGCCACTATAAGTCTTGCAAAAAGTTTGCGCTCTTAAGATTTTTATCATCGAGACAGGTTAAGGAATGAGGGGCATGGCTTCCAAACAGGAAGGAGACTAAGGCTCTGCTCCCGCCTTCCCGGAGCATAGCAGCAGCAGGATTATCTATTACCTGAGGGGCAGTGACAGGGGAAAATTACCCAGCCCCAGCCCCATCTGCAGCTGAGCACCGTCTACTTCACCTTCACTGATTCACTTGGTTTGTCATTTTCCTTTGTCTCCATATCAGCCGCCCAAACCCACATATCTGAGCCCCGTGTTCCCACTGGGCACGCAGACACGGCAGCCAGTCCCAGGATCTTTGCAATGCCAGGTGACCCTCCCAAGCATCTCTCTCTTCCCCTCCCCACCCTCGTTCCTCCCATAATTGATTAGAAACTGGTGGCAAGGCAGGAGAAACGAGGATTTCTCTCATAGGCTGGCTGTGCGGGTGGAACACATTTCTGTGTTTCTCTTCATCTCTGGGGATCTGCCTTTGTCAGGAAGAGGTGGCAGAGTATTAATAAAAGATAGAAGACTTGTGTCACTGGGAGAGAGGTTGCCAAAACCAGGCTCAAGCCCTGCGTTCACATTATTCTTGGATGCTCGGTCATCCCCCTCTCTCCAACTCCCATTTTCTCATCTGGAAATAACAGTTACCACCTACTTTCTTCCCACCTGCTGGGGTTGTTGGGAAGATTAAATAAGATAGTATGTACAGATGCTCACTGAATAATGCAGAGATTCATTAAATGAGAAAATGAATTTATGGCACCTAATGGTGCCTTGCATATAACAAATGGTCAATAAGGGTCATTATTATCAGTATGCAAATATAAGTAACTGTGACTCTTCTTGCCCTTGTGGCATCTGCCATTGTTTGAGGTCTCAAGCTAGATACGGTTTTCATTCAACGTTTACTGAGCTATTTCCATGTACTGGCATCATATTCTGTCCTAGGGCTGTGGAGATCTTAAAAATGCAAACAGAATATAACTTAGAGGTCTGGAGCAGAGAGTCTGATGAGAAAGCCTTTGGCAGAGTGGAGAGCAGGGGCCGGGCCAGTGCCTAACTTGGAATAGCGGAGCGATTGCCAGAGAAGGGCCGGACTGGGAAAGTGATGCCCTCCTGGCCTGAACTTGGCACAGAAGAGGTCTTGCAAGCAGAAGGTGAAAATGCACTCAGTAGAGACAGGCAGGACAGGGAGGGTCCTGGTGGGGGCATAGGGGCAGGATCACCCCTGAGGCATGAGGCTGCAGAGCTGAGTGGACAAGTGGACAAAGAAGACATCACAGAAGGAACACATTCTGTTTCCTGCCAAGGACCTTGACCGTCCTGCAGGGCAGCAAAAGCTAGGCAAAGCTGTGAAATGAGGGTGACAAGATCACATCTGCCTGGCCATGCACTCAGGCCTGGACAGCAGTGCATGAAGAGGACAAGCAGATGACCACGGAAATCCAAAGCCCGGGAGGGAGCTGCCTGGAACCTGCCCACAATGGGGAGAAAGGCGTACTATGGGACAGTCGTCCTTCAGAGCCTGCAGGACTGTTTCCAGGACCCAGCCCCATGCAGATGCCAAAATCCACAGAAGCCCAAGGTGGAATACTTCCATGTAACCCACATAGGAGTACATTCTCCTATGTGCTTTAAATGATCCCAATGTTACTTTTAATACCTAATACAATGGAAATGCCATGTGAATAGCTGTTATACTCTGTTGTTCAGGGAAGGAAGACAAGGAAAATGTACATATTCACCACTTACGCAATTTATTCGTGTATTTTCCATCCATGGCGGGTGGAACCCAAGATGCCAGTCCCTGGGAACAGAGGATCTATTGTGCATTGCACTGATTCTCTCATCCTTGAGGAGGTGCTGCAGGGAGACCAATTCCCAGAGAGGATCCTTCAGCAGAACCATGGAGAAGCAAGCTGCTGCCTCCAGAGGGCAGTGGCAGAAGGACTGAGATGCAGGCAGCCTCACCTCCAGGTCCAGCCGATGTGGGGGTGAAGGAGTGTGCCGTCTACCACAGGAAATGCCAGATGTGTTGTCCAGGATTCTCTCCCGCTGTGCTCTGGGCCAAGGACAGGTCGAGGATCTTAGCCCCCATCCCCCAGGAAACGTCTGTAGCAAGATGTGTGCTGGGTTTCTACGAGAAGTCTGCTGCTATCTGCCCTCCTCGCCGGGACTCCATGGCACTGCCCAGCACCTGTGGCATAGTGTTTATTCCGCCCACCTAGCAGTTCCCCTAGACTGTGTTAAGCAATGAGCTGAGTTAGCCTGGCAAGGATTCTTGAGAGAATGACTGTGATAAACCTTCATGCCTGTGTGCATTTTCACCTTGAAATGGTCTCACTGAGGTAACCTGTGAGGTAACCTCACGAGTGACCTGGGTGGCGCCTGAGAGCACTGTGCTTGAAACTCAGAGAAGTTGTGAGACATAAGTTGACTCCAGAGGGCAAGCTTTTTCTGCTACAGCACCCCAAATCCTCTCTATCTTGGGGGGTCAATCTGCAGATAGTGTACGTCTGTGAGAAGCCTGATCTACATGCCGACTCTGAGGACCAGACACAGAGGCCGAAATACTGATCATTGACTGTAGCTGAGGTGCTTGCACAAGCCTTCACTGCTTAATCCTTAAGGTGCCCCATGGGTAGGGCTATTATCCCCATTTTCAAATGAGGGAGCAGGTTTCCAGAAACTGACTTTCCCAAGGCAACACAGATACAGGGGTTCTTCTCCAGTCCCTAGGCTGCTTCTTGCCCTGAGACTGATGGAGCTGGAGTGTTTGTGTTCGGTGCAACGAGAGGGCTGAAGTTCATGAGAAACATTGAACTGGTGACCTGGGAAAGTTCACATCTGATTAATATTCCAATAAACTAGATTCCCGACAGAAAATATTACTGATGCAATAAATCTGTGGTAATCTGAAATCAAGGAGAGAGCAGGCCCCCTGGGGAAGAGGGTGATTAACTCTGGGACAAAGGGGAGGAACAGGCGAATTTCCTCAGCAATATGGAACAGTGTGGGTGAATCCATCCTGGACAGGGCAGGGGACCATTGGAAGGAGAGGGGAGTGCAAGCCCAGGAAGACATCTGAGGCTGATGAATAGTCACAGGGGAGTCCCAGAGTTTCTGCAGCGATGGCTGCCTGGAGATAGGGGTCACCTCCTTAGAGTTACTGCTGGATGCTGAGACAAGTGCCAAGTAGCAGAGACCTTTCTTTCTCCTTGCCCAACAAACCTAGATTGCACCACACAGCATTGCACTTATATTTTACATATGGATTCCAGCCAGTCACCATTGCTCTATCTCATTGTTCTTTTCTCTCCTGTGGAATTAGACCCATGGCTAAGTGACCCTTCCCCCGTACCTTGCTTCCCAGAGCCTCATTCTCCTTGGGTGATAAATGATGCTACTCTCCTTATCCGACTGCTAAGAGAGTTGAAAGAATTGACATCAGTGATAGCAATTAGCTCAGGTGATGGCACATGTTAAAGCCAAATAAATATTGGTTTTCTCTCTTGCTTCACCTTTGTGTCACAAACAAGTACACAAATGCGTGCACACACCCACACAGAACAAATCACAAACCTTGCCAATAAATCTATGCTCAGGCAGAGTTAACTTAGAAAATCAACATGGGCAGAGGCTTTTAGAGGACTGACATTCCTCAGGTTATGGAAAACAATAATAATAAATCTTAAGGAATGTCACCTTGCCCCTGGCACTGAAGACGAGAAGCAGAAAACGTTAGTGGAATAGCTTTGAGAGTGAGGAGTGAGCACCAGGGACTCTCAGCTCAAGCAGGGAGGGCTGCAGTGTGTAAAGGAGGCAAGCTGGGCATACTCCAGTCCTCCCCTTTTGCTGTCAGCCTCTGTGCATGTTAATTTCTCAGATTTCATTGCAGGATGAGGCTCTAGGTAAGATTGCTGATAAACACAGAGATCACAGTCACTGAACTTGTAGAATGAACGGGAATGGAGGTACACCAGTTAAAAGCCATGTAATCCCAGCTCCTTGGAGCCTGGCCCCACAGTGTGTGTGGGGGTGTTCTACAGCTACCACTATGAGTATAGGGACAGTTTTGAGACTTTTTCTGACTTTGCCACCACAGCTGCTTCTGGGGTGCTTTGCTTCTCATTATTTTGCATGTTGGCTGTTTTGCTTTATGTTAGGTCCTTTAGTAATTTGGGGAAGTTCTCCATCATCCATTATCTCTTCAGTTTTGTTTCTCAGCTCTCGCTGAATTTCTTTTGGCTCCTGCGTTGGGTTTTCTCTCCCTTAACTATTTCATTTTTTCCATTTTTGCATTTCTGAATTACTTCCCCAGATTTGCCTTCCATCTTGGTAGTTTTATCTTCTCTGATAAGGTTGATCTATTTATTAAGATTTTTTTAGATTTGCGTGATGGTTTATTGCCTAAAGCTTTATATTTTAAGGCTCTACTCTTTTCTATGTCTGTTGATTTCAGAAGCATTTGATTTCTACTTTTGGCACCCTTTTCTGGTGTATTTGGTATTTTGGATTATGAGGACATCTTCAGCAAGAAAATGTGGGAATTGGAACTCCTGTGTGGCCTGCGGTGAGAGCATATACCTCCCAGAACGGCTCTATGTTTGCCTCTGTCTGGAGCAATTATGGCATTATAATTATCACAGGAATTATCAGTTCTTGTGAATTAGCACTGGAAGTATAACTGAATCCCAAATCTTCTGGCAACCCAAACAGCAGCGATAAATTCCCCAAGAGACAGCTGTTCCATCCAGAGTCCACGTTAAGACAGAGACTTTCTTTCTGTCCTCATGCTAATTCTGGAATCTTTTTTTTTTTTTTTTCTAATCCAGTGTTTAGAAGCTCCCAAGAGTTCCAGCCTTCTGTGTAAATGTCACCAATTCCTCTTCTCAGTCCCCAAATTTCTGATAAAATCTGGCCCCTAGATCTCATCATCAGAAGTAGCTCTCTTCATTCACCATTGTCTTTTAAATTTCCCCTTTGTTGTTGGTCTTTGGAGAATTCTCTTATTTTCTTCTAATCATCATCATCCTCATTAGCAACATTGCCATCCTTACAAGAGCAGATATTCTCCATTGGGAAAAAATCCCAAGTCCCAAAGATGTAGTTAATAGTTTCACAGATGGGTCAGATTCATAAAAGAAAATCGTTTTCCTCTGGCTGTTCACATCAAAGTCAGGACCGGCACCCCCTATGTCCTTGCTCTCAGCCTACTGCCAATTTCCTTGTTAGAAGTCTTTCTTTTATGAAGTTCTACTTATTTCTTACATTGTAGTTACAATTTGATTTGCCGAGAGAATCTGAGAGAAAGACCAAGGCCTCCTTTTTTGAGGGTACCTTGGCCACTTTTTTCAGATTTCTGCTCCTGCTGATCTTTCTAACCTACCATGGTACTGCGAACATATCAAAAGGAATTTTATCAACTGAACACACAGTCGTAAGAAAGTGGCTGTCAAATTTTGTCCAGCAAGGAGGGTATTTCTTACAAATGTACATAAAGAGAGTCCCTCTGTGAAAACTGTGAAGGTTAATGGAGATTCCCTCCCTTGATAGGAGTTATTTGGAAAAAATAATAATAATCTAACTGTTGAAGTATAGAGGTCAAGTAAATAACATTTTTTATATTGTTTTCAAATTATGTTCTGTTTCAGCAGAGAATTGTGGTTAAAACGTAAAAGCAACTTGGAAACACATGCTTTTTCCTGTTGCTGCCTTGTAATCGTGAAGGCTTCTCTCTCTGTTCTTAAAGATGACCAATTATGGAAGGTAAGACAGGACAAGTCAGAGAGCAGGGAACCAGGACTCCTGCCTCCTTTCCATACAAAATTGGATCAGCAAGAGGGAGCAGAAGGAAATCAGAAAGAGGCAGGCTCTGTATTACCATAGGGTCCCTTCAAGTGAATACAATTGCCAAAATCTATTGAGTCACTTCTTAATATGTATGCATCTTAAGTTTTTTACATTGTAATATTTACTGGAAAAAAACAACAAAAAGAAGAAATTTCCATGTTGGACAAGAAAGGGCTCTGAGCACAAAGTGCTCACTAATTTTCTAAGTTCAATCTATGAAGCAAACCGGGGCTGAAATTTAAAATGTACTCTCTGGAAATAAATTAAACATTGAATCTTTGAGAACCTACAACAGTCTATGACTAAACTCTATGCCTATGAATAAAAATGACTCTGACATAAGCTTATCATCTAACGGAAAAGACAGAGGAGCAGAAAAGTTAAATTCAGCAGATAAGTACTCTGTTCATTAGAGGCAAGAGTAGGAAGCTAAGGAGGAACATTACAGGATGGAGGGCACAGCAATCTTCCACATGAAGTCTACAATGAGCTACAGGGTCAACAGGACCCTAGGGTCAGAGCTAGAGTAGCCATCAGAAGACTGGCTGGGGTGCAGCTCAGTAGTAGAGCACTTGCCTGGCTTGTGTAAGGCCCTGGGTTCCATCTCCAGCACTGTCCAAAAAAACACAACAGATACCAAGTGGCGTGTATATATGTGTATGTATGTGGTGTGTGTGTGTGTGTGTGTGTGTGTCTGTATTATACTTTGAACTAAACCACACTACTACTCTTAAAAGCCAGGTTCTTTCAAAAAGAGGCCACAACAGAAAATTTTGTTTGAATGTGGTCCCCTTTCTCACAAGTTTTGTCTAATCTCAATTCACTTATTATTTTTTTATCCCATGGGTGATTAAAAAAAAGATTCAAAGAGTTGCCTTTTTGGTTCAGAAACTCAGTGCTTTGTTGAAAATGAAGGAAAATTCCTTCTTATATTGAAACTTCCGAAACATCCTTATTTTCTATTTTTATTTAATGCCTTAAAAACAACTTGCATATCTATCCTACCGCCTGCTTCCTGAGATCTCTTATCTTTTCACTCTACTCTCTCTTTTAAGAGATATCTATTTTTCCTCTGACCTCAGTTATCTATAAATTGACAACTCTGGGTTTTCTATCTCCAGCCTTGATCTTCTTCCTTAGCTGGATTTGACCCAATTGCTTACTGGGTCATAATAATCTTCTTAGCTCCATGATGACCCAGTTGCTTACTGGATCATAATAATAGCAAACACTGACACAGCACTGGGTGCCAGCAGCATTCTGAGCACCTTGCATGTACTAATTCATTTCATCTTCACAGCAATCCTTAAAGGAATGTTCTATTATTATATAGCATTCTCCTGAATACTTTCAGCATGTGCAAAAAAATGATGCAAAAATCACTCCCCGAAACCTGTAAATCAGCCTTCCATGCTTCATAATCCACTAATTGATGCCATCTTCCAACCAGGCTCTCAAACACAAAACCTAAGTCATTCGTGACATTTTCAATCCTGAGTCAATCACCACGATTTTTCCCTTCAGTTTTTCTAAAAGAGACGGCACTAT
Source organism: Fukomys damarensis (assembly GCF_012274545.1). NCBI lineage: Eukaryota > Metazoa > Chordata > Mammalia > Rodentia > Bathyergidae > Fukomys > Fukomys damarensis. The sequence goes on from NW_022900928.1 coordinate 79,576,938, forward strand.
ATAATGTCTAATGGTTCTGACTTTGGAAGCAAACAGCTTAGGTTTGAATATGAGCTTTGCCACTTAATATCCTCGAGTCTTTAGAGAAGTTGCTTAAAGTGTCTAAGCCCCTGTTTTATGGTGAGAATTAATTGTGTTCAAGATTATATTTTTACAACACGTACTTTTTTTTGGACAAAGTAATGAAAGATTTCTTCTTCTCCCTCAGTTTCCAGTTGGTAGACAATATAACAAAAAACAGCAAAGGCAAAGCTTTTGCTTAAGAACAAAGCAATCAGTGGCCTCCAGAACTGGGATTATGCTTTCTTTTGTTTACTACTTATTATATGTGTGACTTGAGCAAGTTAGTTCATTCATTGAACTTGGTTTCTTTATTCATAAAACAAAAATATTGCCATCTACCTACAGAGTTATGCAAGGCATAAACGAGATAGGGTTAAGCTCCTAGTAAAGTGCCTGTCATGTGAAGGACAATAAGGTTCCTCTTCTCCACTAGTCACTGTTCTTGTACTTCTTAATCTACCTCTGGGAAGAAGATAATCAGTTGCCAAAGAAGCAGCTGGGCATAAGAAATGGAAAAGAAAGGGAGCAACCAAGCAGATTTATCAGCTTTGCTATGAGCTACAAAATTCAGAATCATGAGCAGGAGCTGTATTCCGACAGCTCTAGTTCTAGCTTTTAGCCTTTATTTTAAAGGTTGACTATCCAGTCAGATTGTAAATTGCAACCCATATTTTAGGTCCATACTGAAGCCCAATACTCACATTTCTGAAAAAGAATATTCTCCAGCTCCTCTATCTTCTTTACAGCAAGCACACTTTAAACTTGTCAATGTTAAGCATTTTATTATTTCTTAATTTAATGGGGGTGTCAGCAGGGCCCCACAGGATAAGGACCTAGATAAATGCAAGGCTGTCCCTCAGAAGGAAGGCCAGGCAGGTTAAGAGCAGGGGAGATTTGCAGAGTTGATCCTTGAACATGTGCAGTAAGCATTTCAACAAAGTCACAGCTGAGGTTTGAACCAAACGTGGGTCACTCCTGAGTCTGGGGCCCTATGCAGTTGCACAGGGCACACACCCACATACTGAAGGGGAGGACGTGGTTCTCCTATCCACAGCCTTCCTGCTGCCTTCCCTCGGGTGTTCATAGATAACCATGTCACCTTCCCCAAACATGGCTTAGTCTTCTTCCCTTCCACCCAAGAAGAAACTAAGAGATGAGCTTCAGAGGTGAACTCTTGAGCCCCAAACATCGCCTTTCACCTTCCTCAAAGCTCAATCTATTCCTGGAATCCCTCATTTATCAGACTCTGCTTTTGCAGTGGCCTTTACTCTTTCTCATTAAAAAAGTAAAGACAGTGACAATGAAGTCTCTGTGGAGTTTGGGGAGTCAACATATAGTGAGAGCTTATTTATTTTCATGCAAAAGGATTTTAACACAAATTTCCTATTTAATCTTTAAAATCATGTCACCAGTACCTGTTGTTAAAACTCCATTTCACAGATGAAGTGACAGATTTATAATGATTTGAGTCCAAGGCCATGTGGTGAGCAGGGAGTAGAACTCAGATGAGCACCCACTCAATTCCAGAGAAAGGACAGAGTGCTTGGCAGATGTGAAATAGAGTGAGGTGGAGGATAGCAACAGAAAACAAAAGGAAAAACAAACTATTTCTGAAAGGAAAACGAAGTAATACTAAGATGTCACTTTTTCCTGACTTTGTTGTTCAAAGGTAAGTTGAAACAAAATAATAGTTTTGTTGGAATGAATGTTCAAGAAGAGTAATATTAATATTTAGTGAAAGACAAAAAAACTACAAAACAGAAACATAGTGCAATGTAGGAGAAACAGCCCTGGCAAGCACACTATCTTGGTGTGAACGGTGAATTTTGAGCAAAGAAATCAATAGATTAACGTATATGCAAGAGAAAATGCCCAGAAGCACATTTATGAAATATAAAAATTTTGTATATGATTATAACAATTAGAGATATTAACTAGGAATAAAGGAGGATATTTGTAAGTGTTGCATTAAATACTGACTGTTAGCAAAAAATTTATGTAAAGCCCAACTTTTGGATTATGGCTGGATTATAGAAAAGAAAAGAAAATACAAATCCGTTAAAGCTAGAAATAAATACAAATAAATCTACATGAGGTCAACATTAAGATCAAATTCTCCCATATGTCAAATGTCACAAATTTAAAAAACAGTTACATCTGCTGTATTGCAGCATAGGGTTTCTAGCACATGTCCCTTCTTATAAACAATTCATGCACAAAGATCCCTTCATAAGTGCTAAGGGATCCAGATGAGGACTACAACTTCTGGAAGAAGCACAAGGATAAGACAGGATGCACTGAAGAGAACAGAAAGCATATTTTCACATTGCCCTCTTCCCTTAAGCCCATGTGTCCTATTGAGATATAGCGGAGAACCTTGGATATATCAAAGAAAGAGACATAAGCACTTGATTTCACTCCAGCACTTGGCCAGCCCCAGAGAACATAGCAGCAGACCCACTCCTAGATTCAGGCTCTCAGTTGAGACCAGTGGCACCACCACCACCACGCTTCAGGCTCCCAACCCACCTCAACATCATGCCAGCTCTGCTGACTCTAGTTACCAGGCAGGCATCTCTGGATCTAGGATTCAAGCTGGTCAGAACCCTAGCTGACACCTGAGAACTCAATGTCCAGGGCCAGCCAAGCACCAGAGTGGTTCCTGTGACTCCAGCTCCAAGCTGAACTCCAAAGAACCAGGCTCAGAATCCATGCTCAGAGACTGAAATAGCTTCTAAAGCAGAAAAGCAAAGGGCTTTCTTTCTCTCGTAAGTCAATCTGTAAAAATTGAAAGTAATGTCTAATTTTTCAGTGTGCTGAAACCACAGATATCACAAATAATCAGGGAATCATGACATGGTCAAAGAAACAAAATAAAGCATCAGTACCTCAGTTTAAAAATGATCTATAGCAACTACATGATAAGAAGTCACAAAAATCACTTTAAATAAGCAGTGAGATTACAAAAGAACAGATAAACAACTGAATAAAATCAGGAAAATAGCATGAACAAATCTGCTATGCAACAAAAAGACACACAAAAAATCAAACAAAAATCCTGGAGTTGAACACAACAATGACTGAACTGAAAAATCCATAGAAAGTATTATCAACATATTTGATCAAGAGGACGAAAGAATAAGCAAACCCAAGCACACCCACAGTTTACTTAAAATTTCCTACCTATACCAGGGCAAAAAGTAAAAGAAGGAAAAATAGTGAAAAAAGCCTACAGGACTTATGGGACCCTGTTGAGTGAATTGGTACACACATAGAATTTGTGAAGAAGCAAAGCAGGACAAAGAAGCAGAAAGTTATTTGAAGAAATAATCATAAGAGGCATGCAAAATCTGGAGAGGGAAGTGAATATTCACATACAGGAAGCCAAAGCAACCGTAGATTAAATACAGAGATCTTCACTGAGATGTATGATAATGAAATTTGCAAAAGTCAGAAATGAAGAGAGAATTTTGAAAGTAGCAAATGAAAAATGAATTTTCATATGAGACCCCTCGCCCATGGGATTATCAGCAGATTTTTTAATAGAAAACTTGCAGGCTAGGAGAGAAGATGCAACATTCAAACTGTGGAGGGAAAAAGAAAACTATCCAATAGGAGGACTTTACTTTACAAAGCTACCTTTCACAAATGTAAAAGGAAAAAGTTTCCTAGACAAAAGGTAGGGGAGTTCACTAAACTTTCTTTACAGGAAATGATGAAAGGTGTTCCTCAGGTTGAAATGAAAGGTACTAACAAAATGAAAGTTTAAAGAAGAGTAAAAGTCACAGTAAAAGTACTATCCAGAATGCATTAACACTATAACAGTGGTGCATAAATCACTATTTACTACAAGGGTTAAAAGATCAAAGTATAACTATAGCTGCAATAATTTAGTAAAACAAGGGACAGTCAACAACTATGATGAATATTTAAATTTTAAAAATTATTAAAGTAAAAGACACATTGCCATTAACCTCCATAAAATATGCCCACTCACTTCAAACACACTTATTACACAGTTCTGTCACTTTCTGAAGCAGTTCCGGAAGTGCTTTTTTGTGTCTTTATGAGATAACAATCAAAACTTTGATGATTGTGACTGTCAAGTGCCATCCAACAGAAAGAGAGGGTTGTAAAACAGTACAAGGCATCCTCATCAACCTTATTTACTGGATCCAGGCACTCCATTTTCTGGTTCTTCTCCAATGTTAAAATGACCATAAAAGGCAAATGTTCTGAATCAATTAAAGACATCAAGGCAGCCACAAAGGCACAACTAAAGACACTCACAGAAAAGGACTTTCAGAAGTGCTTCAGAAAGTTGCACAAATGATGGGATAAGTATGTTTGAAGTACACAAAAGTTTTTAAAGAGAGATTGATGGCATTGTATCATTTACTGCAGTAATTTTAGACATTCATCATATTTATAGATCATACTTTGTAGACACTTTGTGGACGCATAATATAAAATATGTAAATAGTGACATCTGTAACAAAAAAATGTATGGAACCTAAGTTAAAATATAGAGTTTTTTGGGGGCAGTTGTAGTTTAGTTTTTACCAGGTTAAAATTGACTATTTTATTTCATATAATCTCCATAGTAACCTCAAACAAAACAATCCCGTATTTGACACACAAAATATAAAGGGAAACAAATTGAAGTACACTAGTACAAAAAAATTACACATCACAAAGAAAGACATCAATACAAGAAGAAAGGATAAAAGGAACTAAAAAGAATCACAGGACAACAAATGTATATAGTGCATCCTTATTTCTCAAGAATTACTTGAAGTATATGTATATTAAATTCTTCAATCAAAAGACATAGAATCAGTGAATGGATTATAAAACAATATCCAACAATATGCTACTAAAGGAGACTCACTTTACTTTTATGGTCATATGTAAGCTAAAAGTGAAGGAATGAAGAAAGACATTCCATACAAATACCGTCCAAAAATAAAAAGTGGTTATACTTATAAAAGAAAAAACAGACTTTAAGTCAAAACCATCTGAAGAGACCAAAAAATGCTATTATAAGATGACACTGATGTCAATTCATGAAAAAGACATAAAAATTCTAAGTACATTTCTTAATATCGGAGCATGTACACATGCAAGTATTAATAGAACTAAAGGAAGAAATGGCAATATCATAAAAGTAGAGGACTTAAGTAACCCATTTCCAACAATTATAAATCATCCAGACAGAAAAATCAATAAGGAAACATCCTGCTATTAACAAAAATGGAAACAACATATCAAAACTTATGGGGTGCAATAAAAGCGGTTCTCTTTACTTCGGTTGAGGTTATTTTAATAGACATATAATAATTGTATATATTTATGGGGCAGAATTTCATGTTATGATACATGTATACATTATGAAAAATGATTAGCTCGAAATAACATACTCATATAATTTCTTTATGGTAAGTACATTTAAAATCTACTCTAATACTTTTGAAATGCTCATTATAATTAACTATAGTTATACTTCTGTGAAATAGGTCACTAAAACTTATCCCTCTTATCTAATTGACATATTTTTCCTCAGACTTTTCACCCCTTTGCACCCTTCCTCATCTACTCCATCCTTACTGATGTCTATTCTCTACTTCTGTGAACTCAATATTTTTAGATTTTACATGTAAATGAGACCATGCAGCACTTGTCTTTCTGTGCCTGCTATGTTTCACTTAAAGTTATGTCTTTCAAAGGCTGGGGATTTAGCTCAGTGGTTCTGCTGCCTGCCTGGCAAGTGCAAGGTCCCGAGTTTGATCCCCAGTACCAAAAACAAACAAACAAACAAAAAACATTAAAATCCTATAAATAAGTTATGTATTTCAAGTTCATCCATGCTGTTGCAGATGAAATTTTTTCTTTTCCAAAGTTGGACCCTTGAAGCCACATTTTCTGCCTTTGCCACACTTTTTTTTTTTAATCCATTCATCCCTTGATGTATACAAAGTCTTCTCTCATATTTTGGCTATTATGAATAATGCTACAGTGAACAGAGAAACATAAATATCTTGTCAACACACTACTAAAGCAGGTGATATTACTATTTTACTTTTGAAGGGACTTCTAGGATGATTTCCATGATTGTTGTACATTCCCACCAACAGTGTGCAAGGTTTCTCTTTTCTCCACACCTTTGCTAATACAACTTGCTATCTTTTGCCTTTTTACTAAAAGCCATTCAAGCATTTGACAAAATTCAACATTTCTTCATGATACAATTCTCAACTATGAGACACAGAAAGACTGTAATAATAGCCATGTATGACAAGCCCATAGCTAATATCATATAAAATAGTGAAAAGCTGAAAGCTTTCCCTCTACTTTTGGGAATACAAGGATGGTCACTCTCAGCCCTTCTATTCACTGTGGTACTGGAAGACTGACACAGAGCAGTTAGGCCAGAACGTGAAGTAAGAAGCATTCAAATAGGAAAGGGAAAACTAAATTTTCTGCTTACTGGTATGGTTACATATACAGAAGAATCTAAAGACTCTATAAAAATAATTTAAAACTGGCTGGGGATTTAGCTCAGTTGTTCCACTGCCTGCCTTGCAAGCACAAGGACCCGAGTTCAATCCCCCGTACCAAAAAAACAAGAAAACTTAAAACTAATAAACAAACTCGGTAATATTTCGAGATACAAAATCAGTATGCAAGATTCACTTGGATGCCACACATCAACAATGAGCTATTTGTGAAAGAAATTAAGTAAACAATCAATATGGATAAATATTTTAACATTACACTGGACTACAAGCAGCTGTAAAACATAAAGAATTTCCAAACATCCAAAAAAAAAAACCCATGAATATTATCAGAGTAAAATAAGCAGAATCTGAAATTGTGGTTAAAAATATGTGAATGATTAGGAAACATAACTGACATTTTAAATGACTTTCTATCAAATAATTCAAATTAATACGAAATTGAGATTGGCTTCTTTTGCTTCATAATTTGGCAAAGTTAGAAAAAATTTAGCTCTACATCTTGGCAGTGGGTGAGCTCAAATGTTATGTGGGGAATGTAAGCCGAAAAGCAATTTGCCTGTGTTCAACAAATATACTAAAATACCTGTTGTTCCCATTTATAGGATTATCTCCTAGGGTGGCTAAAAAAGTAACTAAATAAAATATCTTTGTAAAAGGCTATTCACTGTAGCAGTCTATAAAACAGCCAAATTGTGGAAATAACCTAAATACCCAGCAGTCAGAGCATGGTGATACTTATATCCATGGGATGAATCAAGATAATTGGAAAAAACAATTACATCTGTATCAAACATATACAGACTTTTTCTTATTCTTGTTCCCTAAATAATACAGCATAACAAATATTTGCACACCATTTACATTGTGATAACAAATAGTCTGGAGGTGACTAAGCAGGTAAGGAAGAATATACCTGGGTTACAGGCAAACATCGTGTCCTTTCATATAGAGAGCTTGAGCAGATTTTGGAATCTCGTGGGAGTCCTTCTTAAATATTGAGGGACTAGTGTCTTCAGTATGTATGATACAAATTGTGAGTAAATAAATTTACTTGTTTTCTTCATTCATCCAAAATGCATTGAGGGCTTCAATGTGTTAAAAATGACCATCAACTCTACACTACATCAAGGAACCAAACAACAAAACTCTTTGATCTTGTGGAGCTTTCATTTGTGTGAAAAGAAAATAGATAAAAGCACAACGTACACAAATTATAGCAAATGTTGGAAGATGGTAAGTGCTTAGAAAAAAAATATATCTGAGTAGGTGAAGAGGAGTGACAGGATACGAGGGTATGGGCTGAAATTTTAAAGTGGATCATCCTTTTAAAGAGTTATCCTCACCTGGAAGATGCCACTTGAAGAAACCCACAAAGATTGTGGCAGAGTAGGCTTTGTAAAAGGATAAAGCCTATTTTTGTGGAGGGCAAAAGAGGTGCAAAGTCCTTCTGAGGAGATGAGCATACTGAGTGTGTTCAAGAATAGCAAGCAGGCTGATGTGGTTGGTACAGAGTGAGAAGGGTTGAGGAGGAGAAAAGAGAGAGAAAGGCAAGGGAGGGTGGGAAGAGATGTACCCACCCAAGTATAGGATTTGCAGTCATGGTTAAAGCTTTTGCTTTTTCTTCTAGAAGAGTGGAAACCCACTGGCAACTTTTGAGCAGAGAGCCACATGCAATGACTTGCATTTTCAAAGCTCATTTTGGTCACACTGTTGTTTGTAAACTCTAGAGTAGCAGAAGCAGAGAGGCTGGCTGGGAAATGGCCATAATGCAAGGCAGAGATGATGATGGTGAAAGCAGTAGAGGTAGCAAGAGGGCATGCCAAGGCAACAAGTTTTCCTGACAGATTTTCATTTCTAAGAAAAGGGTAAGAGTCAAGGGTGATCTCAAAGGTCTTGGCCCTAGCACCTAGAATGTCAGAGTTGCTAGCAGAAATGAGGAAGACCAGCAATCACTGTCAGACATGTTGGCTTTGTGATGTCTATTAGTCGTTTAACCAGACATGTTCTAAAGATATGTGGACAGTTTAGGGCTGAAGTCTTGCAGATGGACACTCTCAAGTCATCAGCATACACATGATATTCAGAACTGTACTCTTTGGATGAGAGCACAAAAAGGAGTGAGGTTAGATTAAATTAAAAAATCCATCTCAGGTATGAGCCCTGGATAAACCAGCAGTGAGAAAATAGGAAGAACAAGAGTGATCCACCCAAGAGTTGCAGAGGGAACAGTCCTTGCAATGGGAGACAAACACAAAACAAAACTACCTGTCACCATACAAATATTCCACAATATCTCTTACCCGCTTTCCAAAATGGCTTATGGATATAAGCAAACAGTCATGACATATGAGACATCAATTCATATGTGGAAGGTGCTGCTGCTATCATTACCAACAGATTCCTCTCAGCCCACCCATGTTCTCATGGCTGAAGGGGCTGTGGCCAGGTTATATAGGAAACATTTTTCCCCTGTCAAGTTTACTAGTATATTTAAAGAACACAGTACAGTTATACTTATCATTGGGATCTTGTACCTTTACATGGTATGTCTTATAGGAAATATTTTTGATGAAGCCACTGCGAGTTATCTAGAATGATTGCATCTCATGCCACCCTACTGACAATTTAAAAATTACTAATAGACACTCTTCTTTCTAGAAATTCTTTTTCTTAGCCCTTAACCTGATAAATAAGTGTTTCTGGCCCCTTCACAGATTATCTTCTCTCAAGACATCTTCCTCATTCTCCTTTCCACTCTTCACTCACTCAGTGATAGACAAAAATATCTCCAATTGTCTTTCGCAGAGGAGTGTAGCTTCAGAAGTGGTCCTCAAGATATCCTCTCCAATAAAGACAAGCACTCCCCAAGGAGAGGAGTTCTACTACTGTCAGAATAAACATCTTATCATATACTTGTGGTTTATATTGATATATTTATGTTTATATACCATATATTTATGTTTACCTGTGTCTACCTATGTACGCACACAATATAGATAGATAGAAACCATATGCATACAGCTATGTGTCGATAAACAAAGGATAACAATACCAATCACTGGTGGAACGATAGATGGCTTTTGTTCTCTTTCTCATCACGATTCTTTTCCTTCTTTGCATTTTTCAGATTTTCTTCAGTGGATATATTTTACTTGTGTGATAAAAAAACAAGTGAAAATTGAAAAAAAAGCAAGAGTAACAAAGAAAGAAGGGAGGGAAGAAGGAAGGAAGGGAGGGAGAAAGGAAGGAAGGAAGGAAATAAACACATTCTTGCTTCTCTGTGGACTGTTGGCATTGTGGACCTCATTGCCAGGATGGATTCGTGGAGTGGCACAACGGAAGCAGAAGCCAAGGCTGGTCGGGGGTGGAGGTTTAACACATGTTCCTGGTTGTGGCTCTTCCCATATGGTTGTGGCTATATCACATCCTCTGTTGCTGCTGCCAAGCACCTCATTAGACCCACATGAAGACAGGAATTTATTTCCTCTTGGTATAGGAAACAAAGGTGTCGTACTACATACTGGATGTGTAATTATAAAGAAATGCAAATTTTAAGAGCAACAAAATAGAAAGTAGTTAAGCACAGATTCTAAATATAAACCACACAATGCTATACATGCAAGTCAAAGAGAAAAGATAAAAATCCCACTAGATACAAAAGGGTATTGTTGCCACTTAGCTGTGATAAAGTTTTGTTTCTAACCATTTACTTTATTGTCCTCCTATCTCCATGATTCAGCCTAGTCTGTCTCAACTTATTCTCAGCTATTAAGCAAAGTCCAAATGTTAAATGCCTCATTAACAGTTCCTGCCACCAGGAGCAATTGTGTCTCAGTGTTTTTTCTTAACTTCCTTAGTCCAATTCATTCTTTTCTATTTTTTGGAAAAATAGTCTCTGAAAAACTTTCCTGTCTTAATTTTTGCACATTTCACTTTTCTCTTTATCTTCACAAATATGTTTTATGTTTGTAAGTCTTGCTTAAGTTGTATTTTAGAATCAAATTAAATGTTATCATAGCATAGTGTCTCAGCCCATTTTCTATTGCTATGACTGAATACCGGGATGGATAACTTCTAAACAATAAACAGTTATTCAACTCACAGTTCTGAAAGATGGGAGACACAGAATGGAAAGGCCGCATGTGATTGCAGCTGTCTTGCCGGTGGAAGCTCTGCAGTTTCAAGTGTTTCAGGACATCATCCCAAGTTAGACTGAGCACATGTGCTAGCTTGGGTCTCCTCCTGTTTCTTACAGAGTCACTAATGCAATCGTGAAGGCCCATCTTTGATGATCCTAATTACTTCCCAAAGGCCCCACACTTAAAAACTGATATCAAGTGATTTGGGAGACCAAGTTTCAAGGTGTGCTTTGGAAAGGGTAAGCAAACAAATCCTGCCATTTAGAGTAGCACAAATATAAAACCTGTGTCTTAGAACTTCATATGCAGTCCATTACCCAATGCTGCCAAGGTGCTTCATACCACATTGTTCTTCTACAGAGACATGGGAAACTTACACAACCTTTTCTATCTCTAAGCCAAGAAACGGGGTATTATTATTTTAGCAGTGTTACTTCACTCGGTACATGCTCATTGACATTTATCACAACAGGCTCCTTAATTTTATGGGCTGAAGGAGTCCTACTTGCCTAGTTCATGCTTTTCTAATGACACAACAAAGCAAAATTTTTTTGTACATAAACTCTACTAGATAAATCAGGAAGATTCATAACAACAATCACTAGGACCTTATGATAGGAGACTGACCATTAGTCATTCTATGTCAACTTGACTGGATTAAGAAATCCCTAGCAGATTATTAAAGCACAGTTCTGGATGCATCTGTGGGATATTTCCAGAGATGACTAGCAAGTTAGTCAGCAAAGTGAGGAGGGAAGACCCAACTTAGATATGGGTGGCACCAACCACTAGGCTTGTAGCTTGAATGGAATAAAAGGGAAAGACAAAGAAAGTTGGTGTAAGTTTTTCAAAGGTACACTCTGCTTAGGTGTATGTGACTTTTGCTGCCATCTCCAGATGCCAGTTTCTTCCGCCTTCCAACACAGACCCACATTTCATTCTCCAAATGGAGCTGCATCCTTGATCCCTCTTATTCTGTGGCTTTCAGCTTTCTAGAGTGAGTAGTTACTGGATCCTCTATCTCTCCAGCATGCAGCCAGCCACTGTGGACTCTCCAACCTCTGATCCTATAAATTAGTAAATCCCTTTGAAATACAGTGACTTAACTAAGAAAGAATTCTCTGCCAGAGTTGAGTGGGCCAGGGCTGTCATCTGTCATCTCCAGGGCTTGATCTCACGATTGCTGTCATTGTCACCTATTCTCAGTGAGCAAGTATGTAGGGCATGTGATGGATGCCTCCTTCATTCTCATGCACTTGACTCAGTCTTAATCACCATGACCACAACTACCACACAAATCCCGTGGAATGTGCGAAGAGCTGGATATCAGACCTAAGTTGAAGAGAGGAGACATAAATTCTGTCACTGAAAGGAACGAGGCTTTCAAGGAGGCTCTATTTGTTTTCAAGGGTTGATATAACAAATTACCACAAAGTATGGAGCTTCAACCTAGAGAAAATTATTTTATCACAGTTCTGGAGGTGAGAAGTCCAAATGCAAGGTGCCAGCAGTGTTGGTTGCTTCTGCAGGGTGTGAAAGAGAACCTGCTCCAACCTGCTTCCTACCTTCCAATAGTTATGTACAACCCTCAGGTGTGTCATGGCTTGTAGATGCAACAGTGATCTCTGCTCTGTCCTCACCTGCTACTTTCCTCTCTGTGTCTCTATCCAAAGTCCCCTCTCCTTTCCCTTATATAGATCTTACCCTTAAGCTTAGGAACCACCATGATCCAGGAGACTACGTGCATTTGCTTACTAGAGCTGCAGTAACAAACTGCCACATACGAAGTGTCTGAAACAAGACAAATTTATTTGTTAACACTTCCAAAGGCTAAAAATTGAAGATCAAGGAGTCAGGAGGTTTGGTTTCTTCTGAGACCTCTTTCTGTGTATTGGAGGGGGCAGGCTTCTCACTGTATCTTCACATGATCATTCTTCTGTGAAAGCAAACTCCCGGCATATCTTTGTGTCCAATTTCCTTTACTGCCAAAGACAATAGTCATATTGGTTTAGAACACACCCTAATGGGCTACATTTTAAATTAATCACCCCCTTTAAGCACCCTAACTTCAAATGAAGTCATAGTCTGTAATATTGAGGGTCGAGATTTAAACAAGAATTCAGAGAAATAAAATTCAGCCCATCATATCTTAACTTGCTTACGCCTACAAAGACTCCATTTTCAAATAAGTTTACATTAACATCTACTAAGGTTGCGACTTGACATATCTTTTTCATAGGGCATAATTCAACCCACTATAGAGGTTTGTTAAAAAATCTTTTGTGTATTATGAAAGAAGTAAATGCAATTCTTTCAGAATAGCCTCAATCTGGGGAATGGGGATTTGTAAAAAGAGAAGCAGTTACAGAACTTGCATTCCTCTGTATAGGAAGATTAAACCAGGGAAATGATACTTGAGGAACACTCCCCAAATTTGGGTTAATTTGTAGAGGTTGAAAAAGCCTAAATCACAGATGAATACTTTGTGCCATTTTAGATTATCTCTTCTACCAGTCCCTATTTGTATTTTTATATATATTTAAGCACTTTTCTGATACACAAAGACTTGTATGTATTTTAAGCATACAATGGGGCAAGTTTTGACATAAATACAAACTAGGGAAGTCCTCACCACACTTAAAATAGTGAAATATCCATCAAACCAGGAGTTTCCTCATGCCTTTTTGTAACTCCTCCCTCTTGGCAGCCTCCTCACTTGCCTCTCACTCCAGTCAATGTCCTTCCTATCATCTTACATTTGTTTAGATTTTCTAGAGTTGCATATATCTGAAGTCACACAGTGTGTACTCACATTTATCGGGTTTCTTTAACACAGCCAAGTTATTTTGAGACGTTTCCGTCTTCTTACATGATATCAGTAGTTTCCTTTTAGAGTCAAAGAGTATTTCATGTATGCAAATGCCACAACATGTATGTGCATTCCCTGATTGATGAATATTTGGGCTGTGCTGTAGTTTGGATCTGTGATATTCCTTACAGGCCTATTTACTGTGACTTGGTCCGCAAGGTGGCACTACTGGGAAGTAGTGGAACTCAATAGTTGGGGGCTTAGTCCAGGTCTTAGGTTACTGAGGACATGACTTCAGCAAGGATCCTGGGACCCAGTACCTGCTGCTTCCGGTCTGCTTCTGCCTCCTGGCCAGGAGGTGAGTGCTTTGCTTTGCCCTGCACTCCCACCATAAGAAGTCCCCACAGGCCCAGAGGAACAGGATTGTTGTGCACTGCTGTGAAATGTAGAATGACACTGATAAAACTAAGGGCCAAAACAAACCTTTTTTCTTTAGAAGTTGACTTCTCCAATGTTTTTTACACTGACAGGATGCTGACAAGCACAAGTTGCTTCTAGTTTTTCATTAGCAGCCTTAAATCTGCTGTGTGCATTCACAAACAGTCTTTGTACACTATCTCAGTCCATCCTGGCTGCTATAAGACAACACCATAAATGAAGCAGCTTAGCAATGGTAGAACCATGTTTCTAACCATTCTGGAGGCTAGAAACTCCAAAATAAAGTGTCAGTAGATTCTGAGTCTGGCATTGCTCACTCTCTGGCCCATATCTGGGGTCTTCTCAGAGTATTCTCAATCACATGGAAGACGGACAGACAGCTCCCATGGCTCCATTTTATAAGGCCTCTAATCTCATTTAGTTGGGCTTTGACCTCTTGGCCTAATTACTTCTTTAAAAAAGCCATCTCCTAATGCCATTATTTAGAGGGTTAAGATTTCAACACATGAGTGTAGGGGGACACACAAAAGTCATATAGTGGCAAGTAATTTTCTTTATCTTGGGTAAATACCTAGGAGTGACATAGCCAGGTTATACAGTAGGAGCATGCTTAGCTTTTTGAGAAACTGCCAAACTATTTTCCCAAATGGCTAGTACCACTTTTTATTCATATCAACAGGATATGAAAGTTAAAATTCCTCCATATTCCTGCCAACACTTGGAATTTTAATTATAACAAATCTAAAAGATGCAGTGATATCTCATTGTCTTGTTAATTTGCATTTCCTTAATAACAAATTATGTTAAGCATCTTTTCTTGTGCTTATTTTCTAACTGTATATCTCCTTTGGTGAAGTGTCTATTCAAATCTTTTTATAACTTTTATTATTTTTAATGTTTTATTATTGCTGTCTCAGAGTTATTGCATATTCTAAATATGTCCTTTTTCAGATAAATTATTTAAATGTCTGTCCTAGTCTGTGACTTATCTTTTTATTCTGCTAATAGGGATCTTCAGTAACCCAAAATTTAAAATTTTCTCAGCCTTGAAGTGATTGGTTTTTAAAAAATTCTTTCACAGATTGTGCTTTTGGTGCCACATGCAAAAAATCACTGCCTAACTCAAGGTCATAAAAGTTTTCTCCTCCTTTTCCTACAGTGTCACATTCAGGCCTTTGATCTCACATTGATTGGTTATTGTGCGCTGCTGTGGGGTATGGAACATAAGCTGATACGCCTGTTCCCAACTCTTGCTTCACTTTGTTCTCCTGATATTTATAGACTTGACTGTCATTCTTTTTATCTCCATTGACTTGCTCTACTGGCTTTGTAAGAAATCAGTTGTCCTAAGAATGAGTCAATTGATGGACTTTTCTTGTGCAATTGATCTGGTTTTTTTAAAAAATATTTTTGCTAATTCTACTCTGTTGAATACTGTAGTTTTAAACCAAGTCTTCAAGTAACGTGATGCCAGGTCTCCAATCAAGGCTGTCTTCTCCAAAATTGTCTTGAGCAGCCTCTGTCTTTTGCATTTCCAGAAAGTCTTTTTTTATGTCAGTTTGTCAATTTCTGCTAAGACAGTTAATGATGTTTGCTTGAGATTGTATTGAATCTACAGATTAAACTAAAAGGAATGATATTTTAACAATATTACATTGTGGCTGATTAAATAAGTGACTATATTTACCCAGACTAATTTTAATTTCTATTTAAAGTACTATTTTGCCGTCTTCACTGTATAGGCCTTGGGTATTCTTTATTGGATTTGCCTTTTAGTAAGTTTTCAGTTCCTTTTTATGAATAGTGTTGCTTTTTATTCATTTTTATTTCAGATTGTTTATTGCTTTTATATAGAAAAACAATTGTTTTGTGTATAATGTAAACATTTTAACAATGTGGTCTTTAGTTTTAACAGTTTTAAAAATAGATTTCACGAAATATTCTATTATGGCAATAGTATAGTCTACAAATAACAGTTTTACTTTTTTCTTTCAATCTGAATGCCTTTGGTTTTTTTCTTCTTGCCTTATTACATAAGCTAGAATCTCCAGCATAATTCTGAATAAAAAGTATGGGAATAGCCATCATTTCCTTGTTCCTGATAGGGTAATAGGGAACTTACAGGGAAAGTATTCAGTCTTTTACCTTTAAACATGCTGGTAGCTACAGATTTTTCATGGATGTTCTTTGAAAGATTAATGGAGCTGTCTTCATTAGCTGAGGAATTATTTTCTTTTAAATCAGGAATACATGTTGGAGTTGTCAAATGGATTTTTTCTTCCATCTGTTGAATAATCATATACTTTTCTTATTAAGTTTGTTAATATGCTAAATCACACTGCTGGATTTAAAAAATATTAATCTAATCTTTAAGTACTGGTTAAAGTTTTTGTGACTTTGATATATCCTACACATATACATATATACTTTATTCGATTTATTAAAATACTAAATATACCTTCTGCATCTGTGTTCGTGAGGGATACCAGGCTGAAGTTTCATTTATTTCTATAGTCTCTCTTTCCAGTTTCGTTTTTGAGGTAATGGTGACCTTTCAGAATAAACAGAGAATTATTCCTTTCTCTTCAGTTTTATGGAAAGATGTATTTATAATTTATATCATTCCTTCCTTAAATATTTGGTGGAATTCACAATGAAGCCATTCGAGCACACATGTTTTCTTGTGGGAGGTTTTTTTTTTTTTTAATCTACAAAATCAATTTCTGTTGGATCTTGCTTTTAAGATCTCTTAGGTGAGACCAGAACAGCTGATCAGCTTGAGGCTTTGCTACTGACGCCAGACACTCATGAGTGACCTGCTCAATGCCTCATGAATTATAAGCTGTCCCAGGTCTCCTGGCCAGAACAGGCACTATCACTGGTTGTGTAAGGGCTGGGCACTCTTCTGCCCACTCCTCCAGACCGCCTTTGAGAGCTTCACCTCAGGCATGTGCTGATCAAAACTCTGTCGATGCTCTCGGAGACCCTCACAGGTTTTTGGAGTTCTCCCTCTGCACAGGATTCTCCTCACTGATATTTTCTTTTTTTCTGGGAACTCTAATTGTCTTGATCTCCCTGTACTCTAGGCCGCTCAACTCAGGAAGTCCCCTGGGCTACCTCTGGTTATTCTTCCCTCATAGTGATGCCTGGAAACCTGCCAGAAACTGGCTGGGACAGTTCCAGGGCTCCCCTCACTTGCTTTGCATTTCTCAGGGATCACTGCATTTCACTGCCTGCTATCTGTTGTCCTGAGAATCTTTGCTCCTCTTGTATTGTGGTTATGGACATTGTTGTTTCAGGTAAGAAGGTCATGCAGCTCCTTATACTCCATCATAGCTAGCTGCACAGGCAAGTTTGCTTCTGAATCCAGGGAATCATGCTTAACTTCTCCAAGAGAGGCAGCTGTTTGTACCAGCTCTGTAAAGACTTAGAGCATATTTGGGGACAAAGGGGAGAGAGAAAGCTTCTAATAATCCAAAAACAGTGAAAGCTGGAAGGAATACAGAGCAGGGAGCTCCTAACAGAAGCAGGAAGCTACTCACCTTTTGGGCTTATAGAGTAGAGGTAGCAGCACCTCTGAAAAGCCAAACCAGAGAAGGATGGGTTTTTGTATGGCCCTCTGGGTGCTGTAGGAACTTGATAACAAGTCATCAAGTCTGTGATTCCAAGCTCAAGGTGCTGCTCAATTGCTAAGTGTGGAGGCGTTTATGGAGGCCAAGGGGACCCTGTTTATTTTAACTGTCCTGTTGTGCTCCATCAATGCTAATGGGGGTTGAGAAGCCAAATCATGCTGCATTGCATCCACTGGGAAATACACTCTCTGGTATCTAAATGGAAGTGTAACAACAGCTTCAACTTTAGGCAAGACTCACAAGGATGCAAGTAGAAGGTAATTAGAAACTACTGTGGTTTGGCTGTGCCCAGATGGTGGACTTCCTTTGTTGCAAGGTGTTGTTCCCACACTGAGCTCCGGCTCACCATACACACATTTTGGCAGTAAGCTGCCTCAAACACTTCTGTGAAGGGAAATGGAGGCCCACACCCTGGCGTGCCAGTAGGTGCTTCCTTAGCTCAAAGAAGTACCACAATGCTGAAGAGGAGCTACCGACATGGGAATGTGGGCTGCAGACCCTGTCACTGGCATTTTTAGAAAGTCAATCAAGATGCCAGCAGTTTCGAATGCTTGCATTGTGTCAGGTGGTGGACTAAGTGCTTGACATAAAGTATTGCTTTTTAATTTTCAAATTAAGCATGTAAAAAAAAATAACAAGCATGTATGACAACATGATCTCAAACTTACAGAGATGTAAACAGAGGCTCAGATGGATTATACTCCTTGTTAGAGTCAATATGTCTGTCCTTAAATCCCAGCATCTTTGATTATGTCTCCTGAGATCTTCTTATTTTTGGACAGGTCTATACTTTATTCTTTGTGGTAGTCCTGGAAAACAGAAATCTCTCAGCTTTGGGTTCACATACAGTTTGGAAGACTGACTCTACCCTTTAAAAACCATCTATTCATGCCAGGTACAGTGGCACATGACTGTAATCCCAATACTCAGGGAGGCTGAGGCAAGAGGATTGGAAGTTAGAACCAGCATAAGTTCTAACTAAATCATTTAGTTTAGGTTCTAAATCATTTAGTGATTCAGTAAGACCTTGTCTCCAAATAAAAAATAAAAAATGGCTGAGGAGGTACTTCAATGAAAAGACCCCAGCTTTGATGGGTAGGATGGTGCACACCAAATCTATTCATTCACTCAACAAATATATAACATGGGTGATAAAGGGTGTAGGGGGATAAATAAGACTAGATTCATACTTCAATATAGCTGGAATCTAGTGATAGTAGCAATGTTAAGGTTTACAACCAACTTTTACTGATATCTGGGCTTGAGTGCCTTCAGAGACACCATTTTCCATTCCCAAAACTGGCTTCATTTTGACTGTCATTAGATTACTGAGAGTGGCTAAAATTAGGGAGTGTAAAACAGATTCTTGAGTTCACATTCCAGCTCCACACCTGTGATCTGTATGATCTTGGACAAATTATTCAAGTTCTCTGTGCCTGCACATTCTCACTGTAAAATGCGAATGTAATAAGCCCTTATCCTAAAAGGCTCCTCTATGGTTAAACTAGTAAAGTACTTATCTGCATGTTTGGTCCTTTGTACATATCCAAATTTTTGTCACTTTTATTTTCATTACTATTGTCTTTTTCTGCATTGTCTGTATGTAAAAACACTTTCTTATTTAGAGTTAATAAAACCTTCCTTACTTTCCTATGGAAAATTATTGTGCATTAAATCATTGATTTTAGAAGTAGAAAGAAAATAGAAATATCTTTTAAAGTGCATTTGCCTCTTTAAAATATTCCTCCTTCCATATTAGGAAGAAGATAGACTCCAGGAAAGAAGATAGCCCCACTAATTAGCCTCAGTATTACTACAAGTTGAACGTCCTTTGTCTGAAATGGGTGGTTCCAAAGAATTTCAGATTTTGAATGTTTTTTTGTTTTAGTTCTGTTTTGGCTTTGGTTTGGGGGATATTTGCATGGACATCTGAACTACCGTCATTATTATTTTTTCATTTATCTGGTCCACTGTGTCAGCAGCATTGTGTACATCAATAATTTAAAGTTTTGGTGGCCGGGCCTGTAATCCCAGCACTCGGAAGGCTGAAGCAGGAGGATTGCTGTGAGTTCGAGACCAGCCTGAGCTACATAGTGAGTTCCAGGTCAGTCGCAACTACATAGTGAGACCCTTTCTCAAGAAACAACAACAACAACAACAACAACAAAAAACAAAATTCTAGACATTGAAACCAGCTCACAAACCAGTGTCTCCATTCCATCATTTCCCCTAAAAGTCACAATCAGTAAGAGTGAACTGTTTGGCATTCAAAGTGACTGTCAAATAGCAAACTTTGGTAAGTTTGCATATGGACTCATATCTATAGAGCAAGGTTCCAAGGTCAATCTTCAACACATTAATAATTGAATCTGTATTTTAATTTAGAAGCATGCTGCCCTCCAGATCTTGGCTGATCTCTACAGAGAGTGAAGGGGAAGGATGAGGTAAAATCCACTAATGAGAATAAATATGCTGGTGATCGTGTCTCACACTCTGCTTTCTAATAGGCCTTTGTGATGAAGAGGATCACAGCAGTGCATGGCTCATCTGGTTTAGCTGGGACACACTGGAAGGAAGCTTGAGGGCCACAGAGAGGTGAAAGGGTGAATAGATTTCAACGAAGAAGCCAAAGGCCAACAAAGTTATTTCTTCTATCTTTCTAGAACATTCTGATCTGAAATACTTCTATCTTTCTAGAATATTCTGATCTGAAATACCAGCTCTTCTTTTATCTGCCATTGGTGTCATACAAACATTATATGTAATATCTTTTAATCTTTCATTTTCCAATGAGGAAAGGGTGATCCGGAATGTTAAGTGAAATGTCTAAAGTTGCATAGTTGGTTAATGGAATGGAAGTTCCAGAATCTAACTTTTCTACCACAATCCATAATGTTACTTTCTTAAAATCTGACATTTCATGCGTTTGTTACTTATTACTACTGTATAATTTCCAAGAAGAGGATTGACTCTGCCCAGTGGGGTTAAGTAGCATGACCCCCAGGCTCACATCTCTTCCTAGTGACTGATTTGAGCTGAGTTCCAGTTCTCTTGATCTTCATCCTCCATTCTTCCTACTACACAATGGCAGCCTGAAAATCCTGTCTCAGAATCTTACCACTGCAAGTGCCAAAGCATATTTTCTGCCATTCCACTGGTGGTGTTTTAAACCATTCCTCCAGTGGTGTTTCAAGCTTGATTTCCATGGAAACCATCAAAACAAGAAGCCCACACAGAGCAGAGCTGGAAAGGCAGCCACAGCTCTGCTGTTGTTCCTGGTGATGGGCAGGAAAGTGCAGAGCCAAGGATCGATTACCACTGATCCTTTCCACTCAGCTGATGCTGATTTCACCACAGCCCAACCCAAGTTTAGTCTTCTCCATGGTGGTTTTGTTGTACCTTATGTATCTACCACAAGATGCTCTCCTGTGAAACATACAGCAAATAAAAACAGGAGAAAAGACCATATGTTATAGATCACTTCTGTCTTTTCCACCCTTCACTCCTTTCACCTTTCTCCTTCCTTCCTTCTTTCCTCTATCCACCTTTCTTCTCTTTCTTTCTTTCTTTCTTCCTTTCTTTCTTTCTTTCTGTACTGAGGAATGGAACCCAGGGCCTTCATACCAATTTATAATCCAGCCCTTTTTTGATTTTTTATTTTGAGACAAGGTCTCGCTAAGTTACTCAGGCAGGCTTCAACAAGTGATCCTCTTAGTTCATCCTACCAGGGTGTGGAGATTGCAAGCAAGTGCCACCATGCCTAGTATCTTCCTTTCTATACAAGGGATGACAGACTCCCCAAATTCATGTCAAGCATATTGTAGCCAAGCCAATAAATTCAAGCTGTCATACCTCCAAGCCTGTAAAAGACCAAACACTGAACCTAATGAGAAGTGTATATAGATATACCCAGACTGTTTACCTCTTGCCTCCCTCCTTACTTATTTCTCCTCCTCTGATATCAACAGTAAAGAGCTCTGTGTGTGTCTCTGTGTGTGTGTGATACAGAGAGAGAAAAGAGAGAGAGAAAAAAAGAGATTTTTAAAAATATTGCTAAAGACACATGGGCTTGGAAATGTGGTTTGCTATGTATTGACCCTGAGGTGGCAGAGTTCAGCAGGGATATTGTGGATCTGGCTGGCTGGTGGTAGCGGGCAACAAGAAGACCTAAGGACCAGTGTGATTTCTTGAAAACAAAGAATTCATGGTCATCTGATGTTTCAAAATATTTTTTCCTGATTCAACATTATCTATCAAACATCCATCTTATAAAAGAGGTCATTTAGAAGATGTCAGAAGAGGGAGGGGCTATGATTTTTATAGCAGGGATTATAAACCAATACTGTAATTGTGGCTAAGTGAATAAATATGTTAATGGGAAAGGGCAATGGGAATATCTGTGTCATTATTTTATTCTTCTGTCCAGATGTTGTGCCAGCTGCAGGGTAAGGAGGAAGCCTGTGGACCTCATCTTCTCTACCTATTTGATATATAGCTGGAAGCTTCTTTCTTTGGCTGTCCATCTGTATCCTGGCACTAGGAAACAAAATTATTTTTTTTTCCAAATGAAAGGATTTGAATTGCAGCTGCTAATTGGCAGATGATTATTAAAAACACATATTGCCTACTGAGGTTTGAGAAGACAACTTATGCATGTTTTCTGGCCCCAGTCTGAGGGGTTCTCTGCCTTAAATTATGTGCAATTTTCTTCAAAGAATAGAATGTGTTTTTTCTATTTGTGCAAGCAAGTGTGGATAAAATGCATAGTGATGAGAGCCCAAGACAGAGCTCAAAGTAATAAAGACTGACTCCCCTACACAACATATCCAGAATTTCAAGTTGCCATCTCACCTCAATGCTGGGCTCGGATCTCTTCCATCTGAAAGCCTTTCAAACACCTGCAGCCTCTCTAATGGGGCTAATTAAGGCCCATGCAAAAAAGGATGCCCAAGAAAAATAATGAAAGAAAAGGCCCAACAGACAGGTTCTAATATGAAGTATAGATCTCGGCTAACATACTGTGTTGCTAGAACTCCACTGACAGAGAGACGGAGGCTTCCTGTGCAGATACAGCCTAGGAATAAGGAGACCGGGCAGTGAGGGGTAGACCCTTTGCCTAGAAATTATACCTGGTCAAGGAGGAGGAAGCAGGTGTCTTAGTCACTTTGTCATTACTGAGAACCCAAAGTTAAAGAAGGAAGGGTTTATTTGACTTACTATTTTTAGTGTTTTCAGTCCATAGTCAGCTGGCCCCAGGGTAGGGTAGCATGACAGACAGGCATTGCAGCAGAGAAATAGTACATCATGGGAAGAAGGCAGCAAAGCAACAAGGAACAACCAAGTACTTTCTATCCTTTATATTTTATCCAGGCTAATTAGGGCGGGTAGCACTCATACCCTTAATCCTAGTGCTCTGGATCCTAGCAATGCACCATGGATCAATTTCAGTATCACACCCTCTAGATTCAGCCACCTCTGGAAAAGCCAAGCTTTAGGGGGATATTTAAACACAAGACATAACAGCAGGGTCAGAGTTTAAACTTTGTGTTGGAAGAGGTAGGGGAAGAAGCTCCTGATGATCCTGGAACACAGCTTAGGTTTTCTGTCCGCGATCCTAAATCCAGGAAACAGCACAGCCTATCCTATAAAAACTGAATATCTTGTCCTCTCTAAATTCTCTACTTGGGGTTGGGCATGGTAGGAAAGACAGATCTCTAAGATGGAGCATCTCTTTCCATGGAGTTTGCAATCTAGCTGGTGACAAAGATCATAGTGGAGGACTAATTTATGAAAAACAGACAGAACACAAATTCTAAATTAACACATTCAATGAATGTTTGTTGAATGTTCATCACTACATGTGCCAAATACTATGTCAATGGACAATAAAAGAAAATGTAAAATCTCTTCTCTGGTTGAGTTTGTAGTCTAGCAGGGTGAGGAAGAAAACGCACAGAACCCGTGTGTTTCAAATATGCATAGAATTATATGCAGATAAATGCTACAGAGAAAAGTAGAAAACAGGAAAAGACAGTCTTGGTGGAGGTGAGCCTAGTTACTAGATTTGGTGGAGAAGAACCTAGTTACTAGTGTTGGTGGAGGGCTGCCTAGTTACAAGGAACATGACAGAGGAATGCCCCAGAGAAGAAATGAGCTGGAGAAGAAGAGGTAATGAGCCCACAGACCTCTTGGGGACATCGTTGCAGGCAGAGGAAGTCAGTCAGACAGTGGTGTGTAGAGTGAAGCATGCCTTGCCCTGAGAAAAGAGACACTAAGGAAGGAAGCCACAGAGACTGGGACAGAGTAAGTGATGGGTGTGTGGTGGAGAAGCAGAGAGAATAAGGTCAAAGGAAAGGGGAAACCAATGTACATGTAAAGTCTCAAGTTCTGAAGAAACAATTATTTTGTGTGAAGAGTGAGCTGAGAACCCACTGGGTGGTGTTGAGCTAAAGAAAACCGTGATCTAGATCCCTCTACACCAAGATGCCTGTGGCTGCTGCAGTGGTTGCTGAGACACACACATTCTTGAGCTTTCCCCTAGTCAGTGGCTCTGGGGTGGGGCCTGAGCATGCACATTGCTAGCAAGTCTCAGATGCTCTCCTGTGATTACCTTCAGGGCCCTGTTTTAAGAACTGCTCTAAGTTAGCTGGTGATGTAGCTCACAGGTAGAGCATTAATCTAGCACAGTCAAAGCTCTGGGTTCAATCTCCAGTACCACAAAAATTGCTCAAGGTTTTTTATCACAGCACTGTTTATAGTAATCAAGATATAGAATCATTTTAGGTGTCCATGAGTAGATACATGGATAAAGAAAATGCGTATATGCATTATAGAATATTACTGAGATAGAAAAGAATAAAATTTTGTCATTTGTAGCAACATGAATGGAACTGGAGGACATTATGTTAAGGGAAATAGATCTGGCACAAAAGAAAAATACCATATTTTCACTTGTGTGTGAAAGCTAAAAGTGGATCTCAAAGGAATAAATTGACTAGTGATTACCAGTGTCTGGGAAGGATCTGACTGAGAAAGGGGTAGAGACAGAATGGTTACTAGGTACAGAGTTGCATTTGAGTATTACAGCATAGCTGGTTGAGAGAATTGTGAACATTCCTAACTCAAAGTGATATATGTCTGAGGTGACAGCTCACCAGTTACCTTCATATAATTACTAAACATTCCATACATGTATTAAAATGTCATCTGGTTCCCATAAATATGCACTACTACGTTACGTCAATTACAATATAGGTTTTTTTTGTTTTGGTTTTTTTTTCTTCTCTCTCTCAGAAAAGTGGTACTCTAAAAGAAACAGTAGTATGTGGGATAAGGTGTCAGGAAATTTTTTCTAGAGCATGGACTTTATTTAGGTCCTAAAGAACAGAAATGTGTTTGGATGGGAAAAGTTTGAGCATTTACCAAAAATAAGAATTACATGAGCTACAGCAGAGTGGCAGAGTTTGGTTTCCATTTGTTTTCTTTTGTTTTGATATATTCTACCTGTTACTAGAAAGAATGTAGAGTGGATTTAAAAGATGTTCAGAGATTTATAAAACATTTCTCATGCAGTTTTCTAGAGAATGAGACCTCTCTGGAGACCATCTCTTTGTTGGGGTGGTTCTAGCCTCACGGATGCCTCTTGGCCCCCGCATGTGCTAAGTGTTAAGCACAGGGAGGGCTCACCAGTCCACACCTGCAGCGCGCTGCCCTGAAGGCTGCCTGCTCACTCAGTCTCCTAGAACCTCTGTTTTGGAGTCTGTGGCTACCTCTGTCCTGTAGGATGTCAGTCACCTCCTAAATGCTCAAGGCAGACCTGCCCCAGACTCCTTTGGGTGGCGGGGATACAGGAAACAACCTACAACTGGCTCCTGAACATCGCCACTCAAATGTTTTCCAGCCAACCTCAATCCTGGGAATTTATCTTGGGCCATATTCCCCCAGCCTCAGTCTGTATTGTAGCTTTTCTTCCTCATTGATTTTGTGGCTGATTCCCTGACTACCACCAGGCAAGCTCCTAAACCCCTCTTCCCCCTTTCCCTAGTTTTATCCTATATTTTTATCTTGCTCTGCCAGCCCACAACCTTGCAGTCCAGCACCCCACCCCAAGGCTCATGAGCAGCCTTTCCTAAGAAAAACAGCATCCTTGTAAAGCCAAATTCCATGTCCTCTTTGGAATATCTGGCTTCAAAGGCTTCCACTTTATAAAGGCATCCCTTTCTCCTCTTTCTAATTACACATCATGTAGCAAAATCAAGCATATCTTAAATATATATTTGAAAACAGGACAGACAAATTAAACTAGAAAAATAAGATGAAACCAATATGCAAAGCAGATGGTTTTTCATTCCAACAATTGCTAGAAAATAGCCACAAATTTTGCTTTCACCAGACTTCATGTAGAAAGGGGCAGCGAACTCCAGGGGCTGTTTGTGAATAGTAAGATCACCTAACTTAACAGAAAGACTCATTGCTAATGGCATGTATTAGAGGGGCCACCTTGCAAACATGTCAGCAAAAGGAGACTAGACTAGGTATGAAACAGAAGAGGCACCCATGCAAGGTTTTGGGGGGATTTTTTGGTACCAGGGATTGAACTCAGGACCTTGCACTTTTAAGGCAGGCGGCAGCACCACTGAGCTAAATCCCCAGCCCTCTAGGTGAGGTTTTTATACAAAGGAAGACAGGTTTTCAACAACTTCTAGGGACAAACAGTCTGACACAAGTCCTCCACACAGAAGGTAGAACACAGAGCAGGGAAGCAGGAATACAATGCAGGAGGAAGGTTTATGCAAGAATCCAGGCAGGCTTCAGCTTTATCTACTTTCCAAGCTGACCTACTGACACTCAGCTCATATGCAAAGCCCAGTTTTCATCTGAACATTTCCATTGCCTTTCCAACTGCCCAAATTGCAAGCCACTGATAGATACCTTCTTCTTTTGTATACAGCATAATAAAAAGGTCACTTATTACATCTGCATTGTAGGAATTTGTGTAGGTGTTTACTGGAGAATAAGCTCCATGAGGGTAGAGGCCAGCTCTAAGGTACAGTGGAGGATACAATAATAATAACGAAAGCAATTGCACTCTTTAGGCATACACTAGTGTAGCCAGAGCTAGAGTTTTTATAATGAAAATGGTTCAGGATAATATAATATGACATAGTGTTGGGTAATACATGATGACAAAAATATCAGTTTTTGGAGTGGACCATATGGATTTGACATCCGAAATATCATAGGATTTACTGCCACTGGGAGTTTGAGCAAGTTATATAAGCTCTGTGTCTCCAGTTTTTTTATCTGTGCATGGGGTAATTAGTGAAGATTGAATAAGTGGATATGCATAAAGTCTCAAATAACAGATGAAATGCCCGAATGTCTCATAAGTACAAGCTTTTAGGGATTGTACTTAAAGACAATGGGGATTCCACTGGTGCTGGGGATTCTGAGTTCAAACCTGGGTCCTTGAGGTGACAGTGTGTTGATAACCAAGTTAAGCCACTGAAACAAAATAGATTTGTTTCATGAAAACAAGTTAACTTTCACAGTATCTCAAGTTTATTTTAATTTATATATAACTTCCAGACTATATTAATCAACTTTTTGAAGTGTATAATATCATACTCTCTAGTCACAAGTCAGTCAACCACTAACACTAATTCCAGAACATTTTAGCATCCCCCAAAAGAACCCTGGCCTCCTAGCCATCACTCTCCACTCTACCCACCCCTGTCCCTAGAATGTAGTCATCTACTTTCTTTCTCTGGGTTAGCCTGTCTGTATATTTCATATTGATGAAATTATTCTAACACAGTTGTTGACGTGTTTTCTTCACTTAGTATGTTGTTTTCAAGATTTAACCACGTTGTAGTGTGATCCAATGCTTTGCTTCTGCTTATGGCCGAATAACTTTCCACTTTGTGCATCTATCAATCGGAGAAAATTTGAGAGATTTCTACTTTTTGGCTATCCTTCAGAATTCTGCTATAGCTCTGGGGGTTTACCTCAGTGGTTCCACTGCCTGCCTCGCAAGTGCAAGGACCAGAGTTCGATACCAGGTAAAAAAAAAAAAAAAAAAAAAAAAAAAAAAAAAAAAAAAAAAAAAAAAAAAAAAAAAAAAAAAAAAAAAAAAAAAAAAAAAAAAAAAAAAAAAAAAAAAAAAAAAAAAAAAAAAAAAAAAAAAAAAAAAAAAAAAAAAAAAAAAAAAAAAAAAAAAAAAAAAAAAAAAAAAAAAAAAAAAAAAAAAAAAAAAAAAAAAAAAAAAAAAAAAAAAAAAAAAAAAAAAAAAAAAAAAAAAAAAAAAAAAAAAAAAAAAAAAAAAAAAAAAAAAAAAAAAGAGAATACTTCTATAAATATAAATATTTATAAGCAGGAGGGTCTTTTGACATATATTTTAATTTTTCTTGGGAGTAGAATTGCTGGGTCGTACAATAATTCTGCTTAACATTTTGAAGAACTGCCAACTAATTTCCAAAGTGGCTTCACTATTTTACCTTCCCATTAGCCATAGAGGAAGGTTTCCATGTGCTTGCCAACACTTCTTAGTATTTGTTATTTTGAGAAGGGTGGATCCTCACATACTGCTCAGTGTGAAGTGGTGTCAAATGGTGATTTTGATTTCCATTTCCCTAGTGACTAATGGTGGTGACCACTTCATATGCGTATTGGTCATTTGCATACATTAATAGTAATATACTATTTATGAGATCAGAATAGCAGACCTAAATAAAAATTTCCAGTGGGCAGTAAGCCCTATAAAAATACAGACTTATATGTGTGCAAACAAGGGCCAGGTTAGAGCTTTTTCAACAATAAGCATGGAGATAATTGCTGAAGAAATAAGAAGGAGTAATTTCTGAAAGGAAAAAAAAAAAAAACCTGGGAATGCCTGAACTATACTTAGTATGATAAAAGAGGTATAAGAAGCAAAACAGAAAAGCAAAAAGACTTGCAAAAAACAGTAATAGGACTAGGTCACCTCTCTGAGGAAAAAAAAAATTAAATTTCAAGGAATTCTATTAGGATCAACAACCTACCTGAGGTCAGTGGTTCTCTGATCTACAAACAAGTTCATAGGAAGGTCATTGCCAGGGCAGCATCTGGTAAGCCACATTTTGCTAGAAAGAAAGAATTCTAGTTAAAAGACTGTTTCCCAATGCTTCAGTACCTCAGATAAATAACTGGCCATTTTTGTTGTTTTTAATCTATGAAATCCTTTACTGTGTAAAAAATAAAATTGTTTTCGCTTATAATTACTCAACCCAGAATAAAGAAAAACTTTAACTCAACAGAATACATCTGACCATTAATTCTGAACTTCACAGCCTATGCTCCCTCTTCCATGATGGGTTCTCCTTTTATTCCTTTACATCCAAACTCTTGACACTAATTTTACTCTACTTAGAGGACTCAAAGGAACAACACAGGCATTAGGAATCTACATCTTATTTATGCTCACCTGATTTCTCCAGATCTAAAATATGCAGATTAGCTTCCCCTTCATGTTGCTTAAAATAATTTCTTTGGTCTCATCAGGCAGGCCAACACTTAGGTTTGATGCTCCATTTGTGAGTGAGATCAAAGCATTTCTTTGTATAGAATGTTATTTAATCAACTCCAAATTCCCCTCAAAAAGGTGCTTAACTGCTTCTGTTTATCCCTCTTATTTCAGTTCATTTTATAAAGCTTCAAACACAACGGACTCTCATACAAGTCCATTAAATGGAAAATTAAGGTCATGGCTGGGGCACCAATCCTCACCTTTCCAGACTTCCATATGGGCCTGTGCATGTGTATGCCAATCTTTTCAATTTCCTTCTCAATTTAGTAGAAACAATCAGCAGAACTGACTCTGAATGCTAGCTTCAGAAGTTCCTTAGCTAAATTCACCAATGGCAGACAGCAGACTGGCTGGACTATAACTCAATTCACCAAAATCCCTTGCTGGGGAATGAGGCCGTTTAACCCAGTGTCATGGAGAAAAATCTGTCTTGTCCAGGAAATGCTTCCTGGGCTGGGGATGGTGGCTTCTCTTCACCTCTGTTGTGATCTTGGTGCTGCCTGGGCTCGCTTTCCCCTGGCAACTCTTTCTGTGCAGAGACTCTGTCTGATAACCGACTAGGCTTGGTACAGCACAACAGTTAGGAACTGGCCTGTGCTTTTCAGTTCAATTCTCAGTGTACTTCTTAACTGGGTGATCTTGAGCTTATTTTGCTTAAATTCTCTGGGCCTCCATTTATTCATCCATAAAGTGAGGACAACTAAAGAACTCATTTTATGAGTGTTTTATGAGTATTAATGAGATAAGCTATAGCCAGTTCTCAGTACAATTGAAAGTGCAAAGCCCATGCTGCACTGTGTACTTTATTAACCTGATTTATTATTTATTTACCTAGTTGGACAAGCTGGAAGCTCCCAGGCCTTTGTAAACTCCCACTTTTCCTCATTCCTGCTTTCTGGGTCTCATTGGCCCTTTTGTGTTCATTGCATCAGAGAAAAATCTCTGGAATCCATCATCTCTCTACATCTCCAGGCTACTGGGCTGTTCAGGCCTTGTCGTGTCCTGGTCCTCTGCCACTCACCTCAGTCCTTCAGCTCCATCAGGGAGATTTTCTAAAACAGAATTTGTCTCGCTGAACTGAGCAACTGACTTTTCAACATGGGATTTCAGCAGGGAAAACTATCAGGTAACTTACCAATTATAATTTTGATGAGATGCCCCTGTGGTTTTTTTTTTTTTTTTCAGGAGCATTTTTGTGCACAGAAAGTTGCATCATCTCAAACCTATCGCTGCATTACTCCACTTGGGCCTTTGTGTTGATGTTTTTCTTCTGCTAGGATATATGGCTGAGGTCTGTAGATGACATCTGTATTTCTGACCTGCATATACAATTTCCCATGGGCTTCAGTCACTTCTTCCCAATTATATGTCTCAGTTTATTTTTTGAATGATTCTGTTGGTATAATGTTTTACATTAACATTATTGCAGTGATAATCATTTATTAATTTGTAGCATTAGCATGATTAATATAATTATTAACCAAATAGTTAAGCCTAGTTATTTTTACATCAGCAAACAGCTATGTTATTCTCCTATGTAGAACTGTTGGTGTTCTCTTCATCTTTATGAATTAAATTCAAAAAACCTCATCTACAATGGCTTAAAAGTATGTTATAAATCAATAACCTGGCCAACTCTGTTATTCCACTACAAGGAGCTTCTGGTTTCTTTCCTAGCTTTTTCTCCCATTTAACTCCATAACACTTTTCTCTACCACTAATTTTTTTTTTCTAAAATGTTACCTTAATGGCTGTCTAACATTCTGTTGGATGGATATGTTATAATTTATTTAACATTCCCATATTGTCAATCATTAGGATAATAGTTATACGGCACTATGAATTGTACTATAAAGAACAGTGTTATTCATAACTTTTTGTAGACAGTTGTTTGGGAATAACTTATTGATAGCCTACAAGTATGCTTGAAATAGCTGCATCAGCAGCACGGGAACTCCATGGCGCCACTGCACAGGGACAGCATGAAGAGGTAGGGAAGCAGTCAGTTCTTTCCTGGGAGCTCAGTCCCCAGGTGAAGTTCCCCTGTCCTTTTATCATCACTAGACGTGAAACTGGCTTTAGAGTGGCTGAGTAAGCTTTACTGTGGTAATGCAGCTGGAATATTTGATAAATACTACCTACCTAAGGATTCAGCACACGGCTCTTGGTCATTTCTGGCTTTCTTTTACAATTTTCTTCTTTAAGGAGTCCTTCCTTTCTTCCTTCTTTCATCTATCGTTTTCTCCTTTCCTTCCTCTGTTACTCCTTTTCTCCTTTCCTACTTCTCAGCCTTTTGACATGCATGACTTCTGAGCTAAAAACGTGTTTGGTTGTATTCTGAATAAAAGAACACAGAAATGAGTGAGATACCTCCCATCCTTAAGTTTTAGCCTTCTTTTTTTCAGGATTGCAGGATGCCAATTTGAAAATGTTTACTTCTATTCCTAACTGTACTAACAGTGACTCCTAATGGTTCTTTATACTTTTATTGCCTTTTTTCCTGTTATTTCTGGGTAAATGCACTGTTAATACCCATTCTTCTCCATCTTTGCTTGAGTCCAAGATGTGTGAGTGCCCACAAGTTAATATTTCCCTAAAATATTCTGAATTTCTAAGATGGAAGCTATTATTGTTGCCACTAGTAGCAACGTTATTAATAATCCAAGTAACAATGTCAGTATTACTAGCAATACAATGTCCCCCTGTGCCACCATTCAGAATCACTATTACCTTACCTTTTTTATTATTTCTTTGCCATCACCCAGGAGCTGTTCAGACAATTAAAGTCCAATAATAAGAGCAAAGAATAATTAAAATAACACAGAGAACAATAGAAATGAGAAGACAAACACTGGATAACCAAGAAAACTTAACCAAGGGGCTAACTTCACTGTGACAGGTGCTAATAAGATTAACTAGGAATACATGACAAAATCCTTCCTGAGAACTGGAAAATTCTCTCCTCCTTCTTCAATGGCCTTTCTGCCACTGAGGTCTCCAGAGGTGTTAGATTGTATAACACTTATTTAGTTGATCCTGCCAAAAATGTGCAACAAGGGGGAAAAAGATGAAGAAAAGAAAACTCTTACGTGATGAGAGCCACTCTGAAGAGTATTTCCCTCTGGCTAGAGGCTGGTGGAGCTTGCAGGCACCCTTCACTGCTGCCCAAGCCCTGCAAAATCTTTGTGTGGCTAAGGCCACACCACCCTTCAATTCCCCCATCTTCTGTGCCCCTCTGAAGGCTCTGATGCCCAGACTGACCATATGAAGAATGGGTATGATACTCAGACACACAGCTTACAAGAAAAGCCAAAGAAAACATCTGTTCACATACACAATAGATAATAAGGAATGTGATGGTCATCTTGTACTATTAAAAATCAGGTTGCATGTGAAATTCTACCATCCAGAAAAAAACAGGGTAGATTAAAAAAAGAAAAACATCAAATAGGTGGGTTTTGTTCCATGTATCCCTTGACAAGGTGTTTTGGTTTTGAATGAAGAATGTATGACTGAGCTTTATCTTTAATAGATGCTAAATCATGGCCTAAGTTTATAGGGTGCTTTGATGCCCCTGGACTCCATTGTTTGAATCTTGTGACAAAGATTAAGGAATCTATATTCATGCACCTGCGTGGTAAGAAGAGCACAGGAAGCCAGAGAGCACTGTAGCTTGAATCTGGAGTCCTACAAAGGTCCGAGTGCTGAAGGCTCAGCCCCAGGAAGGTGGTGGAGCTTAGTGGGCCATCTTCAGAGTCACTGGGAGCAGGCTGTCCAAGACAGAGGATCCCTGTCCCTTCCTCTTCTTTTTCTGTTTCACTTCCCAGCCACAAGGTGATCAGGTTTGCTCCCCACATGCTGTGCCAAGCTGTTCTGCCACAGCCCAAAACAAATAGATAGGACATTCAGATTCACAGCTTGTATGAAAAGCCAAGAAAAATTTGCACTTGGACATAAAACATAATTAGCTGCTCGTGGACTGAAACCTCCACAATCATGAGCTGACCTAAACCTCTAGTCTTTATAATAAGTTGATTATTTCAGGTATTTTGTCATAGGGTGCCAAGTAGCCCAATGTAGAGATTTAGTCAGTCATAAGATTTTCTGTCGTGAGATCAATGTAGCTGAATGTTCCTAAGCCACTACTATGGAGAGGTTCACACACTTACAAAGTGGGAGACGGGGGTAAATTGTACCTCCCAGCTCTCAGGTCACTTACTTTTTTCACAGGTGAGAAACCAAGACCTCAAATGAGTGACTTCTCCAAGGTCGTAGAGCTCCATGGACATCACACTTCTGGAACCTCACAGTGCAGCATTATTTACATGGCAATGAGCTACTTTGCATCCAGAATGCCATGCAGGCAGTTACACTTCTCCTTTACTGACTTATGCACACCTTGTCCTTCCAAGCCAGTTCCATTCACCCACATGTTCACAAGCACTTAGCAAACTCAGAATCTTAGGTAACCGTGAAACCACAATATCTCTTGGAGATACAAACTTTCCACTTTCAAAGCTCAGAGTAGCGAGTGGGAAATGGCAGCCTGGCCCCTCCTACACCCCTCTTTTCAGTCAACCTGGTGTCAGAGACCTCTTCAAATGCATTTCACTTTTGGTTCCATCTCATTTGACACTTTATCAACTGGAAATGGCCCTGAGATGGTGTTCTCTCTCAGCTCCATACCTGCCAAAGCCCTCTGGCTCCCCAGCAAGGCAGCTAAGGCTACAATAAGGAAGAGAAAAAGAGTTATGATGATCAGCTTCATTGAGGGTATATAGAATATTAAACAAACCACCCCACCCTTCTTAGGGTTGCATAAAGAGCGAAGAGGGAAGCAAGAGAAAAATGAACAAGCAGGGAACTGTCATCTCTACTTCCATCCTAGAAGAAAGTCTGTCTCATTTGGGTTGAGAATTCAGTGTCAAATATCATATTCTCAAAGGGGTGCTGGATGACAAGTGCCATTTTACAATACCTTGTCTTTAATCAAGCACTCTGCACTTTGTACGCTCTGGTGCAGGGAGCAGGTTCTTGCACATAGTGGCTCTTTGTAGGGAGAGTAAGGTCTTACCCCCCGCATCATAGATGTGTTTATTTAGGGTGCTGCTACTTCCTAAGGTCAAGTTATGAGTTGGTGGGTCAAGGGCAAGGCAGGGCATGTTCCAGGTTCTGGCAGGTCTGGCAGCGTGAAAGGCACCCTATGCAGAGTAACTTAGTTAAACTTGAGGATTGATCTTGGGAGATGAGCTCCAACTCTGCAGTATAGGAAATGCTAAGAAAGAAAAAAAAGTGAGTGCAAGGTTCTTTTAGATCTAAAATGTCCCCAAAAGTCTCCTCTATTCAGAGGTGGTGCTTTTAGAAGATGATTAGATGAGGGGGCTCTAACTTAATCAGTGGTTCAATCCATCAATGCATTTATATCATTATGGGAAGGTAGTGAAGACTTAGGAAGTGGGGCCTACTTGAAGGGACTGGGTTATGGGAACATAGCCTTAGGGACTATCTTGTCCCTGGTCCCTTCCTCTCTGTCTCTGTCTCTCTCCTGAGCTAACATGAGGTGAGCAGCTTTCCTTCTGCCATGATGTTTCTGCCTCAACATAGACTAAAGCAATGGATTCAGCTGACCACGGACTGAAACCTTTAACATTATGAGCCAAAATCAAGCTTTCCTTAAGTTTAAGGGTACTTGCCAAGTGACAAAAAGCTGATAAACACAGATTCCAAGTGACTCAGAAGCCAGAGGTGGTGGCACACATCTGTAATCCCAACACTCGGGAGGCTGAGGCATGAGAATCCTTGAGTTCAAGGCTAACTTTGGCTGTATAATGACTTTGAAGCCAGCCTAAACTACATAGTGAGACCCTGTGTCAAAAACAAACAAACAAAAAACAGGGCCGGGGATTTAGCTTGTGGTTCTGCTGCCTGCCTCTCAAGTGCAAGGTACCGAGTTTAATCCCTGGTACCAAAACAAACAAACAAGCAAACAAACCACACACACAAAACATAAGTGACTCAGAAAGAGATGTGGTGGAGCTAAGAGCTAGAAGAATGAATCTCACCTTTGTGTCCGGTAACAACTCCCCTTAGCCAGAAAGAGGAAACATAAGAGATCCAGTGGCTCCCTTGGGGTGAAGTTTCCTTAGCATATTAGTTCTGCTCTACTTAATCAGTGAAAACAACCCATTTATGCTATCTGCTTCTACTGTGCATCTATTTTTATCTGGTATCAACTGTGTGGGTTTTCCATCATTTCCTTACTTGTTTCATCTGGCCCCAGAGCTCGGAAGAGAGCACCAGACATCATTTCAGTTCTGCCTTCCTGATCCCCCTGCTTTCCAGAAGCTCCATGATCCCTGCGCTGTCTGCTCCCTCTCCCCTTTCTCTCTCCCTTCCATGCCTCCTCCTGCTCCCCCACTCTTGGCTCTGCAAACATCATGCACTTGGGATGTGATGCTTGATTTCTGCCCTGGAGTGAGCAGGGTGGGAAATGTTTCCACTGTCCTCAAACTCTGTCACAAACATTAATGCACTGCATACCACTGACACCCGGGCCCCAGGTTGCCACCCCTGGCATTTTCTCTTTTCTGTCTGATTTGCTTTCAGAAGTTAAATGGTTTCTTTTTTGATATGAAAATTAATCTCTGGACAAAAAGAAATATGCCTATGCTGGGGCTAAATTTGTGTTGTCTCCCAGCACGGCTGTAATTACACTGTAGATCAAACTGACGCCTTCGTTTTCATGGCTTTTTTCCCTCTCTGATGTCCCTGAAGCTGCCAGGACCGCCGGCAGCAGCAGTTTTCATTAGCAGCAGAGCACAGGGATAGGGATGGATGGTCTATGTCAGCCATCATTCCTAGGTTTCCTTCCTCAGATTCTTTTTCTGGATGGACAAGTGCAATTCAGACAGACACAGGATTCAGGCTCCTGAGTTTCCTGCCACAGTGTGGAGGTGAACAAAGGCATGGAGGGGGCCCCCAGGCCTGTTGAC
Organism: Fukomys damarensis; assembly: GCF_012274545.1. Classification (NCBI taxonomy): domain Eukaryota; kingdom Metazoa; phylum Chordata; class Mammalia; order Rodentia; family Bathyergidae; genus Fukomys; species Fukomys damarensis. The sequence continues at coordinate 79,613,092 of NW_022900928.1, forward strand.
AGAACCCTGGTAGATCAGGCTCTACTCTGCTTAGGTGGCAGCAATAGGAAGGGATTGGTGCATTTCCCGAAGTCTCTACACACTTCCCGTTATCATCCTTCCCTCCAAGCCACGTTCACCTGTTAACAGAGATCACTGTGAATTAAAATCAAGGTGCAAACTTGTGAAATAGGGCAGAACCAACGCAAAATTTTCCAGAGTAATGAAAGTGAAGTGGTTTTTATTCTGTATTCATTATTGTGAATTCTAGAGAAATTTCTAGGAAAACTGTGGCCTGTATCATATCTCAACTCCCACAGCCAAATCTACATTGCTTGTACATAGCTCCACTATTATTTGTTTGGTATAATTAGACACTAGGATCTATGGCCCTCAGGCGGACATCTACTCCTTGCTGGTGCACCATGTATTTCTCTCCAAAGCAGCTTATTTGATTTTGACATCTACAGAGTGAATGCAAACTCTTTATTTGCAAGTGTGACTGACAGCCCTTCAGTTTACTTATAATATTCTAGGTCCAAATGAATTGTATGTGAAGAGAGAGAAGTATTTAGCTATGGTTTATTCTTTATAATACCACCTTGGGTGGCAAGAAACTCTCCCAATTAAGTCAAAGCCCAGGAATGAGCTTATATGGTTTCTCAGATTGAACTGGGGGCCAAGGGACATAGGCTTCCATTTTTGCAGACTTGCCATTGGCCCGGAGTGGCCATTCATCTAGTTTTTCCATCTGCCAAGTGCAGTAACCCTCCCACCACCAATCCACAGTAGCAGTGTAAAGATGATTGAGATGCGGTGCCTCACAAACTCTCCCAAGAAAACGTGCTGCTGCCATCTAAATTCTTTCTCACACCCTGACCACCCCCAACATTTTTTAAAGAAGCTAGTATTCATAGTGTTACCATGCACTAGTATATGAGTTACTCACTCTCAGAACTTTACTTTCCCAGTTGAAGAGTGGGTATGACAATGCCTGCCTTGAAAGACTGTATGCAGGAATAATGAGCTGCCACGACTGTATTGGCAGATATTCAACAGTGAGTAGACTTTTATTTCTTTGCATCACCACATGTTGGGTGCACCCAAGCATCACCACACGCTGGGTGCAGCTTGCAGGTCCTTGTCTGTTCTCCTGCTTGCCATGCCTACAGGGGGCTTCCAGACCCGGGGGAGCTCTATGCTACCTCCTGCAACATGTCACACCACAGAGCAGCCTCTCCATTTGTTCCCAGTGGACAGATGTAAAGGTGTTGATGTGTCACATCGGAACTCTGCTCCTCGTTAGAGTGGCAGTGCTTGCCAGTGCCAGAGGAGGGACGAGGCAGGAAAGCATGGCTGCCAATCTGCCCAAGGTTCTGCTTTCCTCTCCCTCTTCAAATACAAACAAATTTCCAAGAGCTTGTTGCAGGTGAAGACCATTTAAAGATCATGAAGTGGGGTGGGGGCTTAGAATGACTGGGAAACACTAATAACGAGGGTGCTCCATGTGGCCTTTCAGACCCAGGAGTGTGATTATTAGACATTTTGGTTTTAATGGAAAGAATCAATGGATTGGGAGCCAAATGTGGATGTAAAGCCTTGCTCTGACACTTTACCTTGCAGAACGCTGAGTAAGTTGTTTTCATTATGGACTCTCAGCTTCTCTATCTACAGCAGCAGGACAATACCACCCTGCTAGGCCTGATGAATGAGAACAGGGTGCTGTAGTTAACAACACAGGTAGGGCAATAAGACTGATTAGTTTCCAGGATCACTGGCTACCACTTTTCACAAGTTATGAAAATTGCCTACATCCATGTGCCTCAGTGTCTACATGTTCAATATGAGGACGATGAGCACTGCCTGCGTAGAAGGGTATGTGGACTCCTAAACATGAGACCCACAGACTCTTAGACACCCAGAGAACACACGTGGTCGGAGAGGATTCCATAGGTTCATTTCGGATAAGTTAACGGTTATTGTTCACATTATTATGTTATTGACTTTAGCTTATTATCCATAAAAATAGGTTGTTCTTATCTACTAACTGGACAGGAACACTGGTTAAACTGCATGTGTGTGTGTTTTTGAGGGCTTATACTAAAACCCACAGAAAATATTCATTTTTTTCAATTGTTTCTTAATTCCTTCCTTTTAATCCATGAGGCACCCCCATCTCTACCTCTCTCCCCACCCCACACCCCCTGCAGTAAAACAGAGCTGCAGGCAGTCAATTTCGAGTCAGTGGGCTGTGAAAAGCAGTTAGAATAATAGTTTATTGACCCTGAATGTGGCAGCTGGAACTGAGGACAGGCTGGTCTCCGGCAGAGCAACATCGTCTCAATGGGGTCCTGATCATCTTTGATCATTTCTGTGACCTTTAAGAGGCTGGGTGTCTGGAAGAAGTCTGCCACCCAACACCTCCCACCCCTGCAGCCGAGTGCGGGGGTGATCGCCTGACCCAGAGTGGTTGGACGGGCTCCAGGGAGGTGGCAGTAGACTGCCAGGAGAGTTCCTGAGCTCCCGTGCTGCATGCAGGAGGGAACCTGCGTCTCCCAGGGCCTTCTGATGCTGGTGCTCCTTCCACATGCCTGAGAACTACAGGAAAACATTCCACTTGGCCAGATTGGCTGTGGCCCTGGGATTTCGCTCCTAAATAATTCCTTGCTTCTTCTTCATTCCCTCCCCAGATTGTGAACATTTTCATGCAATTATAATTGTGAACATATATATAAATTTATCCTTCACATCTATAAAGAATTTCATTGCAAGTATAATTGCAAATTTCTAAAGGTCAAAGCAAAGACTGAGGAAGAAACTCAAAGGAATGAGTGAATGAGTGACGACCTATAGTCTTCACAACTTGTGAATGAAATAAAATATTAGGTTTCATAACCACGAAATACTGCAAATTCAATTAGTAAATTCAAAGTATGTACGTTTTGGAAAACTTTTGCTGTGGGCTTTAGCAACTATTTCTAAACAATTTGTTACTTCATTCCACAAACCCCATCTCTACTGCATTGGTTTAATTTGAATTTCTTCACTTTTTGATCTTTGCATTAAACTACTTATATTGTGATAAAGACATGGCAATGGCTTTTTAAAAGAGCACTAATACAACTAAAGAGCACTTGAGGATCTTTTGGTATTTGAAATCTGAATTATGTTTTTCTTTTTGAGCTGGACAAGTCTCCTCTGAATTATACAGTCTGTGATTTTAGGCCATTTCCAGCATTAGATAAAAGGGCAATTGCATTAGTTGAGAAATGTATTGAGCTCTGTGCTAAACATGTAGGTGAAACAAATTATTTATTTTCACATTTTTTTCCATTTAAAACAAGGAAAGCCTGGTAAACAAGTAGTTCAGAGCATAAAACAGATGCCTGCCATAGTGAATAATCAATGTAAATAGAATTAAGTAAAGTACTATGGGAGAAAAAAGAAAGGAGCATCTATTTCAGTAGAATATAATCCAGGTGAAAGACAAGAATATAAAAATGCAATACCTTTTTATTTTGCAGAGCAAAAATTTGTTAAGTACCCAAATTAAATCTGTATGGAGTGAAGATGTCAGTGTGGATGGTCTACTGAGGAGGTGTGTGAAGGTGGGAAATTCATGGCTGGCACTGGACATGGCGCTCCACTGCCTCCAGCTGTTCGTGCATTTATGTGAACCGTTTGGAGTCCACACCTGGCTTAGTCACATAGCTCAATCTGAAGGGAGTTCAGAAATGTCATCTTTATTGATTTTTCTCTCCCAAAATATTTCCCCTTGTTTCAACAAAATTTGAGACTTCATGACAACCTCCCAGTCCTGGGTGTATCTTTAACAAAGACTTAGTGAGCTGTGTCTTTACTATTAGCCCTTTACTAATTTTGTTTCAGTGGCTCTTGTTAATATTGATTTATTTTAAAACTAAAAAGAAGTAACTCTTAGTTAGGATATATCCATGGCCAGCATTTGATAATCATTTAAAAACTCATTTTGACACATCTTATAAATTTTAAGTTTACAAAATTTCCTTTAAAATCCCCATATGGCATTTTTTGGAAGCCAGGTGTGGCAAATCTCCATAAAAGTTATAAACAAAATGAAAGCAAACATATCACACCACCAGAGCCTTCCTAGTACTATATCTAGAGGGGGTAATTTCTTATGGGTAATAAATTTATGTTATAAATGATCTCAGGATCACAGATTCTATTAAACTCTGTTGCCACATGGAGCTCCCACAAAGGACTTGGCCAGAATGGAGTTGCATCCCCTGGAGTAGAGACTTACTTCTCTCCAAATAGATTTGCAGCCCACTGCACCTTTGAGTGTTTTCCTTCCACGACTCAAGAAGAATAGGTAAAAATCAGTAAGATGGGGAGATCGTGTTTAATAGGGAAAATAGCTGTTCTTATTTTTCTGAATATTGGATATATTGTTTCAGTATATCACAAACTAGGGTTTTAGAAATACTTGGGGGCAGAATTATCGTATTAGGACAATTCCCTAGTACCTAGAGCACTCTACCTTCTAGTCTGTGCTTTCTGTGGGAATGTGCATTTCCTTGTGGTACACACCGGCTCACTATTATTAACAACCTGCTGTTTCTAATTGGCTTCTAAATGAAGCCTACATGTATGCTCATTCTAGAAGCTCTTGATGTTCCAAAATTAGCTTAGAGCTGAGGAGCAGGTCTTCTTCAGTTTCCTGTCTTTGGAGATGCTGACTTTTTCTGCAACTGGAAGGGAATCTCTTAACCTTTCCTGATTTCTGCATCTGTGAATCAGAGTTAATTATTTCTAACATTAAGGGGCTGAGGAGAGGATTAATTTGTTAATGTTTGTAAAGTACTTTAGATACATGAAGTACCAAGTATTACTAAGTTTCCTACAAATAAATTGGTATTTGGAATCTACAGGGACTAAATAATTGACTTTCTGTAGCAAGTCTGTGAAAATGTGGTTTTTTACCTATCAAACATTTATACAGAGATTATTATTTGTAATATAGAACAGGCAAATCAACCTCTCTTTCCTACTTATTGTAATAAAAGCATAAAAGAAATGACTGTCATTAGAAGCAAGCTAAGTTTCTTGGGGGAAATTGTTCCCCAATTTCAAGTATTGCTGGCAACTTCCTCTTTGAGCTGTCTGTAGAAAGCCTGTCAGAAAAGTGAAATAAAGAGAGAAATCCATTCAGGAATTGATATGCAGTAGACAATTGATGTTTTAAAAATAGAGAATTTTCTGATTGTGTTCTCCCTAAACTCTGGTGGAGAGGTACTGTGTGTCTTTTGTAGTTATTTGAGGACAAACTACAAACTTGATGCACTGCCCAGCATCTTCAGGACACTGGAGTAGATTGTGGAACTGATTTGACTTTTCCTTAGCCCACAGGTACACAAATCCTATTCTTTCTATATTCCTCTATGATCACACCATGTTGGTGAGTCAACACAAGCATTTTTATCATGCTGGATTGCCGAGAGCCGACCTCATACTGTATTAGCTGGCCATGGCTGTAGGTGCCCATGTGACTTACTGTCAGACAGAGGATTAGACAGGTTCACAAAAGGTGATTTAGCCTAAGTCACTTCTGCAGCGTAGGAAGGGATGGCATTCCTTAAACTAACCCTGACACACAAAGGCATGAACTTCCACTGGGGCTGTGCTGACTTGCTCTTTGATTGATGGTGCTAGCAGAAACCACTTTGTGGAGTTATAGCCTTGGGTGACAATGATCATGGCTTGTATTACTGGGCTGTATTTCCTAGAGTTCTCCCTATAAGGCTCAAAAGGATTCTTAAAGTGAACAAACTGGACAGGAAATTAAGAGGTGCCATCCAAGGACCTTGGTCCTTTCAGGTTAATGACACTATCCTCTTCTTGCAAATGGGAGAATTATCAATACCTACCACCCATCCTACAAGATGAGTTGGAGGAAATAGAATACCTAGGAAGAAATGGCAGTTAAAAGCCCTATACAGGTCCAGGGATTTAGCTCAGTGGTACCTCCAAACGCCTCACAAGTGCAAGGTCCCAAGTTTCATCCCTGGTTAAAAAAAAAAAGGTCCTATACAAACATCATGAGGTCAGAATCAGTGTTTTTTTTCATGTGGTCAGAACTTGCTCCCAGGGTTAATATTCTCATATTTCTCTACTCTACCCTCATCCACTTCAGTCTCCATAAACAACCAGTGATACACACAGAAAAGAATGAAAGAAGTAGCATCTAGATCTCAATTCCCCCTTACTAATTAATTTACTGAGGTAGTCTTAGCCAAGCCACTTGATCTTAGTAGCTCAGTTTTGTAATCTGTGAAATTGGGGTAAAAAATACAACCCACAGCGTTGTGGTTTGGGAAAAATGAGACGCTCATTCTATTATAAAAGTTTTACAAATATGATGTGATTATCAATCTTTGGTTGTAAATATCTTCGGCTGCAAGGGAACCTAACATCCTTACAGATAATTAGAGAATTTGTAGAACTGAAATAAATCCTCCAAGGGTAGGGCGTGGCAGTGAACCATGTTTTATTTTTGTTCACAAAATGAAGAATTTCAGTATAATATGCTCACTTTCTCTTTCTACTGCAACTTCTAATGCTAAGGTTGCTGGGCAGGTCCCAGCAGAACTGGGATGGTGAGGGAAATCAGGGGGATTTCAGTTCACTCTGCCCGACATTTCATTTGTCCCCTCTTTGGGAGTTTTCATATTCTCCAACTCCAGGGGTCAAATGGAAGAACAAGGTAAGTAGGTATGGTAGAGAAAAAAAGTCTTTCCCTCAGAAGGTGACTTTTGGGACTGGTAAGATTTAATTTATTTCTTTGAGACAGCCATCAGGGACCCAAAATCTTTCACAGAGCTGATTGGGTACATTTTGTGCCTGCTAGAAGGACTTGAACACACACTACTGTTTTTCAACCCTAGAAGAGAGAAAGACTGTCTAGTGAGGATCACTCTGCTGCCTTGTATGTGGGGATAGGATGTAGCAAAATTGGTGAGGTGGAAGTTTTACAGACAGGAAAGAAGGAAGCCACAAAGAGAAAGGAAAAAGGTGCTCATTAATGCATTTCTTCATTATGTACCCAGGCACTTAGTTTGGCTTTCTTGATCCATATGGTATAATTTTCCAAATCAAGATAAGCATGAGGCATGCTATCTCCTCCCGTACAATTTAGAGTTTCAGGTTGTGCTCAGATGGATAGATCTGTAAGTATGCAGAGACACTAATAAGCCTATGCATTTAAATAACCTTTCTCTTCCAAGGAACTCAGCATTTTGTAAATGATGGGACACTGCTGGGATTTTTTTTTCTACTTCAAATACTTGGCATTCTTATAAAACTTTCAACTTCAGTGTTGTCCTTCCCAGGTCTAGGGTACCCTCAGGAAAAATTCATCAGTGGTAATGATGTCAATAAATTATTACAGCAAAGAGTTAATTATACTTCGGAAAGGGGTAAGAGATCCAGAGTTGAGATCTTGATTCATTACTTCCTAATTTGCTGAAATAACCCTAGCCAAATCACTTAATCTTAGAAACTTGACATTGAGATAAAAATATCTAGCCTACAGAGTTGTGGCAAGAAAAAAGGAGAGACATCTATTTCATCACAAAGCTTTATACAAATATGATAGGATTATTATAAACATTTACTGGAAGCCACTACCTCCCTTAGGAGCAGTTCACTTTTTATACTAATATGCCAGAGGGAAACTAAGGCATAGATGGAAAATATAGTTTCTTCTTACTACAATCTATAAACTAACAACTCTAAACTACTCATGCAGTCAAAACTCTCCTGTGAGCTCAAGACTCACTCATTGAGACGCTGGTGGAATAACTAATAAGCACCCATGCTCGGCATCTCTTCTGAGTTTTTCTGCCAGAACTATTCCTTCTCCTGAGCTTTACCTGCTGAAATTGTCCCCTTCTTCCAGCTGCTGCCACAAATATCTGTGCCTTTAGACTGTGCTTCCTAAATCTTTTTCCCATTCAGACTACCATTCAGATTCTGAGTCAGACTACTGACATAATTATGAAGCGTTTCCTAAATCTCTATTAAATTCAATAACTGGGTGACTGGTCTCTATCCCCGGTCCTCTTTTACCTTATCTCTGAAATCGTCTTCTACCTTCTTCCCAGAGTGATGGGACTAACATACCACAAAGCCATGCCACTTCTCGGTGTAAAACAAGCCCACTTGTCCACAGCACTAATAGAATAATCTTCAACCTTTTCATCAGGATGCAGAGGGCTTTGCATCATCCAACTTCTCAAACATCAGCCAGCTACCAGTTCTGCCTCTCACTGGAATTTCTAGCAATGCAAAAGGAATTTTTTGAAAGTCCCATGCAATCTTTCAAGTTCCTACCATTGAAATTCTATTCTTTTTCCATAGAATCCCCATTCTCCTGTCTCTCCTCGGTGAGCTCTGCACTATTGGTGATATCTGGCATGCTATCACCAGGACACAGCTGGCCCCTGCCCACTGTGCCATTGTGATTGACAATAGGACTCTCTTCGGCACACTCAAGGAAGCCCATGGCACCCTCAGCCTTCCATAGCAACTTTACTCTTACTTGATGCGTCGTTTTTATCAGAGCCTGTTGGTTGACTTCAAGAAGTTTCAATCTCACTGTATATACAAGAGTGAAAGTGGCAAGGCTAAATTTATTCAATTCTGCATTAAAATTGTACTTACTTGTTTATACAGTCACTCAACGAGCTCTATCAAGGATTTGCTGTGTACCAGGTATTGTAGTAGGCTCTATGCAATGCATTCGTAAAGGGGGTTCTTTTTTAGGTGTCCCATATGTGCCCACATAATACAGAAATTTAAACACGACCCTGCCATTTTGCTACCAGTTCCATGGACAGAGTACTAGGCTCAGCGGAGAAAGATTCCTACCAGCAGGCGGCAGTACAACTAAGCAGAAGCCCCAAATATAGCTAAAGTGCATTAGGAGCTTGGTCTTGGATTAATAATATTCTAAAGGCTTCCTATTTATATGCAAAAATCTATATGTCTTTGCCTTTGAGGATCAGACTAGCTCTATTCATCCTCCGTTAATGGCTTTGTAAACACTGTGCCTTGCTTGACCTGGTCCCCTTCTCCCTGTGCCCATCTATTGCCTCTTACACCATGAAGTAATTTTTATTTTGATTGCATTCATTTCCTATAAGGAGAGAGCCTCAGAGTGTATTGTACATCAGTTCAAATGACTTTCTGTTCTGAGAACGTTCCCAAGGGGGTGCAATTCTTTTAATTTATCTAACCTGATATGCTTTTTCAGACTGTCTTTCCTCTGCAAAACCGAATGGGAGAAGACAGCTCTCCTATTCATTCTCTGTCTCTTTCTCTTTCTCTCTGTCTCTGCCTCTGTCTCTCTGTCTCTGTTTCTCTCTGTCTCTGTGTGTGTGTGTGTGTGTGTGTGTGTGTGTGTGTCTTTGTCTTTCTCTCTCTACCCTGGAGACCTGGGCTCATAAGTGTGCATGGACCAAGGTGGTAAGTTTCAAGTATATCACCAGCAGCTAATGTCATCGATGCCAGACCACATCTACCTTTCTCTGGGGTGTACTGCTACAGGCTACTGCCTGTTTTGCTTAGATTGAGAAAAAGGAGAACAGTGTACTGTGTATGTATCCCCAGGACATGGAATCATGACTGCTGCATATTAATAATAAACTCTGTGGGCACTACGACAGATCAACAGGAGTGAGCATCAGAGAAGGCAGAATGGATGAGACAATTTTACATCCCAATCAAAAATTTTTTAAAAAATTCAATGTGGAAAGTCTTTAAGTAATTAAAGGCCTGGGCTTAAGCATTACACCGACCTGGGTTTGCACCCCAATTTGACTATTTCCTAAGAATGTGACCTTGGAAAAATTAATATGCTTAGGCTATAGTTTCCTGGCAGGTAATAAAGAGATGATAATTATCTCTACCTCCTAGAGTTGCTACAAAGATTAGATGACATGGAATCTGCAAGAACTCAGCCCAGTATCTGCCACCAACTGAGCATGCAAACAGGGCAAGAAGAATAGAAGTTATTAAATTTATAAAATTAGTACTATTAGGAAATCGTTATTTTTCTCTTTACAACTGATGAAAGGATCTGACTTCTTTCATATGTGGAGGTCTTTGCTTCGACCTCCTTACTCGCAGTGACTTATCTCCATTCTATACTTAGTTCCTTTTGTTGTCATTGTTTTCCAACAGAGTCTCAGGGCTGTTCGCTGCAGTGTCACAGGGCAGGAACTGCACCTGTGCTTCCTGTGTTTAGCAGATTTCCTGGTAGAGTCATGGTTCCATGGGTGCCATGAAGGAAGATAGGTGAGCTATCCAGGAGCCAGATGTCCCTTTGTTTCCTGAAGGGCCACTGTCCTTGGGTAACAAATCGTCAGGCACCTGTTGACAGTTGATGGAGAGAAAGCACCAGCATAATACATATTCCCATTTCTCTCTAATTTGGTCTTTCTTGACACCTGTCTTGCATTTAGTTTCAAAAGAGACATGTTTTCCTTTTATCTGTGAAAGTGGGGAGGGAGTACCTTTGTCCAGGGATGTTATATGCGGTTGTTCAGGCTGCATTGTACACAAATCTATAAATCTCCATGTGGCAGCCCTGAATTTTCTTCAGTGTCTAGTGAGAGACCCACAACAATATCACATTAAGTCAAATGCACATTGTCACATACCCATATATTTCTACTGTCAGGAAGAATGTTACTCTAGCAACAACTTCATCTCCTCCTTCCCTGCAGCTTGCCACTTTAGCCTGCTCTACAAGTTGCTGTAACCATCACGGGGTCCTGGTTCTTGCCCCAGCCTTCTTGTCTCTATATGGTACCTCTGTCAACTCAACTCTTCATGCCTAGGACCCAGCAACATCCTGCCCTCCCTTCCCTCTATTCTTGCTATCTAAGTGATCATCATGTCCCCATTGATGTTGCATTCAAATTCATGTTGAATTCCTCCATTTTCACTCTTTCCATCAGAGCAACAGCCTCTGACTAGCATATCAATCTCACCCTCATGGAAACCCTCATCACTGGAGCCTGAGGTAGATCCTGAAATCATGAATTAGCTTGTACTGCACCTATCTGTGAATTTGCATTCCACTTAGAAGCAAATCATCCCATGACTGGGAGAACTGGGTTGCTTATGGCTCTGCTTGTGGTTCCAAGAGAGCAGCACATGTCACCCTTCCAGTTCACGAATTCCAAACTTTTCCTCACTTTTCCCACTCAGCACACAGTCTTTGTCTCCCTCACTCCTCGTCACCCTACAAGGCCATGTTTTAAATGTACTTATTGCAGAGAGCACATCTCTCACCACCTCATCAAATTTGGGTGTTCTCTGTTATTCCCTTAGTGGGACTGACTGATTGATATTTTAATGATACTTATTATTATTTGTAGCTTTATAGTTACATATACATATTTATTTAATATCACTCTTACACTAGGTTATAAGTTCCAAGTCTTTCAGGGATCAATTATTTATTTTCTACTTTATATTTAATGGCTATATGCAGTACTTGATGCTCAAAAAATTGCTTAATAAATGGAGATGCCAACTTTTACATTATTTTTCTGAGTATTTTAAAACTCAGTTGACTTCAGAGAAATTCAAGCTGAAACTACCATAAGAAAATACTGTATACTTACAATAATGGCTAAAATGTAAAAAACTAACCATAGCCAAAAATGTTGGCAAGAATGTAGAGAAACTGGAAAAAAAATCACACATTGATAACTGGAATGTAAAATGCTAGAATCACTTTTTTAAATTAAATGGCCCTTCCTTATAAAATTAAATACACAGCTATCAAATGACCCAAATATTTTACTTCCTGATATTTTTAAGACATATAAAACCATATGTCTATCATATAAAGACCTATATAAATATGTTGATAGTACCTTTGTGTCATAGAAATTTGTAAAAAACTATATCCATCAATAATTAATGGGTAAACAAGCTATGGTAATCCAATGGAATATGACTCAGCAATAACAGGGAGAAACTATCGATGTACTGAATCACATGGATGAATCTCAAGTCACTACAAAAAGTGAAAGAAGCTAAATACAGAAGACAGCTCAACAAATCCATTTACAGGAAACTCTGGAAAGACAAAACAAATCTATAGAGATAGCAGAAAAGTGGTTGTTTGGGGCTGGAGAACCATAGGGATTGATTGCAAAGGACACAGGTAATTTTCTGGGGCAACAAGAAATTTCTCTGGATTGGTGTGGTCGTTACACAGGAGCACACACTCATCATAATGGTAAATGGTTACATTTGTGGTGTATAAGTTATACCAGAGCGAAGTTGACTAAAAAACACTGAACTGAGCACAACAGGGCACAGCAGCTTTAAATGGATGTACAGATAGGTAGTGTTTCACTCTAGCCTAAGAGTAACCCAAATTACCCCCAGGGTAAATACTGGAGAAGCCATCAGAAAAGAAAGCAATTAACATTTTCCCTGGCAGCATTTTAAGTTGGTCTCAGCCAAATGAATTTGGGAGCTCAAGCCATTAAGATATAGATACAGATGGACAGTATTTAGGGTCACCAGAAAAATGATAAATGGCAGCTAAATTTCAATTTCTGATAAACAAGTAAGTTTAGAATATATATTTCTCATACAGTATATGGGACACACACTGAAACTATTCTTACATCTGAAATTCAAATTTAACTGGGCATCCTGTATTTTTATTTGCTAAACCTGGCAACTTTTCCAGTGTCCCATATTATCACAGATGCAGAAAGATTTTCTTTCGAACATTTTTTGCATTTTTGATGCCACTCACAAGGAAAATTGGAAGCAATGCTATATAGTGGAAATAATGTGGATTTTGGAGTGAGTCAGACCTTGATTTTTATCCCACATTTGCCTCCTTGCTCTGAGGATTTGGCCAAATTGCTTAGAATTTCTGAAAAAATTATGACAGTGACATCTAACTCAAAGTTTTACTTGAGGCATGGCAATAGAAGGATTGGGATGTGTCACTCTAGTGTAGGGGATTCTGTTTCTGAACCCACTGAAGACCTAGTTCGACCAGTAGAGATTGGTGTCTCAACCTCTAGGATCTATACAACAGGAGGCAAGTGCTGCTCCTTGTCAGTATTGTCTGGAGAGGTTCTCTCCTTAGACGTCACCATTAATGCCCACACTCACTGGGGAAAAGGTGGGTGTTACAGCAGGGTTGGTAGAGACGAACTGAAACGTCCTGTGCACTACCTGTCCATCCTTCTTGAAGGCAAGGAAAGAGTTGTCCATTTGAGGAGGGACCAGTGATCGTGAGCTGCTCTGTAGAAACTGGAAGGGTTTCCTCATCTTAGAGAATTGCAATCTGTGATTATTTTATCCCAGGAAGTGGAGGAAAGACTGTTCAAAGGGACAGGTGGAAACTGCTTACTCCTCCAACTTGCTTTACCTGACAATAACACAGAGACCTGAGGGCACTGGGTGAAATTTACAACCAGTAAATTCTCAGCCATTACAAGGAAATGCTTCTTTGTCTGCTGTGCACTTGCCTGCTGTGGGAGGTCACTGAAGCAGAACTTGGGACTGTGTTTAAAAAGGGGAGCCAGAGATTTTATGATCCATCACATTTTGGCAGGTGATACAGCTTAGAGCCAGGGCCCAAATTCCCTGTGGCGCCTGGAGTGACAGCAAGCTCCTTCATACAGCACAGACTGCCTCTGCACAATATAGAGCCACTTCTGGCTCTATTTGGTCCTAACTCTCTTTCATTCAAGGGAAAGGGTGGCATCTTTAGAAACAGTTATGTGTCCTTTGTTGTTCTAATTTTTGCTTAGCATGGTGCATGGAGGAGGATTCCAGCTCCTGCTAGAAGGTCCCATCTCTTTGCACTGGAAAATTTGCTCCTTTCTTTGGCCTTTTTGTCCTGGATCTGCATAGGTCTGATAGAGACCTCTGCAATTGCTAAATTATATGTTTTCACACCATCTCTTCTTCCACTCCTCTAATACCTTTATGACTAGATCCTAGTGTTACATGTCTTTTGTTGGAACTCTGTCATGCATGAGCCCCACCCGACCAGCTCTCTAGGATGCACCTGGGCAGGTCATTTTCCCCACAGGTTTTTGCCTGTCACACCTCGCCTCAGAGCTGCTGATGCATTAGCCCAGGCCTAGGAAGGTGCATGGTTAGGGCCAAATTGAGTGGGAGAATATTTTGGTCCTGGCTCTCCTCTTGCTGTTCCAGAACCCATTTCCAGGGCTGTGCCAAGTTCACATTCAATGCCAAGTGAGATGGAACAGAACCAGAAGGAACCCCGTTAACTTACCAGGGTGTGATCTTCCAGATTCCCACTGCATAACAGAAAGTTACATCCTCAAGGGTTTATTATTATTGCTATTACTGTGTGTATGTGTTTAAACAAGATGTTATCCCCCACAATACTCATTCTAAAATCAGGACTCTGTGTCCTTTAATTATTTTATAAAAATACTTAACCAGAGTAGGGGCACCAGAGCAAAGATTCTTAGAATTTACCCAAGTTGAAAAAAACAAACCTACTTACCCCAACATTAAAATACAGAGAATATTTTTAAAATCTCATTAGGAAAAGGATATTCTAGGAATTAAATGTGCACAAGGGACTTAAAATCTGGCTATTTACTAGGTTCAAATTGTGAACAGGGCTGGGGATTTAGTTCAGTGTTTCTGCCACCTGCCTCGCAAGTGCAAAGACCTAAGTTCGATGCCCCATAAAAAAAAAAAAAAAAATTGTGAACAGATATCCACTAAGAAATTGATTTTGTAAATGGGCCATATCTTAAGGAATTTCTAGATGGTCATCAAACATTGCAGGTTTCTGCTGAGAGCAAATAACCTTGCAACCTTACTTCAGCAGCACAAAGAGAAGCCTAAGATAAATACCCAATACAGATTGTTTGTCCTAACTATTGTCCTAACTCATGACGAAGAGTAAGCTTTAAATATATAGCTACAATTAATACTATTCTTTTTCATTTTCTATTTTGACCTTTTAACCTGACTTCTGTCTTATTTTCCAAACTACTTGTTACTAAATATAATCATGTTGGATTGTAATTTAGGCATATATAATTTCTAGAGATTTTGGAGAAATTTAATTTTATTTACATTAAAAAATGGATCATACTTTACATTCACTACCAAATATTGTCTGTGAAGAAATATTCTTAGAGGAGAGAGAGAGAGAGAGAGAGAGAGAGAGAGAGAGAGAGTGTTTCTCAAGTAGTAGATAAATAAATCTAGGTTGACCAGTTTGGTGCACTTAGAGTTTCTGAATCATACTTTCTCAAAGCACATATATGTCTAGGTGGTCCAGACAGAATCTGTGACTCTCAGAAATGAGAAATCATCCATTTCCTTTGGAATAAGGTTTCAATCTTAACTTCTCTATGTATTTTATTTTGGGGATTTGGGCTAGGATAATCCAATAAGAAGAAGGGATGCATCCTTATAGCTGCTATTTGGAATACATTCTTTGAAAGCCTTTTCACCGTTATGATTCTACTTAAAACATTGCAACTGTAATGAACAGGATCACAGCTGTGCTATCACATGCACCAGGAGGACACAGGCACATGATCTTACTATGTCCTCTGTACTCCAGCACTCTTCACCGGCATATTTATAAGTCCTCTAAAAAATTGCTTGAGGCTCTTTGTAGGGAAGAAGAAAATAATCCCATCCTCATGGTTCCAAGTCAAGTATTCCTGGGGCTGCAAAACCAAAACTACAGAGCCTAAGATTGCCAGGCATTCTGGAACCTGAAAGCAAACAGAAGACAATCAGCAGTTTACACAGACCTGCAGATCTTATTCAAACATTCACTGGGACCTGGACATTTTCATTCACTTACCAATTTTTCTTTCATCTCTCCCTTTTTTTAGCTTTTATGTCTTCCTCTTTATATCAACTCCTTTTGGGGGGAACATGTGCTTATGTTTGTAACAACAATGCTATTTTCCTAGAGTAACAAGTTCACAATCATTAAAACAAATTTGTAAGAGTTTAGGAAGAAGGCTGCTCTTTCAGATAAGCCCAATTGCCTGGCAGCTCTCAAGTCCACTTATTTAACTTCTGTCCTGGCTCAACTGGGCTCATTTTCACAGTTGCTACTAAACTTTGTGGTAAAGAATATGCTTTATCTAGATCATTAATTCACCTTCCTGAAAATGATAAGATAGGAAGCAAGAATTATTCATTCAAACTTTGATCTCAAGTGGATTTCTCTCTCCAGGAAGGGATCCAACTTTCCTTTTTACTTTTAGTGCTTTTCAGGTGTTCTTTATAAAAGAGGGAGAGACATGAGAGAGTGTTAATGAAAAAACTAAATAACTCTCTGAACATGAACCCATCATCTGAAAAACAGAAGCTAATTTTGAATTATGAAAGGAGGCTGGATCACAACTCACCACTGAGAAATAGAGGGAGGGAAAATGGTGCTTGGGAAGTCCAATTATTTCTGAACCAGAGACAGTCTTATTAAGTCAGGCAGAAAATTAATTAGGCTAATTAGAAAACCTCATTGGAATTCAGCAAGGAGTTGTGAGAGGGAACATGACAACACTGGATGTGTTGGGAGAGGGAGTAGGATCTGGGGGAGAGAGAGATGAGTTTTTCGGGAAGCAATTGGAGGGTGATTCACACATGGCGGTGATCATGGGTCACTTCAGAGGGAAGCCGCTGCGTTTTTATAGACTTTCTGTTCCCAGTTGTGGGTCTTCACTGAGTATTAAAAATAATGTCTGCTGTATGTTATGGGGGGATGAGAAAAAAACCCTACGATTTATTCTGAAGCTTCAGTGGGATTTTATATTTATTTTGGTATTTCCGATATGCTGGTTCATCAGCATAGCGCATTGTTAAAAAGTGCTGGGTGGGTGGTTTTTTATCTTCACGGATTTATGGAGTCCTTAAAACATCTGTTCCGTTCTGATTCCCCCGCTCAGTACAAAGATGTTAGTCAGGGGAAGCGGCTCCCACTGCACCATTTCAGAGCACTGACGCTGACAGCCAGTAATAGAGATCACCCTGCTGCAACATCCCTGGGGCTGGGGTGGGAAAGGCAGGGGATTCCACCTCCAGGGAAGGCACGGGGACACTTAGTTCCAGTGCTTTGCACAGGGGTTCATAAGTTGCCCAGGAGGGGCCCCAGGAAGGGGTCACTGAGGCTCAGGGGGCTGAGGAGGACAGGGCAGGTCAGAGGGCCTGAAGAGCTGCAGCCCAGGATGGTGCGGCTAAATCCACATCTGACCTGGAGCGCTGGAGGAATGACCTCTTTCTTCTGGGACTCCTGGGAGAGGAAGAACCTTGCTCTGTCCTGTTAATTCCGTCTTTCATTGTTTTCAGGAAAACAGGCAAAACCCAGCCAAACCTACTAGATAGAGAGAATCTCAAGAGCAGACATGTTTTCCATAGGTGGGAGGTAGGAGAGAACTCTCGATGGAACCAGATACTGCAGTAAATCAGAGACCCCATGACCTACCGGAAGGAGGCAAGAAAGCTGAGCTGACTGCCTGTACTTGTGGCCCTGCTAGGGTGAGGCTTTTTCCGAGATCACTGACTCATTTGTCACAGCCACCAGAGACATTACATGTTGTTAGTCGCATCTCGCAGGAAGTAACAAAGACTTGGGGTATATTTGAGTTACACGGTGTTATAGACTGAATGTCTGGTGTATATTATAGGCAAAAAAAGAAAAAGGAAACTCATATTCAAAGCCCTAATCCTCAATGTGATGGGCTGTTGAGACAGCCTTTGACAGGTAATTAAGGTTCAACAGAGTCACAAGAGTGGGCCTTGTATTGGGGGTTAGTGCTTCCGTAAGAAAAAGAAAATAAAGAGCTCTTTCTGCTGTGTGAGGATACTGAGAAAGTAGCTGTCTTCAAGCCAAGGAGTCAGAACCTAACAGTGCAGGCACCTTGATCTTGGACTTTCACCTTCATAGCTGCTGACTAATACAGAATGCCAGGGTGGCTTGTTTTCAAAGGCCCGGTAAGTTCAACATGATCACAGACTTCCAGGGGTAAGCTCAGTGGTATCTGAGGAGCAGACAGTCTTTGGCTATGTTTCCCTGGGTCTCAATGCACCAGTGGCAAGGAAAGTCCTTCAGAAGGTTCATGTGCTTCTAGGACCTCCTTAAATTCCTTAGTTGCCTACATCAGAAACCTACTTTTACCTTCCTCTGGGAAAAGATAGAGAGTATCTTCCTCACTGGACTGAAGGGTGAGCTACTGGAGACAGGGACAAAATCTGGATGCCCGGGGTTGAATTCTTAGTGTCCTTCATCCCTGTAGCAGTAGAGGACACATACAGATGGCAACACAGTCTCCCCACAGGCCAAGGGCATGTCAGAGATGCATGTTGGAAAATTACGACCTGAGCTTGTGGGGCTCAGCCTTCCCCAGTCCCAGCAGGTGCGATGGCCTCCTGGCCCTTCCTTGGCTTGGACTTCTTCTGAGGCCGCACTTTTCCAATCATTAGGTTTGCCTGTCAAGCTGAGCCAAATAATGAGACAGAAGTCAATTAGTTCTCCCCAATAGACTGCTCCTCTGTCTATTCCCAGCCTCCCAGGTGACCCCATTATGATAATGGCCCATCCTGACTGCTCTCAGAACAGGCCTGATGGAGAAGTGAATATTTCCTTCAAATGTGAGTTACAGCAACACTGGCTGACTATGGCTCTGTTCCCTGCTGGCTCTGGACAGGAGCCTTCTGCCTCCCCATTGTCACTGCTGAGCGATGCCATGTGCTTATTCAAACTGCACGCTGCTGGCATCCCAGGAACATCTGACTGTGCCATTCATTCCAATAAAGGGCTCTGCTCCACTGACACCCAGGGAGACAGGTGGACTCAGAGCTCGAGCTGCATTGCTGTCATCCTTGTCTCAACTCAGTCTTTGGAGCAGGTGTCCATTTTATGTCTGCAGGTAAATGAAGGTGTCCCTTACCCCAGACCTTCATAAACACTTTCCTAGAGAGTGTAGGCAGCCTGTTTGCACACTTGTGAGAAAAAAATATTAACAAATCAGTCATCTTCGTATTTGATTTAACACCAAATATTTTAGTCTTTCCAAATATTTGGGCATGTTAATATTGTGATAACACAACTAACTGATTGCTTTAGTAATTTTAAAAATAGTATCACTCTCAACCTCTGGCAAGAGTCTCATTCCATATGCACCCTTTAGTCACTGACTCAGTGTAGGTAGTCCAAGAGTCATTATATATTTAGCCAAGACTAAAGCTAAACTTTGAGCTTTAAATTTTAAAGCTAAACACAGAGATTGAATGCATGTCACAGGTGACAGGCAGTTCTATAGGGGATTATATTATCAAGTGGCTTACAGCCTCAGACAAATCACTGTGCATTCTTGGGTGATAGACTCAAAATCCATGGCTCAATCCAGAATTGAAAGCTCCCAGTCAGGGTCCCTTATTCCAGGGCCCACATTGTTTTGTGCTTTCTGTCTACAATATTTTTTTGTGTACTGCTTAATGGTTTCCTTTTCTCTCCCATTCTGTAAGCTGCTTTATATAGCGCATGCCCCTGTAGTTCTGGGATAATTTATTATTTAATTATGTAACCATTACATAATTCTTCAGCGTTAGCCTTCAGTGTTTCCATTGTTTTTAATGTAACTGCTATCAAGGCATGCAAGTTTTATTTATTGTTTCCATTGAGGAGCAATAATTATGTAACTCTGCAATTCTGCAACTATTATTTCTATTTGTTTAATTACATAACTATAACAATATTAAACCTCTAAAACATTTGGTGATAGATTTATGGAGAAGATGCTAGCAGACAGCAATAATAATGATATATCACAGTAATAATACAACTAAATAATAGTATTAATATTAATATTAATGGCAATAATGGTAATAAGCAGTAACATTACCATTTACTTTTTCTTCGTGCTGTATTTGGTCTCGTTAATGGGTTCTTTCCCAAGTCTCTGTGGTTAATTAGCTATATAACATTTGGTACTCAGCAGTGGGTGCAACCTCATTTCCAAACTGTACCTGGCAAAGCTATGCTTTATAGAACACCAGATGGAATGGGCCTTCTTTACAAGGTTTAGAGTGGGCAAATCTCTCTCTTCCCCATGTCACCTGGGGACTTTCTATTGATGGGAAACTGTGTTGAGAGACACAGATGCTGCAGAATCCCAAGACTTTGA
This sequence comes from Fukomys damarensis, assembly GCF_012274545.1. Taxonomy (NCBI): domain Eukaryota; kingdom Metazoa; phylum Chordata; class Mammalia; order Rodentia; family Bathyergidae; genus Fukomys; species Fukomys damarensis. The sequence continues at coordinate 79,633,299 of NW_022900928.1, forward strand.
GATGTGTTTGGGATGCAGGTGTTGAGTCACTGATGAACCATTACAGTGGAAAGAACATGGGATTTGGATTCCAACAGATCTGGATTGAATTCTGGCTCTGCCACTATCTGGGTAACCTTGAGCAAGTTACATAACCTCTGCGGATTACAGTTTCCTCTTACCACCATCTTTTCTTGCAAGGATATTAGGAATTAAATATAATACAGTGTGCCAGGACTTAGTGTATATGATTGATGTTATCTGCAGCTATTTGTTGGAGCTACTGGTTGATAAGATGAAGAGTAAACACATGAGTCAAGGTTGGTCTTTTGTAGGAACACCTAGTCCTAACCTCAAGTCAGGGCGCAGCCCTCTCTCCAACAGGCTTCCAAAACCTCCGTAACAGTTATAAAGAGTTAACATTTCACACAGTAAGTGATCATTGCACACTAGATTTGTTGCACCCTAAAACTGATTTAATCGTCATGATTTTCCTAAGAGGAACTGTGATTATTAGGCACAGAAGTGTTGTGCCCCTTGCAGAGTCCTCACGGTGCATTGGTGGGGTGCCTGCATGGGTCCCAGCCAGCCTGTCTCCAGGTTGATGTCCCAACAGCTTAAAGAGATTTTGTGAGTGCCACTTCCCTCTGCAGAAGCAACTACCTGCATCCTGTCCTGGCCCACTAGAGTCCATTCTGTACAGAGCACTCAGCCTGACCATCTTAAAATGTAAATCATCTGTCATTATTACCTTTTTATACTGTCTAATGGCTTTTCTTTACTCTTAAAATGAAGCCCAACCTGCTGTCAGGCCTAAATCTAAAGATTTTTATGATCTACCTTGATTACTATTCCAAATTCACTTCCTCCCACTCTCTATCACGTGCCACGCAAGGCTCCTCCCACCTTTTGCTATGCCACACTTACCCCATCTCTCTCATGACTTTGTACCTACTTCCTTTCCCTGGCAGTGTTTATACCTTCTCATCCTATATCCTCAGTTTATGCATAATACCTTCTAGAAAACTTGCCTCTGAAAGCTCCATCCAAATCAATTCCTTTCCCATGTGCTGTTATTCCTCAGTAAATGTCCATTTCTTTTCAACTGTAACTTGTACTATTCAGGCAATTTCTTTTCATATTTTCTGATCACTTGGATTTTGTCCTGTGTTCCTCACAGGACATAATGCTTAGGTTTCAGGTATTGTGTCTGCCTTCATCACAGCCCTACCCCTAGTTTATGGTTCAGCACCTCCCACAACATAGGCACTCAGAAAATGTTTGCTTAAGAAAACAATGTCCATTTGCACTTGTGTGGTCATCAGTGCACTTGGGGTTTAGAGATTTCATGTGCACTGGGAAGAAAAGCGCGTGCGCGCGTGTGTGTGTGTGTGTGTGTATTTTTTTTTTTTTTTT
>NW_022900928.1:79634794-79679736 GCF_012274545.1 Fukomys damarensis
GAGACAGGGTCTCACTGTGTAGTTGAGACTGACCTGGAACTCACTATGTAGCCCAGGCTGGTCTCAAATTCACAGCGATCCTCCTGCCTCAGCCTCCTGAGTACTGGGATTATAGGTGAGCACAAGCATGCCCAGCTTATATTTTCTGATGAGGAGTTACGATGAACATCCCACAAGTGCTGTAGCACTCACTCTTCAAGGGTATAATTCTGGATGAGAATATCTAGGTGTTGGGGGCAAGAAGCCATGAGCATGCAAGACCATGATGAGATCATTTCAGGTGCAGAGGTCATGGGAGAGAAAAGCAGTGAGGCCAAATGCACTTGGGTGTTGGGACTCAGAAGGCTCTCACCACTGTGGTATGTGGGGAGTTGGACTGCATCTCTCACCTGCCATGTGAGTGGGACTCTGGGACTCAGGACAGCTGTGTTTTCAGGAGTGTCACAGCAAGTACCCATTCGGCCAAGAATATCTTTAATTTGTACAGATACCAAACAAAGGACTCAGACCAGCCTCCACCATTCCACCTGTTCTCAAGTTATTATTATTTTATTGAAACATTTTACTTCCTTGGGTTATATATAAGTGTGATTTTTAAAATATAAGTGACATTATTTATAGTAATGTGTTCCTTCTCCTTACCACTGACTATTTTTCTTTTCAATCAGACTCTCTTCGCTCTTACACATCCCATTTTAGCTCCTGCCACATGAGTAACAGGGCACATAAATATTCTGATCTAACCCTTATTGTTCCCTTTCTAATTCCCATTTTTTTCCTTTCATTTTAACTTCATGAGTATATTCCTCTACCTTTTCCACAGTAAGTTTATTATCATAACTCTATCTTCTTTAATAGTCTTTACCTAATTTTATTTTTAAATGATTTTCTAATATGATCAAGTAGAAACCAGTGAACTACTCAAGTTATGGTTCTATATGATTCTTTTGTACCTGGGAACTATGGACAAGACAGTAAATATCATGTAAAGGTTCAAAGTGGGCTCTAGAATCAGATGGCATAGGTGCTTGTATTAGTCAACTTTCCTATTGTTGGGAAAAAATATCTGACACTCACAACTTAAAGGAGAAAATGGTGCATTTGACTTACAGTTTTGGGCTTTTCAGCCCATGACTGGCTGGCTCTATGGCAAGAAGATCCCAGCTGAAGGATGTTGTGGAGCAAAGGTACTCACTTCATGGTGGAAAGGAAGCAGAGTACAGGGGAAGAACAACAGAGAGAGAGGGGCCAGGACAACAGATGGTGCCCAAGGTGGACACACAGAACATGTGTTACCAAGCCCTTCCACATCTCTCAAATCAATCAAGTTAACCAGGAGAGTAGCCATCACATTTCCTGTCTCAGCTTCCTGGCTTACTAATGGTCCAAGGCAAATTGGCTTAACCTTTTTGAGTCTTGGTCTCTCTTCTCCAAACAGAGTTCAGGGACTTCACCTTAAAGGGTTGTTGGAAGAATTAAGCAAGATAATCCACATGTTATGGATATATGTTTGTGTCCCCCCAAAGTTCATACTTTGAAATCTAATCCATAATGAGTTGACATTAGGAGATAAGGTCTTTGGGAGGTACAGATGAGATCATGAAAATAGAGCACTTACCAGACAGAGTTTAATACTACAAAATGGTTTAAGTGCTACTGATTTCACTGAACAAGAGCAAACATAATATGGGAGGTAAAAGGTCTTGACACCTGAAAATTTTTGTAAACATTGACATAAGTTACCAAGGACAAGGACCAGGCATACACCCCTGGCAGTTCCTTCTGAAAACAACAGGCAATTAAGAATTTAATGGCTTCCTTTCTGATGCTGATGTGCTTATCTCTGAAGACTTCCTCCTAATGTTTCCCTAGATTTAGCATTTCATTCTCAGCTCAGAATCCCTTGTACATGTTTTTCTCATTCTACCAGTTCTTATTTTATTCGCCAATGATTTTGTATTTTTAGTTTCTTTAAGGTTAAGATGTCTCCTACTAAAACTACTCTTTCAATTAGGGAAAAAAGCAGCCAAACCCCTCTTAAAGTTTTATGCTTTGAAGAATGTTAGCAGACAAACTCTACTGTAAAAACAAGATGAATAAGGAGACAAGAAAGAAGAGAAGAAAAAGAAATTGAAGAACAAAAACCAAAAATAATTGCTCATCAGTAACTAATCATGGTAGTTATAAACCATTTATTGTGTGTGTGTGTGTGTCTGTGTGTGTGTTTCTGGAAGATCAAGTTATGTTGAGTTCATTAATGACAGACATTTGGATAATGTTGTATATAAACTCCACACCACCCTTCCTGTGGAGCTAATATCATTAACTCCTTTTTACAAATGAGGCAACAGGGAGATGGAGCGCCTTAGTGAACCGTGCTCAAGGTGACACAGCCAGTGACTCAGATCAAAGCCTTAGGTTACAAATACGGTGTGCTTTCTACTTGTCCAGAAGAGAAGCTTGGAGGAAACAGCACACCCATGATATTTCTGTCTTCAATTTCTGAACAAATTCAGAAACATACAGAGAAGTCAGGTGAAGGGGAATATTATCAGCTTTGCCACTGGTAATAAGTAGTACCCAGTCCCAGGCAGAACAGACATACAAGCTTGGACACCATGCCTTGGCAGGATATTCACCACGTTAGCACAGGACTGTGTCCTGGAGCACTCCTCCTGCTAGGGTCCAGGAGCCAGCATTCTGAGCAGGTGTACCTGGCTGACCAGTGAGAGAGATCACTCTTACTCGCAGGTATAAGAGCCACTGAGATGATGAAGGCATGAAAGTATGATTTCAACACAAGTTTCTCTATAAATAAAAGGCTGGACAAATTCCTTCCCATTGTAGCCTACATTGACCTTGTGTTTGTCCTTTTGTTTTTAATCAAATCCTTTATTCAGCTAAAATGAAAGAAGGATCCATGTTCCCAGTAACCTGATTTTCCCGTTAGAGTAGACCAGGTGGTCCACGCTGAGAAACCCACCCTTTTGCTCCCTTCTCCTGTTGCACAGCTGGGAGGCACACTCGGGGTGTTAGATCAAAGGGAAGATAAGGTCATGCTGTTCCATATTCAGCCTCACCTCAGAAGTCTGGAGGAGTCCATGCATCTCACTGTCCTTCTCTTTCTCTATCATCCATAAAGTTTCAGGATTCCAAGATCAGGCAGTACTGTATTTGCCTGAGTTTTTGGGCAAGTCTGAAGGGAGTTCAGTGTGTAGTGTTCAGGCCTCGGGGTTAGGACCATTTCTGAGCCCAGCCTTCACTGAGTTCTGAGATTTTCCTAAAACAAACAAACAAACAAACAAAACAAAACAAACTAAATTCAATCAACAGCCTGAGGGTGGAAATGATATCTTTCACAAGCAAAAATCCCAGTCTGAGCTGCCTGAAACTGAATAGGAGCTTCCAGAAGTCTCTCAGTACTTTGCCTTTGACCTCTGAAACAGAGGGAGTGCAAGCCCCACAGCTGTACTGTGCAGCTTCTCAACCAGCAGCATCAGTAGAACGACTGGTTTCCTCATTTTCCTCAGCTGATATATTTTGGGTCCAGGTCAGATCAGAAAGGCCTACTACCATTAAGGACATACTGTCCATGTCAGTCCTTACATCCAAAGCCCTCTCTCTGGTCATGGTGTGGCATAGCTGTTGTTTCTGCTGCTGCTCTCTACACTGACTGGCTTTTATAGATACTCAGCTTCAAGAAGATGTTTCTTTTCACATTTATCACAGCTCTGGTGACACTCATGAAGAAGTCTTCTAAGCATGTTCCTAGCAAAACCAAGACCTGCTTCCCTGAAAACGCTGTAAAATTCAATTAGCAGCAGTCATAGAACTTAGAACACACAAGTCTGACAATGAAAAGAATGTAGCCTCTTGATACAAGGCATCTTGGAAATTCTCAAAATCCCACATCCATCTCACATTACAGCTTTTATCAATTATGTTCTTCTTGTTCATGACTGTAGTAAGTACAGTTTGGCTTTTATGTGAATCTGTGCATGTACTGCTGGGCATGAAGGTCTCAGAGTCTGTACCTTGAGCTGTGTTAGTCACATAGATGACAAATCTACCAATGAAGATGCCAAGGCATCAGTCAGGATTGCCCAGAGTCTCATAAGCATAATATCAGCCTGTCTAGGCATAACACAAGGACTTTCTAGGGCAGTCTCTGAGCCTTTTATCAGTTTCATTCTCAATAAACCTGGGAGAAATTTATACATGTGGCACCCTTTGGAGCCCAATCCATACTGTTTCATAATGTCATCCTTCAGAGTCAGAAATAACATTTTTCAACATTTTCAAGAGGGATGGTTCTGTGGCAAATGACTGCAGATGACTGCCTCAGCCCCAGCCATGTTCAGCATTAATAGTCCACACACTGGAGCTCAGAGGTTTTCCTTCTTGTGGTCCTCCTTCCAGCATCATCTTTTTTTGTATAGAAATGCATGAAATCTCTGAGAGAATATATAGCATAATCTCTTCCTCTCTGAGAGAACACATTGTTTCTCTTTGATTTAAAAGAATTCTGAATAAACTTGACAATTCTATTGGTAGTGATATTAAACAATACATGTTTTATTAAAACCCTGGTATGAAACATGGTATATTGAATTGGACAAGAAGACATCTTCCATATTCCAAACATATTTCAATTTCCTCTAAAATCAATCCTGTTTGTTGTTTTTCTGCTGTACTTTATCTGAAAATTATTGAATAATTAACTGTATTTTTGGCAACTTGTTAGTTGCTGGCAATGGCAATATAGTTTTGAAAATAATTGTCTCTGCTGTAGGTCAGCATAGGAAATGAAGAAATTACATATATCTATCTATCTATCTATCTATACATTTCTAGTAATAATATGCATGATTATAATAGCATATGCTGACTTTTTTGACTGGTCTAAGATAATCCCCTAGTTCTTCCTCAATTTCAATATGCACATACCTTCTATAGTTCCTTTCTCTTGAGTGTCAGTGGGGGCCAGAAATCTCACAGGACAACATCTCTATGATTTGTTGTCACTAATCCAATGGGTGGGTCTAACTAAATCAACTAAATCAGCCATATTAAAAGAAGATGATAAGCGGGGCATGGTGGCTCATGCCTGTAATCCCATCACTCGGGAGGCTGAGACAAGAGGATCGCTGTGAGTTTGAGACCAGCCTGGGCTACATAGTGAGTTCCAGGTCAGTCTCGACTACATAGTGAGACCCTGTCTCCAAAAAAAAAAAAAAAGAAGATGTTATGTCAGAGGTACGTTTCCTGCAAGCTGGGAAGAAAGGAGCCTAGAGAAGGGACAATAAGTCCAGAACCTGGAGACAGCCCTTGGGACCTGAGAGTGATACAGAAGGAAAACAGGATATCAAGGTCATAGTCTCTAGGAAATGGCTTGGCTAGTAACCTGAGGGAGGTTGACAGTGGATCTTTGCTGACCTTCAAGCTGCTATATGAAGACCTTCAGCATTCTGAGACTCTAAGCAGACTATCCAGCTAACACAGGAGATATCCTGCCCCACAGAAAGCATAAGATGATAAATGAAAGGGAACAGCAATGCTCAACAACTAGGCCACACACACACCCCCAGAGGTCCAACAGGAGACTTTATTCAGGAGGGCAGTGCAGAGAGAGAAAGAGAGCGAGCGGAACAGAGAGAAAGAGAGAGTAGGGAAATGTTGGCTTATTTATAGTTTTGGGGTTGGGCTACCCCGTATCTATACCATGTAACCTATTGTAAGCCACATTGCCTTTTAAGGAGGGAGCCTTGCAGAAGCTTTATGTTTCAATTCTATATGCTGACATGGTCCTGGGGAAAAGGAAACTTACGGTAGAGGTATGGACACGGGAAGAACCCAGAAACATGGCTCATAATGGTGGCATCAAATCTCTAACAATAAACTTGGTTTATCTTATGTCACTGTGTTTGTGTTTGTGAAAAATCTGTTTTCCAATAATAAAATGCTCTAATATAGAGTTTATACCAAATATAAGGTGATTGGAGGAGAAGGTATGGTTCTTCTTGTCTGGGAAGCTGCTGTAGCTTGCGTCTAGATGTCCCCTCAAAGTCTTTTTCAGAGGTGGCTGGATCTAGAGTGTGTGATTTACTCATGGTGCAATACTAGGATCAAGGGCACTAGGAAGAAGGGTGTGAGTACTACCCTAAAGGCAGGTAGCCTAGATATTAGAGACAGAAAGAGGCTTGTTGTTTGTTACTTGCTTGCTGCTTTGATTCATCACTACTTGTTGCCTTCCATCTGCCATAAACTGTATCTCCTCTGTGGTGCCCCTCTGCCATGCTACCCTGCCTTGGAGCCAGCCAACTATGGACTGAAACCTCTACAAATTGAGTGAAATAAACCTTTTCTCCTTTAACTTTGGGTATCAAGTATTTTGTCTCAGCAATGAGAAAAGTAAGACAGGAGGGATTGGGAGGGTATGGAGCAGAGATGATGTCTAAGGTGTCTGTTCAAAGCAAAGCAGAAATTTGTCAGAGGGGAGAGATGTATATGTCTGTGATATCAGCCAAGATATGTTTGTAGAACACCTGAGGCACTGACTCATCTAAAGTGTAGCTGTCTGTTAGCTTTCAGGTATAGTGGCAAATAGCTGAGAAATCAACTTAGAAGAAGGAAAATGTTGCCACTCAGTTTGAGAGGTTTCTGTCCATGGCTGCTTGTCCTTTGTGCCAAGGAAAGATAGTACACCATAGTGGAGAGAAAATGTTGTGGCAACACCGCTTACTTTGTGGTTTCTGGGAAGCAAAGAAAGAGGAAGAAGCCAGGGCATCACAAGTCCCTTCAAGTTCACACCCCCAATAACCTGAAGACCTCTCTCTAGGCCCCTCCCCTTAAGTCTCCACCTTTGTTCATTGAGTTCAGTTAGATACCAAGTCTTCAACACAGGGGCTTATATTTTGGCCAAATATTTGAGATTTGTTAGTTTATAAATAATATAAATTTAATTCTCCCAGTTTGGAAGGCTTGTAGGTCCATATCTGGTAGGTCCATATCTGGTGAGCATTTACCTGCTGCTTCCAAGATGGTGCTATATTGCTGCATCCTCTGAAGGAGACATGAGCTATGTCCTCACATAGTGGAAAGGTCAAACAAAGACAGGAAGCTCTTTGAATCCTCTTAGCGGACATCAATTCCTTTTACAAATGTGGAGCCCTAGTGCTTTAATCACTTCCCCAGAAGCCTTTCTCCTAATGCTGCCACTTTGCTGACTGGGTGTCATGTTGTGCAAGGTGGAGGGTCACATCCATTCAAACCGTAGCAGTAGGGTGCCTATGCTCATATTTGCTACCATATGAAATTATCTTCTTCCTTCCCACATTACAGATGACTCACATGTATGCTGTGAGTCAGCATCTTCTCAATCTCTCTTCTCATCAGTAGCCTCGTATCGATGCACTCTTAAGTCAGGAATACACTACTAACACTTCACAAAAGTTGAATGAACATTTTCACCTTACCTCAAGGCATCTTCTCAGTGTTCTGATAGCCCACATTCTTGCACAGCTAATATGTAACATCACACTCATAACCTTATCAATGCAAAGTCACTCAATGTTTGGTCAAATATACTGTTTTTATCCAAAAGTGGTAAGCAGCCTGATTGTGGTCCCACTTTATGTCCCAGCTTCTCACTTAGGGTGACTAAGCAGTGCATGATCCTCTTCTCTTTATTACTTGGTCTGGAAGCTCATGCATCACCCTGTCAGCCAAGAATGCTAGACTCAGTGTGCAATTCCCATCAGTGCAGTAAAGCCTGAACTCAATAGTGTTAAGGACCTCCACTTCCTGACATCTTCAGTCATTTCACTTTTAAACAAAATAAATAGTCAATAACCTTTGTGCCACTGATTTTGCCTTCTTCTGTTTTCTCAAAATTGTTCTGAAACCTTCCACCAAGCTTACAGTACTTAAGCGTAGGTGAATTCCTCATAAATGTCTGTGGGAACTCATCTATCTGCTCTGGTAGCTTTCCTTTATCTCAATAGTCTTTATTACACTTCCTACCCCTCAGGCACTGATTTTTGCCCCTTACAACCTCAATTTCTTCTTCCCTAGCAGCATCTCAAGGAAAAGGCAGATGTGCTTTTTTTATTTCTTTCTTGCTCCCATTTCTGTCTTTCCCTTGGGGAAGTACACTCTTACCACTCACACTAACCCTTGACTTTTCACACAATCACACATGCACTTTCTTCAGGAACAGAGGAAACCATTTTCAGGAGTCAGCCCACAGTAATTCACACTGGCAGAATTACATCCATGTCCACCAATTCTGCTTTCTGGGATGGTCTCTCCACTTCGTATCGTCACACACATGGCCCATGGAGAATCTTCATGCCACAAATGTACCCGTGGCATGCAAAATAAATGAAGGTGTCAGATTTCATTTTTCTCCAAAAGTAGTTTTCCTCCTCTGCCTTAGGTAACGGTGAGGTCCAAAGAAGTGTAACAAGAGTTGTGTCTTTCTTTTTCTTTTTTCTGTAATTTGCCATTAAGGGACACTTTTCAGGCTGTCTCTTGGTGGGTTCCAGGAATGCATTAAACTTAAAGTGAAGATAATTTGCCTCAGCATTCAATACGATTGTGTCATTAGTGATCTGAGTGCTTCTGTGGGCTGCTTCCTTCTTAAATGCTTGTGGTTTCTAAAGCACACTCAGATTTCAAAACTGCTGAGAACTCAGCCTGTTTGGAGCAATCCTGTGAAGTCTCACCAGATAAAGAGTGCACGTGTTCCTTTCTCTTCCTCTTGCTTCCTGCGCTGGTTTCATGGGGCTTAACAATGTATATCTTTTCTAGTGCTTTATTTTTAAGGGATTTGGAAATATTTATTCCCAAGGTTAATGCTTGCCCAGCTGAGAGACCTACTGTTGCTCCTGTTCTTTCAGGAGGCTGCTGTGCTTATCCAATGTATAATTTACAAAGCCTAGTCTGCAGCATCTTATTTAAAATGTAGGAATGTTTTGTGTGGGGCTTGGCTTCTGAAAATGTTGGATTTGAAGCCTTATATTCCACTACAGCTGGCACCTTTATTAGCTTGCTTGTTTTATATTTTAATATCAGGTCACTTTTTACTGAGAATAGTGCTTGCTTAACAAGGAAAAAAAAATCATGTGCTTCTTCCCCAGAGGTGGGTGTTTCTGCCAGGAAACAATGAGTTGTTTTGATTATTTTTACATAGCAGGAATCAATCTAAATGAAAATGTTGTCATGTTTGCTATTCTTAGTAAATCTCTAAATGAAAGCATGTGTCCCTAGACTTTCTTCTCCAGATACTGTTAATACCACCTGTAGGTATTCATTCAGGAAGTACCTCTTTCGGGTGCTAGTTGTAACCATCTCTTCCATCCAGAAGATGCATTCTTTAAATAACTTTTGGTAAATGGCACATATTCTAGCCCTGTCTCGAGAAGGCATGAAATAAGGAGAATTCCATGTTCTTGTTGAGTTTTAACAGGTTTTTAATTCAACATATACAGTGATATGGGGACTCAGGGGCCAAGACAATGCCACTGGCTTCCTTGCCAAATAACAAGGGTGATGTGAAACTGACCTGGCTCCATTGTAATAGAAGTACTACAGATTTAGTGACTGTTTGGATGATGTATCCATTAGGACAGATAAGTGCTTTGACAAAGATAATTTACTCTTCACTGGTTCCTACAGGATTCCCATGGGCCAGAAGCTCTTTTGTGAAACAATCACACTTCCTGCTTTATTTTTCTACTGACATTTCCAACCCTAAGCTTCTGTCTGTCAAACTGATGGTGGGTAACCTGAGATTATCTGGATAATAGTTTGGGGTGGAAATTTCAGCTTTAATCTAGTCCAAGGCACAGGGCTGTGCACCTTTGTTTAATTGAACAGTTTTAAAAGTCTTTGTAACTCAAAGGCTTTTACCATCTTTTTTACTTCATATTATTTGTCCTGTAGAAGCAGTTTCAAACCTGTGTAACTCTGAATTTCTGATACTTTTGTTCTGTTGTTTTTCTGGCTTTTTTTTTTTATGCACAACCCAGCCAACTCCATCATCCTTCTTAAAATACCTTGCCAAACACAGCAAGGGAAGATCAGCATATGCTAGCATTCTGGCTCTTTCCAAATGCTTCCCTGAGCCGCACAGGCTTGGTAGGCACTTGGTCTGTCTTCCATGTTAACAAGGGTGACAGCTTTACCAAATGTTTCGCTACAGCAGAGCAGGGATTTCCAGCTTGCTAGGTCTGTTTCCTCACTGTCTACCACTAAACTGCTAAGCTGGTGTCAGATACTTTAGACTTTGTAAAAATGACAGCATCTACTTCAAGGCCTTCACTTCTGCATTGACTGGGGAAAAGTTAGCCTTTGTGACAAATATTCCTACATTTATATGCCCTAATAAAATGAAGATTTGCTTTTCCTTGACATAAATTCCAATGCGATTGTTCTGAAGTCATGAAGTCTGCTTTCCTTCAATGATGGCACAAGGATCCAGGTTCCTTCTGTCCTGCGATTCTACTGTGTCTGAGGAACTCAAGTCCTCAGCAAGCAGCTGGTGGAAGAAGGGAGAGTAGGACACTTGTAGTAGTAGGCCATACTCGAAAGTAGTATCTATCACTTTTGCTCAGATTCCATTTTACATCACCTAACTGGAAGGACACTGGTAAAGATTGTGTCTGTCTGAGCAGCCCCTTCTTGGTATACTACAAAAGGGTGAATCACATCTTCTGACAAATTGAAAAAGGCTTTGACGGCAGAAAGCTGCTTTACCACAGATGGAAAAATGTTTTAGAAGAAATTATTTGGCTCTATTAATTAAGGAAGAAGTCCATATACAGTTGGCTCTTCTTATCTACAGCTTCCACATCCATTAATTCAACCAACATCGATGATAAATATTTTCAAAAAATTTCATTTGTACTGAACATATACAGACCTTTTCTTGTCATAACCCCCTAAATAATACAGAAAAACTTTACATAAAATTTACTTTGTAGTAAATATGATAAGTACTCCAGAGATGAATTAAAGTATACAAAAGGATGTATGCATACAGATTTTATGCAGATACCACACCATTCCATATAATAAACAGGAGCATCCTCAGATTTTAACATACTCATGCGCCATGCAGCTGATATCCTACAGGAGGGGGAGATGGGCTTTTATATATCTTAAGTATAATATTTTCACAGCTACTCCCTATTTTGGGGTAGGGTGGATTCCCTTTGTGGGCCTAAATTAGATACCTTGGTTTGGGAAGAGTTAATGTCAGGGAGAAACAGTAGGTTCAATGAAGAAAGTACACATATTCATGCATAAGCACAAGCACCCATGTGCACACACCACTTCAAAAAAGTTCTTTTAAGAGCAACATGATTCCAAATATATTCACCTTATTATACAAGGCACCATTTTATTAAGTTGTGGGATATGTAGGCCATGCATTTCTCTACCTAATTTTTATGAATACAGTCTCTGCTATGCAACCCTAGTGTTACTCTGTACTGACACAGGTAGTATACAGATTTCTCCAAGCTACCATTCTGTAGCGTGTCTTGTTCTGTGATCTTACTTCAAAATATGCTATTAAAAGCCAACAAAAAACCCAAAAAATTTACCCTCATTTTTGCAAAACTAACTTCCAATAGTATCATTAGTAAAACTCATAGTTGACTCTAATTTTCTGACGAATTATCATATTGTTAGTATAGCTACTACCGAGTTCCTGGATGCTTTAGGAATAGTATTAGTGTAATGACAGTTTATCTACAGTATATGATATGAGGCAGCATACATTTCTAATAATTGAAACACCATGGCTGTTACATTAATCATAAAGGGAATTGATAATTGCCTATGGGAGTTTTTACTTATGTGCAAGAAATATTTGACCCAATTATGCCTGCATGGTGAGGGAAGAATACACTGCATTATGATATACAGATCATTGGTAGATTTCAGGGGAGAAAAGGAGCAATCCCAAGGGAAGAAGCCTTGCGTGAGTGAGTGTTCAAAATTTGAAAACTGATAATACTGTCATTTCATCACCTGTCACAGCTCAGAAGTCTAATCCCATTCAATGCAGGAGATGAAAAGGTAAACCTAGTATGTTCAGTAATATTAAGCGCCTGTCACTCAAATCCATGGATTCTGATAGATTTGGAGAGAAGAAACAGGCACCTTTAAGGAGCCAAACCTATAATGTTGGCTGGTGACTGGTTTTCCAAAAGGTCAAACTGAAGTTTATGCAAGTAGTTTCTGAAGACTTAATGCTGTACCAAAAGATAGGCTACCAATCTGACTTCTAAAGCCACCAACTACATTCTTGGAAACTTGAAGATCCTATATGGAGTTGATACATTTGAGCAAGAAATCAAAGGCTGACTAATTTCAAATCAAGTCCTTTATGACATGTCTAAGTATTCTAGGACTGAAAGTTTCTTTTGTTTGTTTGTTTGTTTGTTTAGTTTTTTCTAATGAGTAGCAACAGAAGGCAATTATAAGGCAGAGAAAGATCCTGTTAGCAGTATGTAGGAGTTTTGCTTCTACCATAAACTGCATGTGCTTCACATTTTATGTTCATTTATAGAATTGAAATACAAAAATACCTCCAGCATATAATGACCATAAAGGATGTATCTTGAGTATATGTACCTCAGTGTCTTAGTTATTTCCTCATTACTAAAACACAACACTTGACACCCATTACGTAAAGGACAAGAGGCTTGTTTTGGCTAACATTTTGTAGATATTTCTCTTCACAGCCTGCTGGCTCCAAGGCATGATAGAAGGGCAGGGCGGAGGAAAGCTGCTCATAGCATGGTGAACAGGAAGCAGAAGGAGGAGACAGAGAGAGAGAAACCCTTCCAGGACACAACTCCAGTGACCGCCCCCCCTTTTCTGACCAGAACCTACCTCCTGCCAGCAAGTCAGCAATAAGCCCCTATAATCCAGTCACCACCTAAAAGCCACATGTACGAGCACACAAGCCTTTGAGGAACATTTTAGACCTAAATCATAACACTTATTTTATCTTTCTGTTCAATATTGATACCATTTTCCATCTTCTAAATACTTAAGGTGAGCATTTCAATTTTTCCCATTGGTTACTGTGCTAGGAAAATGTTTAAATATTCCTCTCGGTTGTACATTCAGATATGATCCTCAATCTTCATGTAAGGGGGGAACCTGTGAATATGCTGGCATAATCTACCATTGCTCCCCGGGTGAGGTCACTCTAGATGGCAAGTGGTGCTTGGACAGTCGGTTCTGCGATTACAGGAGATTGTATGCAATTTCATCACAGCAGACAGGGAGTGGCAGGAATCAGTGAGAGTAAGCCAGCTAGCCTGACAAAATTCCAACTGCCCTGTTGTGGGTTGTTTATGAGGACTGCAGCAAAGAGCCACAATCATCCTCTGGGAGCTGATAGAGTGGAGCCAGCTAGCACTCAGCAGGGATGCCTACCTCTTCTACAAATACTAGAAATGAGTTCTACCCACAATCAATGGGCTACAAGAGCCTCAACAGAGAATCACAGCCCTGACTGGCCTCTTGATTCCAGCCTGGCCACTTCTAAGTAGAGGATCTCTGGAGTTCTGATTCCTAATAACTGGGAGATTCTAAGCATCTTACTTTGAACTGCCTAGTCAATGAGACTGTGTTACGCTCTGATGAAAACTAGTAGACTATACCCCAAATTCCTAATTAATGTCTGACTCATCCTTTCATTTTTTTATCCCTTCTTATGAAAGATACTTATGAAGTAACTGCAATATGATAGATGGTGTGCTAAGGACCCACAGTAGGACACAAGCTGTGTCTATCATGCATCTCACTCGCGTTCCTCTTATCCTACTGGAGAGACACAGGCATATTAATGTGTCAGGAAATTGAACCTATTGAACCTGGATGTTACCCTTTAGAGCAAGGGAAATGTCATTAAGTTGGATTGAAACATAATCGAATTCATCTTGAAGAAAAAAAAAACTAAAAGAAATGGGAAGGACTAATGGAAGAATATGGGACAGAAAACAGAGAAGCCAGTTAGAATATGATTCTGAAACAACAAAAAGAATTTTTCTTATACATACAATAGAAAGTGATTAAATGAACAAATGAAGAAATTTGACTTAGTTATTGCTAAGGAAATCACAATGATGCAGACATCTTTGGAGTGTGTGATACCTTCTTTTTCAATATGTTTGTGAATTACAATACTGTAATGATTAAGCTGTTTTCAATGTGATTTCAATAGATTATAGCAAATAAAGAATTACAGTAGAGAATCAAAAAAAAAAGAATATTATTCTGAAAACCCAGAGAAGTGAGTAAATCAGGCTTGTAAAAGAGGGATAAACAAGGCAGATTTTCAGTAGGCAGAAGGTCTACAAATTGAAGCACAGACTAGATAAACTCCCCAGTCTAAGACAGAAGGCCGCAGAGTCGTTTAAAAGGAATTTCACTGTTTGCTGTGGGAAGGACCATTTTCAAATGCAAGTGATAAAGGAGAAAACATGAATTTCATTTTGGACACTCTGTGAGACTGAGGCAAAAAAGTGAGTATGTGGGTCTGGGGTTATCAGGAAAGTGTGAGTCATGAATTTGAAAGCAAAGGATTTTCAGGGCCCGTCCAATACTGAGAGTGAATGAGTGCTTCTCAACTGCTGAAGCCTGTTCATCTCTCATAAAGCTCTGAGAGCTCAGGCAGGGTCCAGCATCCACTTGGTACCTCTTCCATCTTATTAAGAGAATATTTACAAAAGCACAGAAACATTTGCAATATTAAAAAGCTTGAAGTGAGCTAAACCCATGGAGTAGCTCTTTATGTTAGGAGGTGAGAAGATTCTAAAGGCTGTGTGGTGGGAGATGAAGATGGTATGGAGGAAAATCCACTTGCCCTTCTCCTTGGTGAACAAATATTTAAAAAGAGTTAATAACCCTAAGAGACTTGTAAAATGATTTGGTAGGATCTTCCTAGTACTTACAAGATGAATACCATTACACTCAAGATATAAGAGAGGAACACAATTTTTAGAGCAAATTATACTATAGAAAACAGAAGGCAACTTTAGTATCTTACATACAATTTTTATAAAGGCAAAAAAATCACTAACTTCGTGAAAAGCAAAAAATAGAATATGATGTAACAGCAAACTGAATAAGAAAGAGAGTCCCATTATATCAAGAAATATTTAAAGAAACTAAAAATGTACGAGAAGGAGTATAGGACAGAAATAGCAATCTAAAATTTAACCGGTGATGCAGAGAACTTATTTCAGAATGTATTTTTTCCAAAAGTTTAAAAAAGAACAAAGAAATGAGTGTATTAAAGCATCAAGCATAGCAGTTTTGATTTAAAGAGAATTTGTGTCCTGTAAGAATAAATCATATCAAATGGGAGCGATGTTGAAATAATGTACATTAATTTCCTAAGTTGAATAAATATGGTAATTTATAAGTAGAAAACATTGAGTAAACATCAGGTGAGATAAGTAAAAAAAAGAATAAAATGATGTATGCAAACAATTTAAATATGCTATATTATGTACTAAATTATTATTGTTAGATGTGTGTACTGCCATAACAAATGCTGAGTCAGATTCTGCTATATTTATTAATAAAATAGAGCAGAAAATAGATATTACAAAGTTAATAGTGAGATGTCCAAAATTTTGCTTGTTCTCCTGAGAGATTAATTGGTACCAGAATTGCCTTCTGCTGTAAACAACTAAAAAATGACACAAAATATATGAATCGGTATTTTTCAGACATTGGGTAATAATGTGGGCTGTGTTCCAGAGAAAATAAAAACAGATGAGGTGAACCCTAGGTCCTACTTGGCTTTCTGCTTGGAAGCACTTTCTGGAAACACGTCAGTCTTGCAGAGTTGAATAGACAGAGACCTTTGTTCAGTGCAAAGGAGGAGACTGGAAAGGATGAAGGTCCAGAAAGCTGCAGGAATTGACATCAGGAGGCCCTAGATTCTTTTGGTACACTGTGGGGTGTATGTACAGGGCAGGCAACTGTAGCTCTGGGGATCTTTAAGTCAGGGCTAGGAGATATTTAATTTCTGGCCAGCTAGACCAGAGATACCTTGTTGGACATGTAGGAAAGATGGTGAAGCCAACAGAAATATCACACTACAGAAAAAATCATAAAAAACCATACATTTATTCTTTGAAATGATCAATAAATTTGATACACTCTGATTAATAAAATAATGAAGAATATGACAAGTAGCAAAGGAGAGATGGAAGAAGGCTATTGAGCTACAACTTCTGCAGACATTCAAAGAACAGTAAGATGTATAAAAAAGTTTTATGAACATAAATTTCACACCTTATTTGAAATGGGGGAGTGGAGCCTAGAAAAAGAAAAATGACCAAAAATTATCCAAAGAATTTTCTATCAAAAAAAAATTGAATATATATACTGTAAAATGTTCCCACAATAAAACCTTCAGACCCAGCGGCATTAATGGTTAATTAAATCAAGTAGCTAATGAAGAAATAGTACCAAATTTATTGAAAACATTTCAGGAAATACAGAAGAAAGGAATTAAATTCATGAGCTCACCATTCTACCAATATCAATAGCAAAGAAATTACAAGGAAAAAATCTACAAACTAAAGTTACATATAAACATAAACACAAGAATCTTTGATAATGCTATAAAATTGAATTTGGAAATGTATGAATAGAATAATTCATCATGACAAGTGGATTTGATTCTAAGAATACAAGGTTGGTTTAATATTTGAAAGCAATCAATATGTTTTACTAGCACAATGGTGGAGACAAAAATCAATAGAAGCAGAAGAAGCATTTGACAAAGTTCAACATCTATTCATGATACAAAGCAAACAAATAATACAAAAAGGATTAGTCTCTCAACTGCATAATTGCTATCCACAGAAAATCTGTTGCTTTTATAATACTTAATGGGGAAAGATCAGGTATTTTCTAAGATTGAAAACAAAGAAAAAACGTCTGCTCTCATTACCTGTTAATCATTGAGCTGAATGTCCTAGGCCATATCAAAATGCAAGAAAAAGAATTCTCAGAAGGTTAAATCACATGATTTATAGGAGAAGCACAGATCATAAATAATTGAGAGAAAAATGAAAAATAGATGAGAGAAACAGGGAGGTAGACTATGGAGATGAGAAGGGCCTCTGTTAAGGGGAAGAAATGAGAGGATAGAGAATGGAAAGTGAAAGGAATTATTGTGATATGTGTATGTACCAATTTCTGAAGAGGAATGTACTATGTATCGCAAACATGTCCTAATAAAAATAAATGAAAGAATACCATTGGAAAGAAAAATGTCAAATTATTGAATTCACAGAGTAAGTCACCATATAAATAGAAAATATGAAAGTATCTACAAAAAAAAGAATCACTAGGATTAATAAGCAAATTTAGAAATGATGATCGACATACAACTAGTATATAGAAGTCAAATTTATTTCTGCATATAGCAATGAATTAGAAAATTCAATTTTAAAAATCCTATTTATAGTAACATCCAAAACCAAAATATTTAAGAATTAATTTTTAAATATATATATATGTGTGACTATGTACATTTATACATTTATCCTTTCAAAGGAAGAAATCATTTATGCATATACTACATATGATTTTGGCCTTTGAGTCTATAAAACATCCTGGGCATTTCTTTAAATGAGGAAATCTTAATAGAAGAGATGATATACCATATTCATGGGCTGGAAGATAACGTTTTTACCATGTTAACACCTCCCAAATTATGCATCTGTTCAACAAAATTCTAATCAAAATCTCAGTGTGACTTCGGTAGAAATGGACAAGGTGACCTAGAATAGCCTATAATGGAATAGACCCAGAGTAGAATATATGTTTAACTGATTTTAAACAGGGAGACCATGGTAAATGACTGGATGAAGAGATGTCTTCAATGCATGGTATTTAAAAAAAACCACAAAACAACAATCCAAAATATGAAAAACAAGATATCTATATAAAATAGATTAAATATCCACCTTCACCTTAATCTTACACAAAACTCAACTCAAAATGGATAATACATCCACAGTTTTCATGAAACATAAATACAAGAGCTATAAAAGTTTTAGGGGAAAAAATAGGAGAAAAATCTGTGTGACATGGAATACATAAATATTCTTTAGATTCAACCAAAGAATGCACAAACCAAAAGAGAAAGTTAAAAATTGAACCTAATCAAGATTTAAATTTTACTCTTTCAAATCTTGACATTTCAAGAAAATGTGAGGAAAGTCACAAAATGGAAACAAAAAATCTCAATCTGAGGATCTGACATATGACTTGCATCCATAATCTACAAAATAGTGTTACACTTTGGGCGGTTGAGACCATTAAGTGTTCAACTCTGGGCCAGGGATTTAGCTCAGTGGCACAGAGCCTGCCTGGCAAATACAAGGTCCTGAATTGCCCCGCCCCCCTTTTCAAAAAAAAAAAAAAGTTCAATCTTTATATGGGCAACTTAGTGACTTAGCAAAATTTTGCCTCAAAATCAAAAATAAAATAATGTCTGAGGATACAGTTCAGTTCAAGCACATTGGGCTCAATTCCCAGTACTGAAAAAATAAAGTTATAATTCAATGATTATAGGATGAATAACCCAATTCTTTCTAAAAGGGAAAATATTTAAACAAATATTTCTCAAAAATCAATAAGAAAGGTCAATAATCTCATGAAAAGATGTTCAACATCAAGCAAGCTATCAAGGAAATGCAAACTGAAACCAAGGTAGATACTTTTTTCTGCTTTCTAGAATGAATAAAATATAAAATAATTAAAGTGTCTGAGAATATAGGAACCAATAGAGCTGTCTTTCATAGCTATTGGGAATGATAAAATGTATATTCTTACTAGGTGTGATAAAATTGCACAGCCAATTTGGAAAACAATTTGGTAGTTTATAAAAGTAAATACACATAGTAATTAACATACATACATAGTAATCCCTAGGTATTTATTGAACATTGAATGAAATCATTCCCACACAAAGACATACACACAAATATTTATGGCAGCTTCATTCATAACAGATATGGTAATAATTCAATGTTTGTTAAAAAGCAAGCAGATAAAAATTTGGTATAATATCCATGATATGGAATCCTATTGAGTAATGAAAAAAACTTTGTTATACAAATTAGAATGAATAGTCCAAAAAACAATATGCTAAGAAAAAAAAGAAACTAGAAACAAAGAGAAAATATTACAGATCTTTTCTTGACTTATGATGGTGTTATGACAACGTTATCTATCTTAAGTTGAAACTATCTATTGTCAAAAATGTATATAATATAACTAACCTACTAAACACCACAATTTAGCCCAGCCTAACGTACATGCACTCAGAACACTTACACTGGCTTACAATTGGACAAAATCATCTAACACAAAGCCCGTTTTTTGGTACAATGATAACTCTCTCACGCAATTTACTGAATGCAGTACACTGTAGAGTGTTGGCTGTTTCTTCTCAATGTCAGTGTCACTGGCTGGGAGTTGTGACTATGCTGCCCAGCATCATAAGAGTTGAATCACATATCGCGAGCCTGGAAAAAGATCAGAATTCAAAAATTGAAGTATGGTTTTTGATGAGTGCATATCACTTTCTCACCATTGCAAAGTCAAAAAAATTGTAAGATGAACCATTATGAATGGGAGATCATCTATCTATGATTCCAGCTCTGTGAAAGTATAGAAAAGACAAAACCAAATTATAGCAAAAGAAGGCAGAGCTTTGATGCATAAGGTCAGGTGTGGTGTGCGGAGGTTGGTGAAATATAGAAGAAAGGTAAGAAGGTAGTTTTGCATGATGTTGGAAACATTTTACAGCTTGTGTAAATGGTAGGTAAATAAATACATGTATAACTGTCAGAAATATCAAACTACACCCATTTCTTTGTGGTTTTTGGGATTGAACCCAGGGACCCATGCGTGCTATCTGTTGTACCACTGAGCTACATCTCCAGCCTAGACAGTATACTTTAAATTGTTGCATTTATCATACTCATAATTTACCTTCATAAAACTGAGTTTACAAATGGTTTTAAATTTCTTGTTGTGTTGTTTTGTCATTTGGGTACTTTCCAGATTTTCTCTCCTAATTCACGTATCACTGAAATATTTTTGTTTGCATTCTATGTGTGGAGTTGGTACATGTACATAACATGTCCCCATTCCTTTTTCCATCTCTATCCCTCCCCTCTCTCCATCTCTTTCTCCTCTAAGAAAGACCTCTCTCCCTATTTCCTATTATCTGTCTTTTATTTTTCTATATGTTTTTACTTTGGACTTCTGGTATAAGAGAAACCATGTGATCTTTAAGCTTGTATGTCCCATTTATCTCACTAAACATTATATTGAAATGTTATTTTTGTCCATTTTTATTGCTCATACAGTATGCACTCTTTGTAAGCAATTTAATCAGCTGTACCTGATAGAATTGGGATCCACAAAACCCAAATCTTCCTTACTGTGTATACAGCTATCCCTAGGTATTCACAGGCAACTGCCAGGATCCTCACAGAAGTAACACCCTTGGATGCTCAAGCACCTTATAGAAGCTATGCAAATCATCCCACATCCTTATATCATCTCTGGATTACTTATAATGGTTAGTATGCCATAAATAAGAGGTAAAGGAATTATACTATATTGTTTAGGGAATGATGGCAGGAAAAATAGTGTGCATTTTGATATAAATACAACTTTTTTCAAATATTTTCTATTTGTAGATGGTTTAATCTATGAAGGCAAAATCTGCAGATATGGAGGGAAGACTGTATATATTTGTGGTTTTACTAAAAACATAGTGAATCTGTCATAGGAAATTATGTCAGGAGATGAAGAGCCTTTGTATTTACAATTTTTCCAGTCTTTCAGAGCTGACTTGTGCAGTTTCTCATCTCAGAACATAAGGACGTAGGCCCTGGCAGGTGGGGGTCCAGCAAGGGAGCTTTTACAACAGAAGGAGCGCACCTGAGTCGTGGGGAGGCCAAAACCAGATCAGAAGTGAAAATCAGGATGATATGAATTTTAACTAGTTCAACACTGTGTGAAATGAGCCCAAGATAAGAACAGACCACAGATGTTCTCAAAAATGAGAGTGGATTTTTCTAGATACCCAAGAAAGCTAACTCTTCAATTGGACTCTTGGTAATTAAGATTAAGAAATAACATATTATTATTTAGTTCCCATTTCCACTGAAAGAAAGCATGCCAGTCTCTGATAGGAAATATGTTCCTGGAGCAGGACTCAAGACACAATTCACCATGAGGTCAATGCTCCTTTAGTAACAAGGTAAATGATATCTTCAGTAGCGTGTTAAAAGCTCCAGAAACCCTTCTGCAATGTTGCTAATCCCAAAACAGCAGAGCTGACACTAAGAAGGCGATCTGACATTGTCAGTGTTGGACATAAAGTTATGGCATTTTACTCTCTGATAATCTAATTTAATACAGTGTTAGCCAGAATAGAGGAGAAAAAAAAAGAAAAAAAGAAAAAGTAGTGGATATGCCTGTTCAATGGTCTTTTTCAAATATCAAATCTATTATTCAAGCCTTTGGCTGATGCTGGACTCAGACAGTTTGTGATTGAATCGTCTAACAGGTACCTGTAGTGAAGGCATCCTAAGTTACTGCGATGGCCATATGCTTGAGACACCAGATGGTGAGGAGGCTGTCACTCTGCTGTGAATGCTGAGAAGCCAGACAGAAGGCTATCTCGCAGCAGAGCAGGTGGGGCCAGCAGGGTTCTTCCAGGTAGAGCAAGCATTTTCTTCAGGGAAGAGCTTTCCATCTTCTAAAGTATTTAAGCCTGTGTTTTGTTAAGACCTCAAAGTTCTATATAACCCAGAAATAATAACTTCAGCCGTAAAATAATTTAAGATAAGCCTTGTAGTTGGTCACCTTGACTATACAAGGAAATAAGGAACTTCCATGTTAACAACGTGAAGTATCAATCTTTTAGACACAGTGCATGTATTTTTTTTCTAATTGATGACTGATTGATTGATTGATTGATTGGTTAATTTTAATACTGGGCATTAACCTCAGGAGCTTATCGTTGAACTACAGTTCCAGGCTTTTTTTTTTCTTTTCTTTTGAGACCAGGTCTTGCTAAATTGCCTTGAATTTGTAATGTTTTCTTGCAGTCTCCCAGGGTGCTTGGATTACAGACATACATCACTACACAGGTCTTAGATTGCATCTTACTGTGCTGAGTCTGGGAGGTGCTGCATTGGGTTTATTGCTGGAGTTTGCTTCTGAAATGCCGCTCAGTAGTCCACATGCAAAGGCCCGGTCTCCAGAGAGTCACCACTGGGAGCCAGTGGGACCTTTAAAGATGGATCTCTCAGGAAGTCCTTACATCTCTGGGACCTGTCCTTGAAGGACACTGCAGGACTCCAGGCCCTTATCTCCTCTGCTTCTCTGAAGGGAGGTGAGCAAGTTTGTTCCTCCTCACTTTGATCATTATTTGCCACCTTGTCACATGGTCAAAGCAAGGGGACACTGTCATGGACGCTAACCCCCAAATCTGTGAGCCAGAATAAGCCTTTACTCCTTGGAAGTGATTTATCTCAGGTGGTTCTTATAGAGATGGAAAACTAATACGTGATGTCTTGCCATGGTTAAACACATGAATTTTTTGCAAATATAATGTTCACAATTTGGGTAAAAGTGACACAAAGCCAGGCATGGTTGCACACACCCATAAACCAGCACTTGGGAGGCCCAGCAGGAGGATATGGAGTTTGGGTCCCAGCTGGCAACTTAGAGACTCGGTGAGAAATTGTCTCAAAATAAAAATAAAAAGGGCTAGGGATAGAGTTAAATATGGAGGCTCTGAGTTCAATCCCCAGTACTGGAAAAAAATGATGCAGAGATGCTGAAGTCCAGAATATTCTGAGGAGTAAAGATTAATGAAGTCATGCAGGTGCTGGCACACAGAAGCAGGTGAACTCAGCATTATTTAATGTAATGACCCCGATGATTATTCAGCATTCCCCAAGATAAATAGTGAAGAACAGAAGGTGTGAGGGAGCACTCAAGAACAAATAACCAAAATGTACAGAGAAGAGACTGGAATGTACAAAGATATGTTCCATTTTAAAAATTATTCTTATTCTTATTTGGTACAGGGGATGGTACTCGGGTCCTTGCGCTTGTGAGGTAGGCGGCACCACCTCTGAGCTACATCCCCGGCCCTGTTCGATATTTTACATTTATCATGCTATTTAAATATAAAAGTAGAACTAGGGCCAGGGATGTAGTGCAGTGGTTCCTCTGCCTGCCTTGCAAGCACAAGGTCCCAAGTTCAATCCCGAGTACAAAAATAAATAAATACATAAAAATAAAAATAAAAGTAGAACTAGAAGTATCCTAGAGTCCAGTTCCAGCTAATAACTAAGACTGCCTCTGTGGGAAGTATTTCCACCATCAACAAGTTTAGCAAAAGAGGGTGAACCTAAAGAGACATTCCCAGGGTGAGGCTGCTGGCACAGACAATTTCTGGTCACTGAACAAAAGGCCAGTTTAAGGAAGACTAAAGATGGGGCTGGGGATTTAGCTCACTGGTGCCGACGGTTGCCTCGCACGTGCAAGGTCCCGGGTTCAATCCCTGGTACCAAAAGAAAAATAAATAGGCTTAGCTTTCACTGGCACATGGTTTTCTAATGTGATGGAATTATGTAAATTCTGGCTTCCTGTAAACACCTTTGTATATGCCATTCCGTGAACATTAATATACTAAATCTTTACTTGCTACTGTCTTTCATAGCTAAGATCAAATTTTTGATTACAGAAATTAGACACATTGAGGTAGAGAGATTACTTTTTGAGGATCCTGAGTTAAAATGGGTTTTAAACAATTCGAATTTCCAATAACCATTTGACTCTTGTGCAGCTATCTACCCCTGAGATAAAACAATACACTAGTTTATAATAATATAATATGCTTTGTTAATTGCTCAATTCTGTCAGCATCCATTTTCTCGGCATTGGTATTGAGTTCCATATAGTATCACTTTAAAATACTGTAATCTTTTTGAAGTTAGTATTTTTCCGTTTCCTTTTCTCACTCCAAATTAGGGTTATATTTGTTTTCTCCTTAATCAGGTTCAGAATGGGCTTTTCCGTGAATTTTTTTCTCTTTTTGATTGTTTTTAATTAATTCTTGCTAATTACTTTTTTCTGAGGTCTGTTTGCTTATTTTGTTGTTCTTTCTATAATTCTTTAACTTGTGTATTTAATTAATCTATTTTCATCTTTCTTATTAAAAATGAAGAAAATTAGGGATGCACTTAATCCTAACGTTTCAAAAATTAGACGTGAGATGTGTTTATTTATTTGTTTCTTTCCTTACTTGCAGTTCCCTTTTTTGGCTAGAAAATGATCAGAGATTTGTTTCTTATTGTCCAAATAAAGGCTTCCAATCATAATTTTTTATATTTTTTATGTATAAAATTTTGATCAGAAAAGGTTACCTAAAAATATTTAATTTTTAAAATATCTTGACGGTTATTTTGGGTCCTGTGAAAGACCACTATGTGGTAAAATAAACCCTATGTGTTATTGGAAGATTATATTTGAGGTCAATTTTTTAAAACTATATCCTTCAGTTCCCCTAATTTCTTGTCATTTTTTCTATTAAATAAGCAAATTCTTAAAAATAGTAATCCAATTTTGTATTATAGACTTCTATCAAGTACTTTTTGTATGATGGTTATTTTCCTTTTTATAATTGACTGCATATAATATTGTATACAAAGTTTTATACCTGTTTTAGCTCTTTTTTATTTTTTAGACATTCTATGCAATATTAACAGTTATAGTTTCTGTCCTGACACAGACATGTATTTTCTCTCTGTTGTTTAAAAACTGTATAAAATATAATACCTCCTATAAGGTAGACTTGCATCTATCACAGTGTTCTATTGTCTTTCCACTCCTCTGTTAGATAGGACATTTAGAAAATTTTATTTCTCCTCCCTCTTCCCTCACTAGTGGTTGTTGGTGTCCTGCGGCTCTCTGGGGGGACCCCGTCCCGCGGGGAATAGGAGGTGAGAGCCGCCTCTTATTCGTGGGTCATCAGAGGCCGATCCGATCTTGAATGTCTGTGGAGGAAATCTTTAAGAAGTTAGAGTACACGGCCCAAGTCTGGTTTCTGATCAAAGGCGCTTTATTGGCTCAGCAAAACGATTATATACTGTTATCCCAGGGGGAGGGTTCAGCAAGCTTATTGGACAGCTCAAGCAAATCCTCTACCAATCACATGAGTCATTCAAGCATTTAACCATACAGCAATCAGTATTTTACCAAATGTGGGGAGGGGTAAGTGCACAATCCCTAGGGGCAAGTAGGACGGGGAAAATACCACCTGCTTCCTGCTCCAGATCCGGTGACCCTGTGGTTAGCACAAAGGGCTATTTTTTCTGTAAGATTTCCTGTTTTGCCCAGGGGCTAGACCTGCCAAAGGTCACGTATGTAGTCTAGTGGGATTTTTCCACTGAGGCAAAGGCTAAGGTTGAGGGCAGCCATCTTATGCAGGCCCAAGCAGTCTCTCACAGTTCCCCCTTCTCTGTATAAAATTAAGCAAGATTAGGGTGGAGGGCTCATGTCTTAGGCTACTTGATGTGCCTCCGGACCTGGACGTGATGCATAGGTGTTCCAGCGAGTCACGCTGCCCCCAGGTACCGGCATCAAGCTAATCCCGTCAGAGACACCTCCACAGCCTGGAGCAGAGCGAACGACGGCGTTCAGCCATCTGTTCAAATTCTACAAAGCTTAGGGGTTGGAACCCATGGTCACCAGCGGGCTGGCTATCTTCAGGGTCCTGAGAGGAGAGCTGCTGGTAGTGCACTTGTATGGAGTGTTTGGTGGCCTCATCAACCTGGTTCTTAACAAAACTCGTGAGGCGGCGGAATGCCCATGGGCCAAAGGAAATCAACAGCATAAAGCCAATAAAGGGTCCTAGAAGGCTGGGTAACAGGGTGGACAGCCAGGGGGAGGTAGAAAACCAATTTTGATACCAAGATTCGTCCTTTTCCCGTTGCCTCTGCCTTTGTTCGAGGCTTTCCTCAACCCTTCTAATGCTATCATCCACTAGGCCCAGTTTATCTTTAAAAAAGCAACATTCTTAAAGAAGGGGGTTGGGGCCAATGGCAATGGGTTTGAACTGAGGTGGTTCTTTCAAAAGCCTGATGGAAAAGGTGAGACCCGGATCACGGCCGCTGATGTAAAGGCGAAGGCCCCACTCAACCTGACGAGTCCAGTGGTATTGTTTGCCGGGCGTGGTGGTGCACGCCCATAATCCCATAAAACTAGTCTGGATTACAGTGAGCTCCAGGTCGACACCCGTAATCCCATAAACCCAGCCTGGATTACACAGTGAGCTTAGCCTGGATTACACAGAGAGCTCCAGGTCAATCTCATCTGCATAGCTGAGACCCTCATCTCAGAAAAGCCAAATAGAGTCATAGATTGTGTCAATGCCTCAATGGTAGAAGTTACTTTTCCAATGTCAAATGCCAGCGGGCTCCCACAATTCCCCCTTTTTTATTATATTTAGAGCAGGGAGCTTCCCAGCTCAGCAGAAAGACTGTGCCTGTCTTAGGTGAGAAATGTCCAGAGAAATCCCTTACCCGTCATCAAGCCATGAGAAGTTCAATACTCATGCTCTGTCTTAGGTTGGATATTTCTCCACAATTCTCTTACCCGTCTTTGACTACCAGCCTCTGCAGGGGTTATACCATGGGTTGTGAAGGCTTGCCATGTAGCTTTTTCTACCTCTATCAATATTTATAATCCTTGTTCCTCATACCAGGCCTCACTAATTTTTACAGGCATCATTACAAAGAGAGGTTGCCTCAAACCCATCACAGAATGAAAGGAAGTCACCATTTCTGAGAATATACAATTGGTCAATTGACAATCAATATTATCAGTTTCATAAACAATCTCTATGAGCATTAACACAAGACATTATATTAGAGGCCTCTATGCCAACAATATTGAAACTAAGGCTAGTAACTTTGACATCTGACCATAAATGTATTTTTCCCAATGCAGCAGGTTTCCAAATGTTGGTTTGAGGAAAACCTGAATCTGTTTACCAAAGTCCTGCAGATAAGCTTAAGTTTGTGGAATTTAGAAGTGACCAGTCCAAAAACTTTTGAGATGTCTCATTAAATCACCAGTCCCATTAAATCCTCATTCTGGATAAAGAAGGAAAACCTTTTTGCTTTTTGGAATGAAATTTCCACTTGTGCACTGAGACACATCCTGGAGTTTTCTCTGCTGCTTCAGTGTTGGGGTCCCAATCCAGTCTCCTCAGTGGAAACCCAGCTTCAAGCTGCTCAAGGATAGTGATAGGTCTATAAACATATCTGTAACCATAATTAGGTGGAATAGAAGAAAAGGGAGAACACCTAGACCAAAAGGTTATTGTCATAAACAATATGTTGGAAAACCTGCATGGTCAAACAATATGAATACATTTTGTATACCAGAAAAGTAGCAATAATAATACTTATATGAAATCTTATGTACTGTAATGTAGCTTTGTATTAACAGGATCTCCCCCCCCCTTTTTTTTTAAAATATTAAACAAGACATATCTTTTTTATAGGGCTATGAAAATTATTTTGGTGGCTCCCATTAGTGAACAAAGATCAGAATAAATTTTCTGAGCAGCTGCTTCTTTATTTACCAACAGGAGCATATCCAAACTTAAAGGTTATATTTAATTATCTTTTAAGTTTTTTATTTGATCCTATAAAGCCAGGTTGTAGAAATCAACAATCTATTTGTATTTGACGTCATTCTGATCAAGAACATACAAACATCTTTGAACATTTAAGACAGACAAACATATAAGACAATTTTAATGAGTGCACTCAGATGGTTTTGGCCAAATGAATTATAAAATCTTTTTGTTATGACTAGTCAAAATTTTTGCAGATCAAAATTAACAGAGATCTCTTGTAGAATTAGGGTTAAAGGAACGAATACTCTTCTTGACTATAAATGTAAACCTTTTATAACAAACTTGAAACCAACAAGCAAACATTTTATAAATCATTTCCATAAACATTCTCTACATTCTTAGGTAAAGACAAGAGGAACATACAAAAACCTTTCATGTTAAAAGTACAACTCTTACTTATAGCTTTTCTAATATTTTTCTGTCTCATTTACTATTAAACAAACTTTAGCTACGAAATATTGACATAAGGTAGGGCTATTGGCCATGCCCTGAGGTAATACTTTCCACAGCGGGAGGCAAAATGGCCGGGCTGGCCGCATTGAAAGCATGTTTTACCCCTGTTTTGGCCTTGGAAGGCGACAAGGGCCTTAGTGATCTTGTGCATAAAAGGATCCGCCTCTGGGCAGAGATTAATCATGTCGTGCAGAGTTTTGGCTTTGGAGTTGTGTTTTAGAATAGCTCTGCAGGTCTCATTAGCATTTTCAAAGGCTAATTGTCTAATGAGGGCGTTGTCTGCCACAGTGGCGGCATCACCGAGGGCACGCTCAGCCTCGGGGCCCTGGATGATCTTTGAGAGAGGTGCTGCCGTGCTGATCAAAGTAGTCAGCGAGCTCGCGACCAATCTGGTCCCATGTAGAAGGCACAATTTTGGGGCAGGTGATAACGAACCAGGGACATACTTCGTGTACAAACAGCAGAAATTGCAAGAGATCTTTCTTTCTAACTTCAATATTACGGTTTTTCAACTGCTTTTTTATATCAGAGATAAATTTAGCTCCTTCACTAACTGCGTTCCCCCTATTCTCGGGGAACTTTGGGACGGCGGCTGTGCCTTAGCTAAGATTTGACTAACCCCAACCCTGCACCACCCGGATGGGGCTTACCTGGTGTCTGACGGGCGGGCTCCGGACTCGTCGTCTCTCTGCCGTCCGATCGGGAGTCGGTAACCTCTGTAAACCACGTTGGGCGCCAGTTGCGGCTCTCTGGGGGGACCCCGTCCCGCGGGGAATAGGAGGTGAGAGCCGCCTCTTATTCGTGGGTCATCAGAGGCCGATCCGATCTTGAATGTCTGTGGAGGAAATCTTTAAGAAGTTAGAGTACACGGCCCAAGTCTGGTTTCTGATCAAAGGCGCTTTATTGGCTCAGCAAAACGATTATATACTGTTATCCCAGGGGGAGGGTTCAGCAAGCTTATTGGACAGCTCAAGCAAATCCTCTACCAATCACATGAGTCATTCAAGCATTTAACCATACAGCAATCAGTATTTTACCAAATGTGGGGAGGGGTAAGTGCACAATCCCTAGGGGCAAGTAGGACGGGGAAAATACCACCTGCTTCCTGCTCCAGATCCGGTGACCCTGTGGTTAGCACAAAGGGCTATTTTTTCTGTAAGATTTCCTGTTTGCCCAGGGGCTAGACCTGCCAAAGGTCACGTATGTAGTCTAGTGGGATTTTTCCACCGAGGCAAAGGCTAAGGTTGAGGGCAGCCATCTTATGCCGGCCCAAGCAGTCTCTCACAGTGTCCTTTAGGACAGCCACTTAATTTTCTTCCAGCTTTAAGCTTTAGGTATCGATGTGGTATTCTTAACAATGTTGGAATTTTTCTCTTAGTACATCCTTCCTTTTTTTCATTTTTTTTTATCAGTACATGTTGGCAATGCATACATTTTACAGTCATCTTGGGGAATAGCCACATGTACATACTGCATAAACCCTGTTTCTTTTTTAAATCCCCTTCCCTTTCCTTCCCCTCCCTTCCTCCTCCTCTTATTCCCCTCCCCACTTTCATTCTCATTGATATTGTTAGTCTTGGCTCATGTTTATGACCTATAATATTTACCTTCATTTGGTTATTGGGTTCCTGTACATGGTATATCTTTATTCTACTAATTTCCTCATTGCCTCCCCCTCAACCCTCACTCTTGTTCCTTTGGACCCATTTCCATTTGCAAGAGATCATCCCCTTGTCTTCTCCTATCCTTCATTTACTATTCTCTTTGTACTCTATCTTACTCAAATGAGAAATACCATATGATATTTAAGTTTGTGTGCCTGGTTTATTTCACTCAACATTATATTTTCTAGATGCATCCATTTTCCTACAAATGACTCAAATTTGTCCTTCTTAGAGCTGAGTAGTAATCCATTACACAACCACAGTTTATCAACATATGATGACAGGAAGGCTGCTTTCAAGATTTAACTATTATGAATTTTACTATTATAAACATTGGTATACATGTATTACTGTAGTATGATGTCTTAAGCTTTTGGGGAAAGAAACCTAGATAGCTGGGTCATGTAGAATTTCTCATTTAAGATCTTTATGAAATCCCCATACTGATTTCTATAATGGTTGTTTCAGTTTACATCCCCACCAAGAATGTAGGAAGACTCCTTTTTTATGTTTTAACCACAACCATGCCAGCATTTTTTGTTACTTGATTTCTTAATGATTGCCATTCTTTACAGAGTAAGATGGAATCTTAGCATTGTTTTAATTTGCATTTGTCTAGTAGCCAGAGATATTGAATATTTTTTCATATATTTGTCGGACATTTGTAATTTTTCTCTTAGGAAATGTTCATTTATCTTGCCCATTTCATGACTGGGTCTTTAACTTTAGATTTTTTTTTTTTGAGCTTTGTGTATTCTAGATATTAGTCCTCTGTCTGAGGAGTACATGGCAAAATTTTTTTCCCATTATGTAGGTTATGTCTTCACTCTATTAATTCTCTTGCTGTACAGAAGCTTTTTGGTCTGATATAATCCTATTTGCTGATTCTCACTGCCATTTCTTGTGAAACCGAGGTTCTGTTTAGAAAATCCTTTCCTACACCTATATCTTCAGGTGTTTTACCTATTTTATTTCTCAATAGGCTTAATGTTTCTGTTTTAATATTTAATATTTAGATCTTTGGTCCATTTTGATTTTAACTTAGTACATGGTGAGAGAAAAGGGTCCAGTTTCAATCTTCTGCCCATAGATAACAAGTTTTCCCGGAATCACTTGTTGAATGGGCTGTCTTTCCTCCAACATACTACATTCTTATTTTCCAGAGTGGTTTAAACACATTCTCAGGCAGTATCTCTAGTGGCCTTTGAAGGAGGGCAGGCAGTGCTCCCTTCTCATCTATTTCCCTTTCCCTCATCTTTCCCTGTTCTGGATCATCTTTCAACTTGGCATTGCCTATCTGGGTTGTTCTTGAGGGTCTGTTCCAAGTGAAGTATATGTGTGAAGCAGTCTCTGAATTATTTCCTCCTGTCAGTGTTGCTTTTGTGCTTGGCCAGTGAATGATATGCTGATGAGCATAAGATTATAATATTGTAGTCATTTCCTTTGGGCTGCTGGTGGATGTTATGTCATCGACTTCTCCCTTCCTATGGTTCAGAGAAGTTCAATGCCGATCTGTTTCTTTTTTAAGAAAGAATCCATCCGTGCATGCATTTGTAGTTACACATTTATAAAGAATTTAGGAGTTTCATTGCAGTGTGCCTATGCAACGAAGCATACACAACGTGGAATGTGTTTTTTTCTCACCAATGCATCCTGGAACAGAGCAAACACCTTCAATATTGAGACTCATGTCTATCCTCAGCTTCTCCACATTTCCTTCCATCATTTGTTAGCTTTTTCACTCTCTTCTTAGTTTCTTTCCCCTTTGAACTGATTTTATTTGCACATCGAACTTTTGTGCCTGTCCTGTTGATTATCATCTTTTTAGTCTTATAGTCTGTGGTTTGAAATATGTATTACCCCTAATATTGTAGAATACTAATTCAAGTCTCAAAAGTGGTATTTTCTTTTAATACTCAGCTGCAGAACTGAAAAAAATTGGGGAGGGTGTAATAGCACGTTTATTTCACTACCAAAATCCTTCTGAGCTGAACTTAAATCTCATTTTATCTTTTTAAAAAATGTATTTTTTCAGCTCCAATATCTGTTTTGCTAGGTATGTATCAACTTTTCTTTGATATTTTGTAATTGCTGATTTTCTTTAAGTGGATTATTTTTCTTCTCAATACTTTGAGATACAGAACATATTGTAAAATTACTAAATAGGTGGGGGAAAGAGAAGTGTTCTTTCCTTTAGGGATAAGTGATGTAGAAATATTGAAGTTGCCCATACCTCTCCCTCTCACACTTTCTTCCACCTAGATAGCACCTGCAAGCTGCCTGGAGCCCTGATTGGAATGAGGCCACTCAAATCAGGCAGGTACTGCGAAGCTGAGAAGCTTCTATCTGGGGTTACAGATTGCTGTAGGACAGGCTTGTCCCAAGGTGTGTCATTTTCTGCTCCTGAACAAAACCTGCTAAGGCTAACATTTAGTTCCTTTCTTATTTGCAAGAGAGGCTGGTAGAAATTCTCTTCATTCCAATTCCTGCAGAATTGCTAGTATCTCACTGTCTTTTAGCACCAGCCATGTTGCACAAGAAAGATAGATCAAAGTTAGAAATAAGGACAAAAGAAAAGCATTCAAGTCACCACTGTGCTAATTTTGTTTTCTTCATTTAGAAATAACTTTGCATAAACTCTCTAAAACCCAAAATACAACAGCAACAGCAGTAACAACCACGACTCATTAATACTAGTGACTTAAGGTACAGCACACATTTGATCCCTGAAATGACCATACATTGGAAGTGTTATTGTGCGAAAACACATTCAGAGTAGTGTCATGCAGTGCCCGTATTTGGTAAAGTTAGTAAAGGGCAACGAGAAAACCAAGGCTTTCTCTCTTCAAGTCCAGTGATCATTTGCCCAATGAATTTAATGAGTAAAAGGAAATCAAAGCTATCTTCATCCCATCAACTTTAAGCTGAATATATAATAAAGTGGCATAACAATGCAGTCATGCAGTATGTGGTAAATAACTCAACACTGGTATAAATAGAATGCTTTCAAATATTCTAACTAAAGACAACTTTTTATTGAACAGAGTATAGTCTTTGTAAAGTCAAGGAGAACATCTGTTTTGCTTGTTTATTTGTTTTTGGGGGGTGTTTATACTTTTATTTCGTGTAACCTGTGACTGCATATCTATACATGAATATGTGCATGTAGAAAAATTCACACATGCTGAGTGTACAACTTATAAATTTTCCAAACTCAACACATCTGTACCTACCATCCAGATTAAACAGTGGCACCTTACCATAGTCTGAGAAGCCCCTTCATGCCCTTCACCATCATTATACCCTCCTCAAAAGGTAAGTATGTCCATGAATTCCAATAGCCTAAAAGTTTTTTACAAGGACTACCTGACTTCAGCTTCTCCATCCATTTCTTAACAAAGGATGTTTTTGTGTGTTTGATAAATTATTTGTTGTGTAAGTGGATGAATGAATGCACCTATGAGTAAATGAGTGAGCTAATGACTAAGTGGGGAGACCCTCAAAAGAGGGAACGTGGCCAGAGTTTCAAGTAAAGATCTGTGTTTAATTTGAGCATGTTATTAAATCTCATGGAGCCTCATATTGCTGATCTAAAAATAGGAATTTCAATGTATGTCTCAATAAGCTGTGTCTCATAGGACTTAAAGTTTTGCTTTCTTTTGTTTTGTTTGTTGTTGTTTTGCTTTTTGGTACCTGAGATCGAACTCTGGCCCTTGTGCTTGGGAGGCAGGTGGCAGAACTACTGAGCCAAATCCCTGGCTATCCCTTAAAGTTAATGTAGATAAACCTGTGCCTGGTAGCCAATGGGCTTTTGTTGATACTTGATAATTATTTGTTGGGAAAGGGGTGCAGCTATCTAGATTTAGGGCATTATGTTCCCTTACTTCATCTTTTGTGTGTCCCATACCATTCAAACTTTCCAAATATGACATTTTAATACAATGGAAAGGGCCTGACTATACTCAATATCTTAGACAAATATACTCAATGTCACACAGACAAATAAACACACGAAAGAAATATAAAATATATGTCCTGGAGGAAGAGCACCTAGTTTATGTCCTGCAGTATATTTAGGTTGGGACCTGGAGTTCTGTCTCTTTGCCTGCAAGCCCTCTGGACATGTAGTTTCTACAGATTTCGGATCCTCCATGCCTCAAATTACCTCTCAATGCAAAATGGCTCACTAGCTAAGCCTGGCTAAGTTTAAGCTGGGATTAGATCAAGTCTGAAACGCATGTCTGCTTCTTAGTTGTTTGAAGGCCTCACAGGACCACCACCAGGAAGCTTCTATTCTGCACTTCTATTTGGTCTTGCCACCAGGGCCTCCTCCCTGGTCCTTGCATTGTCTAGGAAACAGAGGATGTAGCGAAGGCATCCACAACAAATGGGGATGTGCGGCATCTTCATACTGTTCCTCCCAGACAGGGCCCTATGCATGGCCCTCGCTCTATGAATTGACATTGTTTTCATTTAGTCTTAAGAAAATAAGAATAGTAAAGGTGGAGGCAGCTGCTTTCATATGAAAGAAGATACATTCGGCTTAAATTTTTTTTTCCATGAAAATCAGCCATTTACTTGAGGTTTCTTACTACCAGTCATGGTTCTTGACAAGGGCACATAGTTTGGATTGGACTCCTGGGGGCATAGTTAGAGAAATGCACACACTCAGAAGCTGAGTGGAGAGTCTGAGACCTCTCCTTAATGTATGTTATCCACTGGCTTGGAAGGGCTTCCAGTGTCTCCATTGTTCATCTATGTCAAAAATGGCAAAACATTGAAAAATATCTGAGCGAAGTCTGAAAGATTAATAGAGAGCCTGCCAAGTTTTCAGAATAATTTTCTTATTGGTAATAATGTAATACTACCATCCATTGGCCACTATTTCTCTATAATCATTGTCAGTAATAGTGACAAGAATATCAATAATTTATTAAGTACCTCTTGAACTTTATGAAGTGAACAATTACTTCTGTCTTCATGGTACCTTAACCCCAGCACTTAAGAGCTGATACAAAGTAGGGATCCAATGCCGTTGAATAATTGAATAAAGAAAACACAGATACTGTGCCCAGTACTTTCTGGTGTTACATTCTGTAAATTAGGACAACTGTGAAATAAGAAGCACTATCTCAATTTACTGGTAGAAATTTGAATAGGGATGTATTGAACAATTTATCCAAGTCATAACACTAAGGGTTTTCACCACAGGTCAGAGTCAAGTGTTAACCCCACCCTCTGATTCCTCATAGCACCGCTTTGCAAACCCATGAGCCAGAAATCCTTTACAGAGCAGTTGAAATTCCCTGATCATGAAAGCCTTATCCCACTGCATTTTGAATCTTCCATCTGATTCTTTTCAGAAATAGATTGGTACTCTAGGAAGAGATCCTGGTGGAAGATTCCAAAGAGGAAATGGAAAGTGTGCTGACCTCTGCCTGGGTCTGAGCATTAGAGCATGGGCAGAGAGGTTCAGCTTCACCTTCCAGCTTCTGTGCAGGGCTCTGCTTCTGGCCATCTCTTCATCAGAGGGAGGTAGATGGACTGGAAGGTTCTCACTGCAGAGTAACAAGAATGAGAACTGGAGGGGCTGACTTGGGAGATAAGACTACCTCAGTGTTTATTCTAGGAGTCACAAGTGAGAGACAAGTATTTGCTAGTGCAGTCACCTCAGGTCATAGTACAACCACTTCAGAGTCATAGATGACCCTCCAGGCAAGAAGATGCTCTTGTCAGAAGGCAAAGCAAGATGTTAGGATGTGTAGAGTGTGATATCTTGTGCTGATCCTCGCTGATGTCACCAGCAAATGTTCAAGGTCTGTCTTGCACTTCTGGGTGGGAGGGTAGCTGCGTCTCTGCCTCTCCAGTGTGAGTAGTCACTTTGGTATTTGGGGTACAAGCCAGGCTTCAGCAGAAGACAAACATTTTACTATGGCCTAAGCTAATTCAGTGAGGGAGAAGGAATAACTTTTAAATTCTGATTCTCAGAGTTATGGGCTTCAAGTAATAATCATAAAAATCATTCACCCCAAACTCACCTTATGTCTTCATGATTCATAGTTTCTGTAAAGTAAATATTGTAATATAAGTAGTCGGTCTGTATTCTTCATCCATAGCTTACTACTTTGTTACTTGGGACTTACTCTAAGGAAAACAGAAGTTCATTCCATGCCACTTTAGAATGAATAAGAACAAAGTGGTGTTTATACACAATAGAATGCTACTCTGCCAAAAGAAAGATTAACTTGAGGCATTTGTAGGTAAATGGATGCAACTTGAGAACTTAATGTTTTTTTTATTGAGTTTATTGGTACAATCTAGGTATACAATACAGTTACATTCATCAGTGGGATTCTGTACCTTTACATAATAGGTCTTGATTCTCATTTTTCCCCTTGTCCCTGCCTTCCCTTCACCCCCTCCTCCCCTCCCCATTTACAAACACTTTGTTTCCATTTTTTCAGTTTTTGAGAACTTAATGTTAACACAAGCTCAAATATCACATGTTTTTTAAAAAAACTCAATATATATATATACATATACAAATATATGTATATATATGTGTGCATATATATGTATATATATGCAAATGAGCAAAACGGAAAATTTCTACATAGGAAGTAGGAGAAGTATAAATGGTTCTCCAAATTACCTGTTCCATTGCTTCAAAGATATGTAAATATATGTGCGAATTGGTTTCATTTATACTAGTAATTTTTCATAGTTCACTGAAAAAGTTTTATACATTTCTTCTTTGTAAGAATCATTTTGTCAAAGTTTTGTATTCTGGGCATCTACAGTTATTTTGAAGATAATGATATTCAGTGCATCAACTACTTTTTTATTAATTTGTTATAAAATTTCATTTTATTTACTCATTTATTTATTTAGGTACTAGGGATTGAACTCAGGACCTTACAATTGCAAGGCAGGCAGCCTAACCATGGAGCTAAATCCCTGGCCCCTATTTTATTTTCCATAACATAAAGAATATAGCAGAGACCTTTCACTCTTGGGTTCCTCGTGATAGTCCTGATTCACCAGTGCAGAGGCATGGAGAACGCTTTGAGGAGTTTAATTCCCATTCAGACCTTGTACAGTGCCTGTACACAGGAGCTCAGGACAAACAGTAGATATGCTTTATTTCTTCCCTGTGCTGAGCATGGTTCAAGGTGTGGGGGATGCAGTGGTCCACACCATGAAACTACCTGGGACAAATAGATGACAGGACCACAATCTCTGAGGGACAGAGAGATGGCACAGTGGCAAGCACACAAGGGGGGGGGCTCCAGAGTACAGAGAAGGGCTTGTGCTGTGTTGTGGAAGGACAGTTTGTTGGCACAGAGATGAAGTCTGAGCTGCATCATGGGAGTAGATCAGACATTCCAGATGGAAAAAAGGGAAACGAAGTATTTCAGACTGAAAGGAAGGCACGAGCAAGCACACAGTCCTGAGCCAGCACTCCTAAAAGTGAGTGTCTTTCAGGAAAGAATAACCCATGCAGGATATCTTATCTGACACACTCTGGCCATTGGGGCCACAAGGTGTTGGGAAATTAGAAAGGCAAAGAAAATCCTACAGCTCTTCCTAAATGGAGGAAACCAAGGGGAGAGTTTAGGATGGCCAGAACCTAGAACTTGTAGGGCAAGTTCCATTGAGCTGAGATTCAGCCTTCCCAGGAAGAGAGAGTGCTACCTGCTGCTGCTGGAACAGGCAGAAAGAGCTAGAGCTGGGAGGGAGACCTCTGGGCAGGAGGCACTTCTCAGTTGTGGCTTCCTCTGGAAGTGAACAGGATCTGGAAGGGTAAATTTCCCTGCAAAGCAACATTTCAGGGGTTAATAGGAGCTGCAAGTCAAATGGAAGGAGCAAGTCCCTTACTTCCTGTCCTGCCTTCCATCCTTTCTTAATGATACCCCATGAAGGACTGAATAGAAACCAAGCAAAGACGAAAAGCTGTATGCAGAGCTCCAGCCTCAGCACCACCCATCAGAAAACAGAGGATATATATTTGGAGCTGAGAGATGCCAAGGGCTTGTTTGCAATGTCTGATGGCTTTGGACACAGGAGCTGGATGAGGTAAAGGCTGGAGCTGGAGCAAAGTAGGGCCCAGTAGAGGAAAGCTTGGTGTTACCTGGGCCCATGCAGTGTGTGTCCCAGTGTTGACAATGCCTGTCTCTCTGGAGGATGAATTCCAATGTCCTTTCTTCCTAGAGAGGGTGTAACGAGTCAGTGTAGGAGGAGTTCAGTTTATTACATTTACAAATAGCTGGAAGAGATCCTTAGCAATTCATCTGAAATATTTAGCAAATGATGAAATAGAAATACATTTCTTCCTTTTGTTTTCCCTTATCAAAGCACTCATTGTTTAATGAGTAACTGAAGGAAATACTTAGTAGGCTCTAATAATGTAATCCTAATTAAATGCTTTCTAAGATAAAAAGTGATCCTGAATAATGTGTTTAGTAAGTAATGGCGTTCCTCGGTAATCTTTACACCAAGTGAATGGCTTGAGATCATATATTAGAAGCTAATGAGATAGTTTCTTCGTTGTTTTTTATTTCCTTGTGATTTTCAAGGTGAGCAAAAGGAATAGTAACTAAAAAGGGAAAGGCATTTTCTACAGATTGACCACTTTTTCTGGTGCACATCTTCATTGGCGCACTGGCACAGAACCTTTGCTGTAGTAGGTGCAGTTCTGAATGCGAGGACAGGACACCGGGAGCCCTATAAAGGGAAGTGGCTCTGCCACATCAGGAATTTAAACTGGAAATGAACTAAATGAAGGACAGAGACATTTGTGTACTCCTCTGGGGATATATATACTCATTCTAGGTAGAACCCAAGGAAACTTGAGAAAATGAGGCCTGTTCAATAAATGCTTTTCCCTTTAGTTGAAGGCCCGCTCTGGCAGTTGTTGCTTAGTTTTGTATTCTTTTGCTGATGAAAGCCAGAATCTCTCAAATACTGAAAAGTAATAACATAAGCATGATAATGTGTATAAATCAATAATGCATTTTAGAACAATTACTAATGTAAGTCCCAGGTGTCTTTTCTCATAGATAGACTTTTTATATTTGCTGGAAAATAACAATCACTTTAGTATGTATCACTAATTAAAAACTGCTGAATAATTTCCAACAGATATTAGGTAATTATTGGCAATTCCATGTCAGCACCAGTAAATAATTATCTCACCTTGTATCACATAATTAAAATGACAATGTATCCCCCAACAAATAATAAACAGTCATAAATAATTCCAATTGTGTACAGGTAGCAGCCACACATTTAACTTGGTTGTGTTTATAATTTAACATGACATTTTTTATTTGACTGATGATTTATGAAATTTTTAAAAAATCAATTTGCCTTTCTTAATGGGCTAATGCCCATTGGGGATATACCAGATGTTCTGCTGCCCCAGGTTGGCAGCTGGGCAGAAAAAAAAAATTAGTCAAGCATATTGATGCCAGACCTAAACACAAAAAGGATAGTAGTAATGGGTGTCGGGTACAATAAATTAATGGAAGACCTGCTGTAAGTGGTTCTTGTAATCTTCAGCTTGACGATGCATGTGGATATGAGCTGCAGACCGTGGGTTCTCCTAAGCACCTACCTGTCCTTCCTAGTTGTCTATTATCATGGATTTATCAGAGGGCCACACAGTAATGTAGTGTTTGTTCTTTCTTCCGTATTATGGTTTACATGTACATTGGCCTCCTCAGCGCATGTGTTTGGAAGGTGGTGATGGAATCACGGGGACACTGAACTCATTTGTGATTTATCCACCGGTGAGTTCAACATCTGAGTCTTCCACTGGGAAGAGGGTTCTGGTAGAAAGGGGTCCCTGAAAGCCAGACATGGTGGAGCACGCCTGTAATCCCAGCTGTTGGGTGGCTGAGGCAGGAGGATCGCTGTGAGTTCGAGACCAGGCTGGGCTACATAGTGAGTTGCAGGTCAGTCTCAACTACATAGTGAGACCCTGTCTCAAAAAAATCAAAAAACAAAACAAAAAAAAAGAAAGAAAGGGGTCACTGGGATAGAAAAGTGTGTCTCCCCTCCCTGGCACCTCCTTTCTTTCTCTGCTTCCTTGGTACCATGATGTGAGCAACTTTGCAATGCAGCAGGTCTTTCTACCACACATTTCTGTGTTTGAACCTGCAGACCATGGACTAAAACTTCTGAAATATGAACCAAAATACACCTCTCCTCTTTTAAGTTATGGGTCTTGGGCATTTTGTCTCAGCAAGGAAAAGGTTACTAAAACATTGTGCCAGGAGATAATATCTATGGAGAAGAGGAAACGGAGACTCCTGCAAATGCTTCATTGCATCTGCCCTTCCATAGTCTGGCTTTCATAAGAAGACATGGTACTCAGGGTCGCAAGAATGAGGAGGCTGAACCCTGATTATTTTAGCTTAGATTGCAATCCTTCAGCTTTCACAAATATCTACTGAGCAAATAGTATATGCTCAGTATTATGGTTGCATTGATTTTGTTTCCCATCTTTCAAAAGGAGAGGCAATAAAGTTTCTTTTATCCCTTCAAACAATTTAAGGACTATCAATTTATGTACATAAAACAGTATGTAGTCATTGTCTGTTCCCACAAGTGTGTGACATCAGGTGTGATGTAGATTGATCACCTCTGACCCCATGGGTTCTGTAACATTGTTGAGGGCCACCAGAGTATCTGCACCCTCCTGGCCCAGAGATGGATAACATCTATACCAGCACTGCCTTCAGTTATGTAGGTTTTCTAGGAAGTAGATGGTGGTGCCCAGTGATGTGTTCACTGAAGACTATCTCCTCTTCTAGCTTGTCGTGTCTCATAACCACTCAATGTCCACTTCTCTATTCATCAACAATACCTTCTCAGCAATTAGTAGTAAATATTTGTTCAATTAATTGTTGATTAAAATTACAAAATACAAAAAATGCAAAGAGGAGAATTGTCCAAGATTCTTTTAGCAAAACATTTTGTTACTTAATTATTACTTAGTTGTTACTTAATTAGCTTACAAAGAACTTCGTTGTTCATAACAAATAGCTCCCACCCTTTATATTCAATTAAGATTACATCGTCCATCTTGAAAGACAATATGCACAATATACCACAGCCAATGTTACCCCAACGGAAAGTCTTGTAAATGCAGTGTGGGCTTCAAACTATCCCACAACCACATGCAGACCTAGCCTGGGGTGTTATCCTCTGTACAGGATTCTATTTTGGCTAATGGATACTTTTACCTCTTGCATCAAAAAGGAACGATACAGATGAACAAATCAGACTCAAGAAGATTTTATTTAGTTGTCCTGTATCTTAAAAAATGAAGTCTAAATTGGACAAGAGGGATCATGTTTGAAAGTCCCTGAAGAAAGCAAAGGCACCAGAAGGCCTTCACGTGTGGAGTCCAACTTGAAACGCCCTGGCTCAGGGAAAACCTGATGTCTGCCTGTGTTCCTGGAAGGCAGAGGCACATTCTGGAGCTTTACATCCAGCTGATCCAAGCAGTGGTTTCACAATAGCTGTGTTTGCAAGAAGTCTGCCTGGTCTGGGTGGGCACAGGACAGGACCAGTGAGGAGCACAGGAAAGAGGCTGAGGAAAGTTATGGGTGTGGTTCAATTGCTAGGTTGGCAATGTATGTTCTGATGCCCAGCACAGTGCATTTGGTCCTCATGGTAAGCTTCTACTGAAAGCTCTGAGGAAGGAAGATAGGTGAAGGGACAGGACAATGAGAAGCACAGTCAAGTCCCAAATTTGGAAATGTGTGGTCTGCTAAATATCCTGGCTGGTTACAGGACAATGTGAAGAAGTCCTATGAGATAAAATCTAGAATAAGTGGATTCTTGTGAGCATCGTCTAGATTTTCAAAACATCTCTGC
Organism: Fukomys damarensis; assembly: GCF_012274545.1. NCBI lineage: Eukaryota > Metazoa > Chordata > Mammalia > Rodentia > Bathyergidae > Fukomys > Fukomys damarensis. Next base: position 79,676,597 of record NW_022900928.1, read on the forward strand.
TTTGGGAGTCCAGAGTAATAAAACCTGGAAACCTTGAAAGAGGTTGATACTTAATGAATTTTTACTTTTGTTAAATTCTCAAAGAATATTATGTGAAGAGTAGGAAGGGAACATGGACTCCCTGTTGGCCTTAGAGCCACTTTGCTATTTCAGCATGTGGACAGGCATTTTTCAATTTAATTTACTCTTTACTAGAAGGTGATTTAATGATTGCCTTACACAAGGCTAATTTCTATCAATTTAAATGCTGCATTATCTTCATCCTTTATCAATCTTTATATTGATTCTGTCCCTCCAGCCCACACACTTCTGTCAAGAGTTGAAACCACATGGAAATGACTGACTAGATGGTTCTCTTCCCCACAAGTGTCTATAATGTTTTAATATCAGCAGTGGCAGCTGCCCAGTGGGATGGCACCAACTTGGACTTTTGTGTCAGAGTCCACCTCTTACTACTTATAAGATCTTGGCTATATCTTCCTTTTTAACATTTTTAGAACTCATTACCTTTATTGGAAAATTGGAAAACAGTAGCCACCACAAGAATATTAGAAGATCCAGTGAGATGATATACATGGTGTGCCAGGCATAGTTCTTGGAACAATCTAGGTCCTCAGTACCTCTCAGGTCTCTATACACTTCCATCAGGCCTGCCAGAATGAGCAATGCTGAAGATATTAGTGTTCCTTAAAGTGACTGCACTTAAAAAGCAAACAGATTTACCAACATAAAGAGTTGATGACTTTTAAATTATGCACTATAGTGTTCAAAGAAGTAATTGCAGGCGTTATTGCCTCATCTGGCAGAGTTGACCTAAAAAAAAGTTTCCCATTTTACACAAGGCAAAACAAGTGGAGTGAAAGGTTTGCCTGTCATTTAGCCCACCATTCTTTGTGACGAGAGAATGTGGTTTGTAGCTGTGAGTTTCAACTTCTGTCCCTTCCTGATCTCTAGGCTCTCAGTGGGATTTTTGACACACAGAACCACAGGTGTTCCCAAAGAAAGTTACATATCTTCCCTTCTCTCTGAAAAAAATTCAGACGGGCTAAAGAAATTGCATGGGCACATTTTGCTTTGTTTAAATAACACTTGGATTTGCTGCTTTTAATCATTGGTTCCCCTGAGCATGGCATGCTTTCTGCAGCACACACTGGCTGCATACCTAACAGATATTTTGAATACAACAGCTTGACTCCCCTGCTGCTTGGATGATAGCCATTGGCTAGGTGTTCCATCCTCTTCCTTCTCCCCCTCCGTGGTGGCAAGGAGATTTCAAGTACAGTTTGGCCTTGCACATCAAACAGCAATTTTCCTGTAGAAATCACAACCTCCAAAAACTCTTCCCTAATCAAATCTATCAAGCCCAATTTAGGGGTGAGCTTGTGTCTGTTTATCAAGGAAATGGAGTTAAAATTGCCCCTTTTAATGGAATCACAGCTGCCCACCACAATCTTTCGCATGTATGTTTGAATTAATGGCAAGACTTGGCCCATGCTCTCCAACCTTGGAGTTTGATTCTGGTTATAGGAAATTGCTATAATTTCTGTTCTAGGATTCTCAGGGATATAGGGGCTTTTGGGACCAGAGTTGGAATTAATGTGTCAGAGAAATTAGATAATTCAGAAGTGCTTGGGGAAGATTAACACTTTCGCAAAACACCCAATGAGACACCTCTACATCAACTCAAGCTCTCTGTGACCCATATGAACTGTTTTTACCAAGTCACGGAGAAATTTTTTTTCTGAAGTTCAGATTTTCTGAAGTCAGAACATAGCAGATATGGGCAAAATGCATTTGTCTTTCTGAAGTATGGGCACCTCAGTCGGTTCAACTGCACATTTGGAATTGCTACACTGGAAAGGCAGATAATCCAGCTGAGATGTGTGGGTCCTCTAGGATCTAAGCAGTAACTGTGCCCACTTTTCTTTTATTCCTTCACTCACTAGTACCTCAGTATCAAGACTTATTTCTCCCACGGAAATCTCAGTATCCCCTTAAAGGTTATGGTCTGTTTACCATGTAGCAACAGATCTTCTGGCTATTTTACCATAGCATAGAGTCACTTCATTTTAAAAATGTTCTTACCAAGCGACCTTGTATTCCACTTTTAAGTGTCTTAGCATCTGGTGTTTATATAAGCCATGCAGACCATTTTTGCACATTTTTTTTTGTTTTCATCCCATTTCATTCTTGAAGTGAGGTGCACTGTTTATAATGCAATATCATAAATAAAGAACTTGAGTTAAATGACACATCTAATTAGTAGTGGCACCAGAACAGGGCCACCTTGCTACAGGCCCAGTGCTCTTTCCATAACACCTTTTGACTCCTTGAGAGTTTCTCCCACTTCCCTTCATTTCGGTGTGAACAGAGACAGCCTGTGTGGCCCTAGACTGCTCACACGGACCTCCCCAGGTGCCTCTGTCTTCCTGAAGGGAGTTTCTCTTCATTTTCATCATCCCTCCAGAGCTGATTCTGAGCATTACAATACATACATATGAGAGCCTCTTTTTGTGAAATGCACCTGAGGTTTTTTCATCTTTCAATTGAAGATAAAAGACTCCTGAATTAGAGAATCACAGAAATTTAATAAATGTAAGGAGAAAGCCTATTCATTTTTTTCAAGAGTGGCTAATGCCTCTCAGAAAATTCTCCTATTGAGAATTAATTCAGCTTTTCTCTTGCATCCCATCTTGTTCCTTTTCCTTCTGCCTGGCCCTGCCTCTTTTCATTTTACTTAGGGACATTTGCATGAAAACAGCATTTCAGCTACCTGGAGTTTTATCTGCTGCCATTTAGAATTAATAGTTCTCTGCTATCACCTCCATCTGTACCTACCAAGCCCGGGCATGCCAGATGGGAGGGTGAACATGCCCATGAGCAGCACCCTTTGTGGGACACTGGGGGCTTCATGTAGCCAGGATGCCCTGGCAAGGCCAGAGCTCACTGGGGAAGTGATGGGTGTGGTGAAAAGTGCAGAGGGTGAGCTGCTGAGGTGTGGCGCGGCAGCCCCTGCTTGCAGGGGTTGGTTTTGTGTTGAGAGCGTAGAGAGTTGTGGTTTGTTTCCTGTGCTCAGAGGGTCCTTGGCCAACCTTCCTTCCTATGCTTTGAATGGCTAACTGATAGCCTGATATATATAT
>NW_022900928.1:79679752-79719596 GCF_012274545.1 Fukomys damarensis
ATATATGCCACAGTGTTATTTTCTCCCACTTTAGAAAATTGCTCATCGGTTTATTGATCGAGGTATATCCATTATGTGGTGTACAGCCTCACGGCTGTTGAGGATTGCAAGAGAATAGTAGTAACTTGGAGAAAGGCTGACAAGCTGAGGACACAGTATGAGCTCTCAGCAGACACAGACCCTGCTCTGGACTGTTGGCCATGGAGTGGACTGCACACACCACAAATCACTCTAACATGATATTTGGGAGGCTTTCTCACTTTCTAAAGCTTCACTTAGTGACCAACTAGCAAATAAGGCAAATTTAAATATTTTCCACTGTGGGCAGAGTACAAGGTTAATTTTCTATGGTATTTTCTTTCAATTTGATGACAAATTTATAGGAGAACATTCTGTACTCAAGTGCTTATCAGTGTATCTGTGTTTGTACATATTCTACCACTTGTTTTCTGCTTTTGACACTTTTCCCAACTTCTTTCTTGGAGTTTATCACTGGCTTATTAATTATCAAATAAATTGGCTGGATCTCAATCCAACCTACTCCCTTGTGCAACTTGGCCTTCCTGGCCATCCACTTCTCCATTCTGGGGAATCTTCCTTCCTCATCCCTCAGATATCTTCCTCCTGCCCTTCTACCTTTTTGGCAAGTTGCCCTCTGCTCCTTGTCCGGGTCCTCTGCCTCTCTGTAGCTCCCAGTAAATGTATCCTCTGGAGCTTTGTCCCAGACAAAGCGTATTTTTATACGCTCTCCTCCTTGGTGTTCCTTCAGCCTCCCACTGCCCAATTATCACCTCTGTGGGAATGATGCCTAAATCTGTCTGCAGCTTTGACTCCTATTCTGAAATCTCAGCCCACATCTATAATTGCCTGCTGAATACTACTAGCTCTCTCTCCCTGGCCCCTACAGGAAATCTGTCTCTTACATTGGTTGATCTGTTGATGTTAACTTTATAATCCCCCCACCCTTTCCTGTTCATCCCTACCACCTCCATTCCATCTCAACATTTCATTACCTCTCAGTTAAACTATCAGGACACTGTTATTCTCTCTCTCCCTTCTGTTTCTTGCTCCAGGTTTCTCTGCTCGATTAATCTTCCCAAAACACAGCTCTGACCTTGACACTCCCAATTCAGAGACCATTAATAATATCTCCTTTGCCAGGAAAGTTAAATCCAACTAATTTTTTAGGCATGAGTGAGTGGGAGTCAGGCCAGACTCTTAAGGTTAGTACTGGCTGTTTCTTTCCTGTGCTCGCTTTGCTTTGCTTCCAGCCCTGACCAATACTCCAAGCATTCATCCTTCCCTGACAGTTTCAGTACACGTCACACTGCCTCTGCATCTGAGCATGCTGCTCCTTCTGCCAAAACTGTAGCTCTTTCCCCCACCCTATCCTACCTCACTCCATCTCTTTGCTGTCTTTATCACCTCTCACAACTCAGTGCAAGCATTATTTCTTATGCAGTATGATTTCAACGAACTTGACAACATGAACCATTTCCTTCACATTACTTTCAGGTGACTTGCATATCTCAATTTGTAATATTGGAATGTGTCCCCCCAAATTCTTGTGTTGACTTTTAATCTCCACTGTAGTAGTTTGGGGAAGGGATGAGGTCAGACTGACAACTCATTCTCATGAATGGATTTATGCATTGTCAGAGGGAAGTAGTCAAAGTCCTTTTCTGCCATCTCTGTTCTTCCCACATGAAGACACAGCACTCTTCCCACCCATAGGACTCAGCAAGCCATCTCAGAAGTTGAGGCTTGGCTTTCATTAGACACCATACCTGATAGAACCTTGATCTTAAGATCCCAGCCTCTAGAATTGCAAATTGTATTTTGTACAGATTACTCAGTATCAGGCTTTTTCTTATAGCAACTCAGCTATATTAATCTGCTTTGATAAAGCAGTATCAGCTGGACCATGTCATTCATCTTTGTAGCCTGGCACTTCACATGGAATAAACATGAAGTCATTGACAACCCTTACCTTCCAAAGACTCTAGAAAGCTTGTCATTGAGTGAAAACGTACAGTAGCCCATTGGCAAGCCTGAAAAAGTGACTCCAGACCTTCATTGTCCAGTAGAGGCTCAAGTCCTTTATAAAAATGGCATAGTACAGTGTTTGCATATAACCTAAACATTTCCTTCCATGTATTTCCACAATTAAATATTAATAGATGTTATAGTATATTGTTTAGGGAATGATGACAAGAAAAGAAAGGCTATACATGTTCAGTACAGATAGTTTTCATTGATAGAACTGGAGATTGAACCCTGGGCCTTTGCACTGAACTACATCCCCATCCTATTTTATTATTAATTTTGAATCAGGATCTCACTAAATTGCCCCTACTAGGCTTGAACTTGTGGCCCTCCTATTTCAGCCTCTGAGAGTGCTACGACGACAGGTATTTACTACCATGCCTGGCTCAGATATAATTTTTAGAAATATTTTTGATCTGTCGTTGGTTGAATCCAGATATAGAGTTTTGACAATACTATGATTTCCTCTCACTTAGCTTTTATTTTGGCCTATCCTTTAAACTGGAATCCTGCACTTATCACATCACAAAATTCTACCTATTAATAAAAGCTCAGTGTGTACAAGTGTGTGTGTGTGTGTGTGTGTGTGTGTGTGTGTGTAGGGGTTGTGTGGGGGTGAACTCAAAAACGTGGAAAGAACATGATTTATAGTAATGAGGCCCATATTAGAAGTTGGGTCCAGATTCATAGACCTTTAGTCCTTTGTTTTTAATGTTTAGACTGTAGTAACACTATAACTCATCTTGCAAGGACAATTATAAAAGGTCCTATGATAGCACTTGTAATATAGCAAATGATCAATAAATATTAATTCATGTTCTTCCTTCTTTAAGGCATTTCCCATTTCATGACTTTTAGCACATTTGTGTACTTTTCTTCTCAAGAACAGAACAAACTCCCCATGGCTGAACAATATCCTGTTCACATGTTTCTTCCAGAAGTAACTGTCAGAGACCCTTATATAATTTTGTTGCTTATAATACTTGTTTAATTTAATAGAGCAAACTGATTTTAAAGGCTTTATGCTTTTAAAAGAATGCAATTTTATTGCACAAAATTAAATGTGATGTTTATGGTCATGCCTATAAAATGTTGGACATCACACTCTGGGTGAGAAATGTAACCTTGGCATGATAACATATTTTCTATGGGAAAATCAAATTAGATATCCATCATTTGAATTTGTATTTTTAACAGAAATGTTTCTTGTTCTCTATTATATCCTCACACAAGCATGAAAAAAGCATTGACTTGACAAAGTTTTCTAAAAAGTGGTCAATAAGGTGAATTAGATTATGTGGTAAATCCCATGCATCAATTGAGATTTTCTATAAATCTCACTGTAAATTCTTTGAAGAACTTTGTTTCCAACTATATGACAAATTATAAATAATTTTTGTATATATTTAATTACTATGACTCAGAATCTTAGAACTGTGCAGCGATAATCAAATTTAAAGCTTTGTGGACCTTGAATTTTCTTCTGATAAAGAACGTGGGGGTAATAATAATGTTTTCTTGTTAAAATCACAGAATTGATATAAGAACTTCATAAGTGAACTTCAGTTCCAGCTCATTTGCATTTCTACCTCCTGGAGAAATCTAGGAGAGTATTTGGAATGGGAAAAGTGCTCAACACATACTTTCTGAATACGTGAAAGATACAAGAGAAATGGCTGAGGATTTTGCAGTGAAACATGATAGGATTTATATTATCTAGGGCTGCTCTCTTGTTTTGAATGAGTCCACATGATGATAGGGATTTGCCGAATAAACCAAACTCAAACCTTGGAGGACAGTAAGAGTCTCCTGTTTCCTCACATACCTCACACAATGTCAGACATGCCCCCTCTGTGGTTCACTTTCTAATATTAGGAAGAGCCAATTAGATTCAACTGACTGTGGGGTTTTTACTCTGCTCCAGGAATAGCGTTAAACACTACAGGGATTGCAAAATGAATCTCTGCTTTTAAGTTCACAAGCTTATGTGGAAGAGAAACATAAACTAATACCAAAGACATATTAGGAAATACACACCGTAAAGTGATATGGAGAAAATGTAGGAGGCTGATAGAGAATGGAGTTAGTGAGTCAGACTATAGGACAGGCAAAGTGGAAGGTTGTGGAGTGACAACCCAGGAAAAATAGTGCTCAGCTGATCTTTGGAAGATTTTGGGCGGGATGTCTGCAGTGAAGGAGAGAAGAGAAACCTGTAGGCCAAGTAAATCCCAAAGGAGGACAGCCGGCTTTGTCCCAGGGCCTCCAGTTGCTGTCGGCATAGTAGGAACTGGGAAAGAAAATTGTGAGGGATGTGAATCATGCTCAGTACTTGGGACTACATCCAACAAGGGAACAAGGAGCCTTTGAAGGTATTTGAAGATAGGCACTATTTTAGAACAGCATTCTGGCAGAAGTAGGATTAGGGTTGAGATATTAGAAACAAAGGGAATAGTTACAAGACTGCAGTCCAGAAAATTCTATCCAAACAGAAAAATCATACAAAGGACAGGAAGAACATAGAAAATAGGGGGTACATTACAGAGAAGAACCGGTTCTGCAGTCAAAATGGTTGTTCTTTTTGTGTCTCTAGCCTGCAAAGCCCCTCTTGTGGACCACATGCTGTCCTAAACATGATGCAAACATGTATAAATGAGACATAGTCCCTGTGAAGAGTAAGAAGTCCAATTTGTAATAAAAACTCAAGTCCCATGAAGAGAGAAATGCTCGGACAGGAAGCTGAACGAGTAACAAAGCAGACAAGAATTAACCCTGCTCATCGGTATGAGTGTCACCAGGCAACCTTCCCAGGAGAGAAGCCAGGAGCTGATGACTGTCCTGGAGTAGGTGGGGTCTGACAGGGATCAGGTGGGACGGGGGTATTTCCAACTTGGAAAATAGCATATTCAGGGGATGACAGCCTCATCTCTGAGAAGCAGTCCATATTGGAGGGGGATATTAAGAATTAGGGTGGAAAGCAAGGAAGGGGGCAGGTTCAGAGAAGCACCTGTGTGTGCATACACACAACACATCAAGAGGCAGGTGGGACGGAAGGAAAAACTCAGTTAGGCTATAATCCAAACTCCTGATTCTTTGGAGTCTCAGTTTTCTCAACAGTTATACTTAATTCACATCACATCCACTTCATAGTGGTAATGTGAAGAGATGTCTTGTGCTTTTTACGTACTAAAAAAATAAAGGAACTGGTGCATATACACACGATATATGGATATACTAACATTAGTACTTATAAAAGTGCACACATACAGCACTTCCTTAGTGTTTTTATAGAGGAAGGGTCCCAGGACCCCTCATCATGGATACTAAAGTCTGCAGATGCTCAAGTCCCTTCTACAAAATGTTACAGTGCTTGCATATAACCTATGCACAACCTCCTGTATATTTTAAAACATCCCCAAATTACTCACATTACCTAGAATGATGCATATGCTATATAAATAGTGTATTGTTTCAGGAACAATGGAAAAATAAGATGTCTTTGTATGTTCATTAGAAAGGCAATCTTTGAAAAAAATATTTTCAAGCCTCAGTTGGCTAAATCCATGTTTTTGTTTTTTTTTTTGGATTCCCCCACCCCAGTACCAGGGATCAAACTCGGGTCTTTGTGCTTGCAAGGCAGGAGGTGGAATCTCTGAGTTAAATCCCTGGTCCTAACTAAATCCAATATGTGTGGAAACTACAGACACAAGGAGCAAGGTGTGTGTAGAGTGAGTTGCTGATCAACTGATTTGGTGATGAATGCTGAATTGTTAACTTCTTTAATTCCTTCTGAGTTTTCTCCCGGTACTTGAAAAAGAGTATATTCTTATTGATCACCACACAACAAGGGCACCAATTCTTTAGCAACTAAGCACCCCTCTTGCCTGTACCACCAACTTTTTTAGAACATCTGGGTTACCTGATTAACACTGCCTTTATAGGATTAGGTTTTTCAGGTCATTGTGCTGCTACCAGGAATCTCACCCCCTTGTCCCAAAGGACTTGCTGTCACTTATGCATGATCATGCCATGTATGACCACTGCTGTAGTCACATGGAGGCCATCGGTATAAGACCAGGGAGCTATGAAGTGGGGAAGAAACAGCAGGGTAGTTTCAGAGTTACACCCAACACTTCAAATTGTGTTTGAACACAGGTTTCAGAATTTCTAGATATGTTCCTCCATCTTTTTTTTTTTTTTTTTTTTTTTTGTCAGCTGCTATCTCAGTTTTACTGCTGTGAAATCTCCTTTCTCCCTTTTGGAGAACTCTTCCTGATTTTGATCTGAGGCAGCTGTCAACTGGTGACAAACAGCAATTCCTGTTAACAGCACCAGTATAAATCCTCAGCTTCCTCTCAATTCTTGTCAGAGCCGTGGGCCAGGGTGCCAACTGAGACAGTAGCTTCGCACTGTGTCCCTGGGAAGGTGAGCTATTGGGCTCTGGCGGCTGTCCTTCGAAATCACCAATGAGATTTGTTTCCAAACTCCTGCCTTCACGTCGATGTGTGTTTTGATAGAAGGTTAATGCATACGTGAATACACAACTTTTTGATTTATTGTCATTGTGAACTCATCACTCTTTCCTTTAAATTAAAACTCCCTCTAGATGGGAATCTGTGACACAGATTTATTGATCTGCAATAAAACCTCACTCATAATCTCTACAGCTGCCCATTAATCTTCTCTAGAAAGAGGGTTCATTCCTCTGAATGTCCCAAATGAGAGCAAGACGTGAACTTTCTCCTTTTGTTCCTTTCCTGCCCCTCTTAAGCTTTCCACTTCTCTCCTCTCTCCCTCTCTCTCCCCACCCGCTCCTTTGACTTCTGGAGACCATCTGCATCCCCCAAACAGAATTACTGCCTCTGCATTCCTGTTGTGTTTCCTTTGTGTTTCTCTTCACTCATCTGTCACCCACCGGAAGATACTTTGGCATTTTGTGGGCTTCCTGACATTGAATCCAGTTCGTGGCTGTGCATCAACATCACAACCTTCCTCTCTGTTCTTTCCATATGGGTTTGTAATCTCTGGTCTGGACAAACTGCTATGGACTCTAGTAGATGAATGAGATCATTAAAAAAAGGAGATCTGAGCAGCCAGACTGAGGAAAATAAGGACAAGAAGCCTGTATAGGTAGTAGGTCTGTCTCCAAGGGAATCGATGCAGATAAAGAACGCTTATATGTAAAGGTACAGGATCCCAATAATGAATATAACTGTATTTTATACCTAGATTGTACCAATAAACTCAATAAAAAAAAGAAGATAGGAATCACAAAAGCTATGTGAGATAATAAATGATAATTGTCATTTCAAAAAGAGAAAAAAAAAAAGAATGCTTACTCTTCTGCACTTTTTGGGTCCGAAGAGTCTTCTGATTTATTGCCTGGGAGACATTTTGGAGTACACACATGACTGGGGCTGCCTCCACTGGTCAGCAGATGGCTTGGTCCTTGTGCCAGGAAATAAGACATGTAGCTTATCTCAGATGCAACAGAAGGAAGGGCAAAAGGACTTTCGGAGTCATCAGATGGATTGCTTAGTCAAACACTGGAGTATCCCTTCACACTGCTCAAATTCTCTTGGATTTCTCTGCTGGAAGAAGCATGGGTGTCATTCAGTCTGGTGGATTTCAAGTGCACCACTGCAGTGAACTGAAGTGTTATGATCAGCTCCGTGGGGTGATGCAGCATCACAGCCTGTCCTTTTAACAATAAGATGCAAAAATTTTGAAAGGAAATAATTTTTTAAAACATTGATTAGGGTGGATTGTATTTATGATAATATTATTTCCACTCATATGAATTCTGATTTGCTTTCTTGAGTAGGACTAAAAGGTGGTGATAGATAACTTGCCAGACATTGATGGCTAGGATCCATGACTGGAAGGTGGGAGTCACTCTCCTGGTCTGTTTCTAATAGATAGGATGACTATCCTCAGATGTATTCTAGGTTCCGTGCTCATCTCTTGTGTCCTCTTGCCAGTAAAGGGTGTAGCTTCTCATCCTCATTTGAAAGTAACAGAGTCATCTTCCGGAGTCAAGCAATAATTGCCAAAGCCAGGATTTAAACCCAAGTATGCAAGTCAGTATTTCAGTGTGCACTTTTTACTGACCACTGTCTCCTTCAGCGAGCAGGCAAAAGGAGCCTGGGCAGAGGCGAGGAACTGGTGGAGGAAGAGTGAGTTAGAAATGAACTGCCATCTATCACTGTAATCAGGAAGCTACCCCAAGCAGGTGTAATCACCCTGTGCAGGGAGGGATGCCGAGCAAGTTTATGGTTTACACTGAGCAGGCTGACACAGCTGATTGATGTCAAATATGTCATGATGTATATTGTAAAGCTAGGAGATTTAATGGTGTAACTCTATGGCAGGCTTGGAAGTGAGTTGCTGCAAAGTAAGGAGTGATGGATGAGCTCATTTACATGTGAAATTGCCAATGGCATTGACAGCACTGGTATGTGAGGGGAAGATAAGAGGCACATAGCAAGAGTCACTCTTGTCCTAGTATTGGAATATTAAAATACAGCTGTGCCAGCATCTGGAATTTGCAAAGGCCCTTAAAGATATAATTATTTTTCACCTTTTAGTCCTGAGATAATTGACATCTTTTAGAGAAGTCATCCCACCATTGCTGGATAAAGTGTTTACTATGGATGATGCTGGTATGAAATTCAGTTGAATGGAGATTGTTAGCAAACCAATGCATTCCATGATTTTTTTTAATCTATCCCCAGCCCGATGACCTTACCGTGCAGGACAGTAATACTAGCAAAGACTGGACTACTGACTTTAAAACTCCAACTTGCCTTCCCAAACTCTTGCTCTCTCTTGATCTTCCTTGCCTTTGCCAGGAAGAAAATTTCTCTCTTTCTGTCTCTCTCCCTCTTTCTCTTACCTCTAATAATGCATGTGAGAGTATGGAGAAATGATGTATCTTTTCAGCAAATAATGATGTTTGGATTGACTCCAGCTTAACATTCACACATTAGGATTTATTCTTGAACTTAGACGGTTTGGCTGAAAGCACTACATATTCATCAGCCAGCCAGTGTTAGAAAAAATATTACAGCGTTGGTGTCTGTCTGCCTGCTTTTTCTCCCTGTGTTTGTTCCTCCAACCCTTTGTCCCTCCATCCCTCCATCCTCTCCTTCTCCTCCACACAATGTACAACAGGCTTTGTGTCAGAAACATGGAACACAGTGAATGCGGTAATGCCATAAGTTACAGCACAGGACACTGGGAAAACCAAAAGCCAGGACTTGGGGACAGCTGCAGTATGTACCAGAGGTATCATGAGAATGCCTAAGACAGTATTGTCAGGTCACAAAGGGAACTAAGCGTGGCTGTCCAGTAAATAGGGGGGCATCCTCAGAGGAATTTACCTTTATACCAAGACTGAGGCCTGGAAAAGGAAGCAAAGCAAAGGTAGGCAATGTGAGAAAGGGAGAGTGTGCCAAGGAAAGCACAGTATACCTGTCTATGACAAGATAGTCTAGCAAATTTGTGGACCTACAGTCATTATGAAGCAGTAGAAAAAGGACTCGTCAATTTCCTTAAGAGCCTTGCTACACAAGTTTAAAGTTTTAGGTTATGCCAAAGTAAAAGATTCCTTGATACCGGTTATGGTTTGGGTGTAGATGCCTCCCCCACCCCCAAAAGCCTCATGCAGTCATAGGTGGCTTTTTCAGAGGTGGCTGAATCTAGAGTGTGTGATGCTGGGATGAAGGGCATGTGATTCCTAAACCAGTCCACTGATTGGTTTGGCAGCACCCTAACCCCAGTAGTCTGCACAAAATAAAAGGAGCAGAACAACAATGATAAGGTCCCTTGTTGCTTTGGCTACTGTGTAGTCACCATGAATCATTTCTCCTCTGGGATGATCCTCTACCATGTACCACTCAGCCTTGCCACCAGCTGATTACGGACCAAAACCACTACAAATTGTGAGCTAAATAATCCTTTCCCCCTTTAACTTTGGTTGTCGAGTATTTTGTCTCAGTAAGGAGAAAACTAAGACAATACCTATGATGTTTTAGGTTTGCCTTGCCGATGCAGTTCCTCTTAATAACCCGAGTCTTATTTCTCTACATGCCTGTCAAATATGTGGTAAGGAAGCTGTGCTGGCAAAAATGATTATCAAAGTTTTTTGCCTTTGTGGGTGTTCACTATTTGGATTAAGCACACATTATTAAGAACTGACGATTTATCAGCCATAGTCACCAAATCAGGCTAAGGAATTGTATGCCGTTCTTCAGTAACCAGTTGATTGCTATCATGACAGCAAGTCATTTTTATTAATAAATGAATAGAATCCACACTTTATGATCCAATCATTCATTTCCTCAAAGTATACCTAGTGACAACCTACTAGGTTCGAGGTCCTCTGCAAGCGTTAGGGAGGCAGAGATGAATATAGAAGGTTCTTTCTCATAAACGAATGAGGGAGGCACACGCAGGAAACCATAATCAATGCACAGTGGACTGTGTTTTGTAGTGGATTGACTGTGGGGCACAGGAATGTATGGTCTTTTGCTGAGGGAGTCTAGGATGCTCAACAAAAGAGATATCTGAGGATTATCTTAAGGAATAAGATAAAGTTAAGGTTGACTAGCAGTTTTCCATGGCCAGTTATATAAAAGAAGACACTAGGAGCTCAGCCACATAGGGTTTCACTGGGTTTCTTCACAAAGTCAAAATGACCTTATAATTATTAGGCACATGCAGCTCTACAAGTGATCTTCTCCATCTTAGGAACTTGGTCGTAGCATTGCTTCCACAATGATACTCGTGATAGAAGACAGTGGTTAGAAGCAGAATCGCCAGAATCACGGGGATCTGGGTTCTAATTTCATCTTTGCTATTTAGCAGTTGTGAGATCCCAGGTGAGTCACTTCAAGCTTCTGTCCTTCATCCTCCCATTTCTGGTGGACCCTGCTTCATATAATCCATAGGGCACTTATGAGGTAAAACAGGAGCTCCGTGTTAAGTCCACAGTAGGAGTTAAAGAAATGTTAGCCATGTATGATTGATATTATTATTATTGTCTGTCATTTAACTCCTAATGAAGCATTGAATGAACCCTCAACTAGTGACTTTATACAGCTAATGTGCCTCCTAGAGGCCCTAATAGAGCACTCTTCTCATCTCACCTCAGAAAATGTGGTCCACTGTAATAAATCACACATGCAAAAGTGGGTACACATGGTCCCTCTACTCTGCTGCCATTGGGGTTTTATTCCAATTATTTTGCTATTATCCCTGGTGTTTCTCATTTTGGCAACTCAGCCGAAAACTTCATGAATGCGCAGTTCACTTCCTCTTCCAGATCATTAGCAGAGCTGCTATGAAAGCCTGCACCTGGCCCTCCTCCTCCAGCTTCCCTCTAGGTGCCTCCCCCAGCTGGTCCTCTGCTGAGCCAGACTGTGAGACCACAAAAACAGGTTCTTATCACACAGAAGCTTTGTCATTGTGAAAACAAAACTTTTGGAAGCCTTTTACGCAGATGTAGATGTAGCATATGGTATCTTCACTCAACTTATTCCTTGCTTTAAAGAAATATCAATGGGTTGGATCCTAAAAAGGACTCCTAAACTTGTCCCTGTTCTTAATCCAGAGAAAATAAATCCAGACAAATAAGTAGAATAGAGAGAAGAAACCCCACTTACAACCACACTAGTTCTTGCTGCTTGGTCTGCATTTGCCTCCAGGGGCCCATATGCAGCCCTTTCTTCTGCATTCTACACCCACCCCACCATCCAGTTGAGGACCCAGGCCTTATTCTCACCTCCCTCTTTTCCTCAGCATCACTTCCTGCCAATCACCAGGTAAACGCTAGAAATCCAACCCCCTAATGATCTCTCCTAAACAACCATGTATGCTCAGCATACTGTTATCTTCTCATACGAGTGCACTGTGGGATAGATTTTGATTTTCTCTGTTCATTTTTGCTTTCTTCCTTTTCTGTTTTGCTATTCTATCAAATGTTTCAAAAAGCAATAATGATTATCTTGCTCTCCAAATAAATATACATGCATGGCTCTCGGTTACCCTCTGGATCAAGCTCAAACTTGGCTTAGAAGAACCTTCCTGACCTTCAGCACTCTTCCATCTCCAATACTCACTTTGCTACCTATCATTAACCCCTGTCTTCCCCTCCTCTTTCTAGCCTTTCTCTTGCACCAGCTAAGTATAATTAGTCTGTCAGATTAGGGTTTGTAGGACTGCATTGCCTCTCCAGCTCACCACAACTTTCCAGCATAGTTCTACAACGCAGTAGGAACTCAGTATGTATTAGAAGGATCCTTGAAAAATGATTTTGAGGAATAAATAGAGTCAACAAAATCAAAATGTGCTGAGAGTGCAAGCATGAGACACCCCTCTCCCCACAGGAACGTGGCTGGCTTGGGGCCCACCCCCACCCGCCTCCCTCTCCCTGAATCTCCCCTCAGCCATCTCCTGGTCAGAATCCAGTCCCATTTCTCTCAACTTGACAGTCAGCAGAAGGACCGAAATTGGGATATTTTCCACAAGCACGTTGAGTAAGCACTGACTGAGCTGACCCTGATAGAAACGCTTAAGAAGCTTTGTGCAAGGATTAAGCAGCTGCCTTTAATCTTGCTTCCTTCTGGTTGGCAATGGTGGTTGCAGAATCCAGTGTGTGGGCAAAGCTGGGCTGCGGGACTCAGTCTCAGCTTATCGCTTATCGTGGGAGCCAGGGAAGGGGGGCCTACAGCCAGGAGTGGGGAGAGACCTGGCCACGCCACCATCTTTTCCATTTCAACAGTTTAAGAACCCAACTGAATTACCTTCTCTTTTCTCCTCTCTGTTTTCAATTCAGAAAGGTTTCATATTTCTAAATGTAAGGAGCTCTCATTAGTCCCTGGAAATTTTGCACGTGTGGATTATATAACAAGCAGGGCTAAACCCAGATATGCACTGACAGAAGAGAATTTATTCTGGATCACACCAAATGAACCCAGGGAGGGAGGCTTGGTCCTTCATCAGGAATATATCCAGCTGCAATGAATCTGAACCAGGAGCCTCCCTTCACACGTGTCATGAGCTCGGGCTGCAATGTCTGTCCATCCCTCAATTCCAGTAATCCTTAAATAGTTGTAAGTCACCCCCTACTAAAATGTTCTAGCATGGTAATAAGAACCCTCAAAAAGAATAGTTGATATTTTTACAAAATCAAGAGTATGTGCCTTCTTGAATCCCTATACCTTAGTGGCTTTGTTCCTATATGTGAAAGATAAAAGTAATTGACACCTGGGTGAAGAAAGGAATTTATTGGATATTAAAGTGAGAAAAGGAATTTAGTCCAAAATCACCAACAATAAAGAAGTGGAGTCTTGGAGACTTGCTCCCACATCAGGCAACTTTATAATTACCCAGCTGGGTTAGAATTAGCCCACCTTGACTTTTTGCTATGTACAAAATCAGAAATTTTAGAAATTAAGAGTTTATAGGTCTATGTTTTATTTTTTTAATAGTTTGGTGTTTTAATGAGAAATCTGTGCAGAGCTAAATTGGACCATGAAGCATGTGAGCCTCCTTTTCCCTTGAGGGCACAGAACTGAAGTTTAGGTTAAGGGTCTATACTTGGCATAGCCAAAAGCCAAAAACACAGTGCATGTTAATTGCATACATGTTAAATTCAGGTCAAGTTCCACGTACCCTAAGTGGGTTTATGAGTCTTGGACTTCTAAATATTATATCTAACCCTTCCTTGAAATGTTTAACTTTTGTTTTCCTGTGGTACAGAATCTGTTTGCAAATATATCTGGTGTGGTCTAAAGCTGTGTGGGCACTTTGGAAACCAGGGGCACACAGGGCTACACCTCACAATCTTCGCTCAGCAGGGCCTGCTGTTTTGGGTTGTGGTGACAGCATGTTAAGGGAGACTGTGTTTTAATGACTCAGTCATTCTTGGCACTCACGGTGAGGCTGTCCTCAGTATCCATGGCCCTGACAGACAAGTTTATCATTGTACTCATATATTAATAATGTATTTTATTCATTACTACAGCACCCAAGTGATATGTCTAAATGGCATATACTTGACATTTAAGACTGAGGATTATTTCACATACAACAGAACAGCTTAAAAATAAGATCATCTTTAAGAAATAAGGGAGAATGAAAAATTAATGGATTGTACTGTTTTTTTAAGACAATTCCTTGACCCTAGAACTGAGGCTGTTGGTGTTTTGCCTCAGCCTGACCTTGAAATAGCCTGGAGTGCCACTGGGGATTCCGTGATGGCTCTCCCATAGATGTGCCACCTCACAGTCACCGCTGCTGCCATGGCAGCCTTTGCCCACCTCATGGTTATGGAGCAGAGCTGGTCTGAACATCCCAGGAGTCCCCAGTGTGTTACTTGCAACAAGCACCAGGGACATCACACACTTTGTCCTCAAAGGGGCAGCCATGCTTCTGTGCAGACTCTTCCCTTAGCTCCACTCCCACCTTCGTCTGGCTTCACCTCTCTGAGTTAACATGGTGTCAGATACCGCATTCTTGGCCACACCACACCATGGGCAGTCATTAGCAGCCTGGTCCTGCAGGAATAAGACTCCCCTACCACCGTCCGTGTGCAGCAGGGCTTATACAAAACAGCTTTTCAGTATTTCCCCAAGTTCACAAGAGCTGGAAAGGCCTGGAGGCTGGTGCCAGCTGCTGTTGCTGGGTTTGAATGGTTCCACTTACCATCTTTGCAAATAAGGATGAATCTCCTGACTGTGCTTCCTTCCAAACAGGTTTTTCACTACCAACAAAACTGAAAATGATAGGCTTGGGGAGCTACGGTATTTAAATTGCACATTCTGAACACATTCATAGCCTTTAGCACCCACCAGTTGTTGACTGAAAAAGTCAGAGAGAAAGTGACCTGAAATTTCCTACCTTGCTCTGGAGCCAGCCTTCTCCCCACAGCATGTCCTTTATGACAACTTCCAGGGAATTAATTTAAAATTGCTTTCTTCTATCCTCTTCATAGTGTGCAATTACCCCAGGCCAGCCTGATGTTACCCCACTGTCTCCTACTGACTTTAGAAAATGGTTAAAATACACTTAAACAAAATAAAAGAGAGTTTAAAGGAGTTGTAACAATCTCAACCTAGTGACATAAACTCAAAGCTCTCCATGTATAAATTTATCTTTCCCGAAGGAGAGACCAATTCTTTTTGGCTCTAAAGCCATGAATGTGCATACCGATAGAATCTGTGGACTTTCATACTTGGAATAGAATATCAGAAACTACCTACCACAGATCAGTGTGGCAGTTGGCATCTGGAAAGTTGTAGGGAGGGCAAGTATTTAACCTCTAGTGAGGCAGAAACACTCAATTTCATAGACAAGCCATAGTTTGATTCTCCCATTAGTGGCACTACTCGTTCGTTCACTCAGTCGTGGCTGGAAACAATGTGTCAGAGGCTGTAACTGTAACACAGAGTCTATGTCTTCCCTCTGTTGGGCATCATTTGAAATTTAACAGGTATAGCAGGGTCACATCTGCCCCCTATTAGAAGTATGCCTTTGCTCTCCCTATAGATATGCAGCACACGGATAAGGCACTCAGAAAACATTTATGCTGGCTATTTACATCAATTCTGGACTATGGGGTTTCAAGGTCACAGAGATGGCAAACCCAAAGGGACCACAAAGTTAATATATCTAGCCCACTTGCCCCTTTTTAACTTGCAGGGACCCAGCAATTTGGAGAGATATTCCAATGAAGAAAACTCTAAGAGATCAAGTCCAAAGGCACTCAGCTTTAGCTGCACATTTGTAGTCTCCCCAGAAGGAATGGAAATACGGAAACCTGGGATTCACTCTTAGATATTTCAATTTACTTGTTAGGGACCAAGTTTGGATATTGGAACTTCTGCAATATCTGGAGGATTATTTGCTGGTATCATGGAAAACTGAGTGGATTATTCACTCACCCATCCGCCATTACGTCCACTCACTCATTCATGCATTGATTTTACACAATCCTTTAAATATTCCTTCAGCAAGAGCAATGCACACAAAAATTTCTGAAGTTATCTATATCCTGTGTTAAGAGGTCCTGCCAGGTTCCTAGCACACCACAGACACTTTCCAAAGGTCTTTTTAGTTACTAAACTTTGCTAACAAGCAGAATTAGCCAGTAGGCACAGGAGAGCTTGATGCTCCCCATTTTCCGTGCTGGCTTCCTGCATGAGCTTTTCCAGAGCCTACCACCTTCAGATGGAACCTCATCCTGTGCTGAGGGCTGTGACAGAAGCCTCCAGGGACTCGTTTCCTTTTATTTATTTTTAATTATAATTTTCCTTCGTAGCTCTGCCCTCCGTGAGAGCAGCAGCACCCTGTTAATGGGATTATGTGGTCTGGATGCCTCTGCATATGTGTGCTCTGCTCCTTCTGCCTCCAAATTTCACCAAGATAATTGATTTTGGTCTGTTCCCTGACACTCGGCTTGGTGGAACAGGGTATTATTAGGGCCTTTGTTCCATTTTTGAGTGACAAAGCCTTTACAAGCCAGCCAAGCAAAGGCAATTGTTGCTTCTCTCACTTTTCTTATTAACTAAGAGAGAATTGCAGGCGGCTTGAAACCTGCTGAGAGAAATAATAACATAAGCGGCTGCTTGGGAGCAAAGTGGGTCCTTTCAACCACAACAGCCTGGCGAGATTAACAAGGCCCCCCTAACGGGCCCACTGGATTCCCAGCTCTCATCTTCCCTCTCCCATCTCCCTGTCCCTCTGTCTAGCTCCCATTATATCTGTGCTCCTGGGCATTACCCACCCCATGGTGGACACCAAAGCGGTACAATGGTCCACCAAGAAGAGACACTGCTGGTTTCTGGGGGTGACAGGCTCCTCTATGATCGGGAGTCTGCTATCTACCTTGGCTTGGAATCATCACCCATTCTGACAATTGCTGCTGGTTGGGGTTCATGTGTTTCTGTGCTTGTTTTACATATTTTCCTACCAAAGTATTTCCTATGAAATAGATTAGACACATAAAAAAGAGAGTGAACATTAGTGTACCTAGTGTCCAGGCTAAAAAATAAGTGACCTATCTAGGTGATGAGCCTGAGAGCCTTTTTCTACTGAATTTGCTATCTGTCACCCCAAGGCATTTCTACCACATGCATATATGTGTCACTAAAGAAGAGAAAGCACAGGTGTGTTCTAAACTTACAAAAATGTTAACATACCACTTATATCCCACAGTCTCAAAGTTTTATTTGTGACCATACTCCACTTGACAAATGAGCTAAAGTTCTATAATTTTTCTGCTGAAAAATGCATTTTGTAGAATCATTGGTAAAATTAATGTAGTCAAGCATCTGTGTACTGCAGCACACACAGGGATCTGTATACACTTGGCTATTACAGATATTGCTGCCATGTGCATTGGTCCACACCTCCCTGTGCAAGTCCTACAGCTTTTTCTTAGACTCAAGCTTCAAAGGGGAGCCGCAGGACTGTAAGGACCGCGCACCATCAGCATCAATGCATAACCCCAAGGTACCTCCAAAAGGATATTCTACTACAATGTAGGAAGACAGAATGTAAGGGTTGTTAATGGACTTCACAAGTCAGAACAGAGAAATAAGTACTCCCCTAGTTTGGCCAGCAATGGAAAAAGGAAAACCACTTGATCTAAATTTCCAACCTTGATCTCCAACCATCCAGAAAGTAGAAGGAAGTATACCATTCTACCAGTGGGACCAGGAACTCACTCCTGTGTCTACCCTACTTGGTGACTTCATTTTCATCTTTGCACCATGAATGGGTGAGATCTTTAGTTGCAGGCCTCATTCTTGGATCCAGGTAGGATGTTTCCATTCTGTAAAGGATGCTTCAGTCAATTACCTGGAGCACCAAGCTGATTAGTCCTCTCTCCTCTATTTCTCTGTGTGCTTCAGCATGTCAAAGGGTCTCTCTGGCAAATACCTGGGTACTGCTGTAAGCATCTATCTTGAACTTGGGTTCCCACCTTCATTAATTTTGTGAGTGCAATCTAATGTTTAAGACCTTAGATTATATTTCCCATCAGTACAATGGGAATGACACTTACTTTACTGAAAAGTTGTGAGGATTTGGGGAACAAGCAAAATAAAAAGCACGAAACTTGGCGTTCATTGGTCATCCAACAAATGGCACAGGTGCTTTTTAATCCTGATGCAGGGCTATGCATGTTGGACATGAGGTAGCCAAAATTGTTCCCTGGAGGGAGGATTCCTCCAAGGTGTGGATGTGGAGGGGTTGTGTTCACATTGTCACTCTGGGTTCAGTCTCTCAGTGTCAGGGTTGGCAGACCGTGGATATTCTTATAGCATTGATTGAACTAGGATGGTTTAGGGAGGAGGTTGAGTTAATAGAACCTTCCTAGGCCTGCCAGTTTGTACCTAGCGAGATTAGTAGAATTGCAGACATCTCCTGTTATCCATGGGATGTTGGTTCCATGGCATCCCCCCTGCATACCCAAATCTGAATATGATCAAGTCCCTCATATAAAATGGCATAGTATTTACATGTAATATATGCACATCCTTCGGTATACTATGCTTTAAAACATCTCTAGATTATTCACAATACATAATGCAATGAAATAGTTGTTCTATACTATTGTTTAAAGAAGAGTGACAAGAAAAATATGTGCACATGCTATGTAAGACTTTTGTTTTGTTCTGTTTTGCTGATGGAGATAGAAACCAGAGGCTTGTATATGGTAAGTACATGATGTGTCATCGAGGTACACCCTCAGCCCATTTTTTAAAATATTTTTAGTCTGCAATTGCTTGATTCCGTATATGTAGAAGGTTGACTATAGTTTCCTTTTTGCAAAAATCTTAAATGCATGTATAAAGCTTCTATCTGGGCCCTCTTCCTCACTTTAGTGCAACTGAACTTAGAGGAGGTAAGAAAATTTCCTACCTTACAGTAAAACCGCAAGCGTGTCAAGACCTCCCTCCCAAACATTATGGGTACAAAAGAAGGGGGATCGAATCCATTGTGTGCAAATGGGGATAAAACTATGGCACTTTTATGTCATTCTTCCCAGTTCTTATTGTTTCCTCCTGACATTGTCACCCCTTGTAATTATCCTTTCTGTCTTTTTGTCTCACCTCCCTGTGCCTTCTTTCCTCTCACCTCTCCTCATTTTCATGGCCTCCTGGTACTTTCACAATTCATCCCACAATACATCCTGTGTTCCCAAAGATGTTCATGTAGACCTCTCAAATGAATGAATGATTGGTGGAAGGAATAGAATTGTTAAAACACAGCAATGTTTCCATGCACTAATGTGGAAAATGTACAATAATAAAGCAGAATGGCACTAAATGAATTATGGTTTTTTAAAAAAACAAATTACCAGCCTGTCAAATACTATTAACACTCAAATCAGTAGGAAGAATAAGAATGTGTGTACAGAGGGAGCTTTTCTTCTTTTGTAAAGCAAATATCAGACCCTCCTAACAACTGGTTTCAGAGTCTTGAATGAGTCACTTATAAAGGCAAGGAAAGCAGGAAAGTCTCCCATGAATCATTTTTCACGGTGTCATTGTAATATGTTACTTTTTTTTGTGGAGTTCAGATGCATTTTAATATTTGAGTGAAGGGCTCATTGACTTTCCACTGGCTTAATAATATTCTACAGGATAGGGCAGATGAGAAAGGGGAAATTACGAAAATGAAAGTAGTGGTAGAGATGGGATATTAGTGTTCATTGACTTATTTGCATTCCAAATAAAGGTAGGTAAGAAGGGAAAGCTATCTATATAGAGGAGTACTTTGTCTCTAGATTTGAAGACGTATTCATTGGGCAGAGCAGTAGCTTGCTTCTCTCATTGCAATTTTGCTTCCTTTTTCTTCACTTTCATTTCCTTCCCTTCACTTCCCTTTTCTTTGATGCTGAGATGCAAAAGACAAATGAACTGAGTGTTTAATCTAGCAGTGTTCTTATTCCATAGAAGCTTCTCAGAATTGGTGCTAGGAATGGAGACAAAGTGATCTTCCTTGGGAAGGGAGATATGCTAATGGTTGGTCATCCCAAAGGCCATGGAAATTCTTTTTTCAAACTGAGGATTGAATCCATGGCTTTTACACTGAATTAGATACCCAGCCCTTTTGGAAAGTGTTTTATTTTGAGACTGGGTTTTGTTTAGTTGCTAAGTTCTGCAGACTGTGCCTGAATTTATGATCTTCCTGCCTCAGTCTCTCAAAGTACTAGAAATACAGGCATGCAGCACTGCTCCAGGTGACAATGGACATTTTTCACCAAGTCTTAGACAGTTATTTTCTTCACTAATATTTGTGAAAAGAAAACCTGGCTATTGAAACCTGTGCAAGTTCCAAACAGTATCTCAACATTCAGTCATTCACACCTTCTGTTAATTCATCCAGATATCTTTATTTTGCCCTTCACCCGAAGATTAAACGGCAATGGCATCAGATGAGTATGAAATTATAAGTGGGAAAATCTATATTATATGCAGCTTTAGCCCACTTGGCCCTTAAGAGATGCATATTATTTCTTGGTTGAATGAAAGAATTTGCTATGAACCATCTGGATAACATTAATCAATTAATAAGTGTCTGGTTTTTATTTTCTGTTAACTGTAGATAATACTTATTCTCTGATTTTTAAAGCAATAGAATGCAGTCTTTAAATGTATCCTGGAAACCTTAGATAAAACAGAAATACAGTTATAGAAATAGAGATAACTATCAATATTATCATTGCTTAATTGAAAAGAGCATTTTTCTGTCATGTTTACATATTTGTAACATTTTTATGTCTTCTAATTACTCCAATGTGCATTGCTCACAACAAAGAAAAAAATTCTGGGTTAGAAAAGTAATTATGGTTATATTATTTCAGCTGAGACTAAGTGGATTTCTATGGCTCATCCTAAATGTACAACACTGTTACTTTAGCCTGTGTTAGCATTTATAATGTCCAAATACAAGAGTTTAAGTCGGGAAGACATGGGAGAACATAGAAGACTTTCCAGTTTTTGTTTGTTCTTCGTGCATTTCAACACTCTGTATGATTATAGTGTTAGTTGCATTTAAGTGTTTTGTTTTCCCCTGGGTTACAAACATCTAAGTGAGGAAGGAGGATAAGGGATAAAGAGAATTGAAAAGAATTCTCAAAAGTCATTGTGAAGCACATCAACTGAGGAGTGAGTTATAAATGAATCAAGGGAGAGGCATTTAATTTCCTTCCACACAGGTTTCAGGCTAAACAGAAGAACTGCCTGGGCATAACAGTACTTAACAGGAGCAGCAAATTTAACAACTCCTTAATGTAGGAGAAAACAATCCAAAGCATTTGCTAGTAATTATGCCCTCCATTTGTTGAGCATATCACAGTCCATCATTCCCTACCATTTCAGTGCAATTCAGTTTTACAAGTATTTGTAGAGTACTCACTAAGCTATAGGCATGGTGCATGCTTAGGGGGTACAAGGCTCAATGAAGTCACAGCCCCTTGTCTCAAGGGGGTCACCATATGTGAGATGCACACACAGGATAAATGAGTAGATGGCAATGTAGCAAATTCTGACACAGAGGAAGGTGTAAATCATCAGGAGAATGTAGAAGAGTGTGTGATTAATTCTGTTTGGGCTTGCATTTGAGTTGTCCCAGAATATGTATTTAATTAATTTTTCATTTGTTCATTCAAACAGCTAACGTGTTTTGCTTGTGTGCACAGTAACATTGCACTAACCCCAGAATGGCTGGAATGATACACAATTATAAACTGAAGCAAGCCAAATAACAACTTAGACTGTGGTCCTGCTGTATCCATGAAACTGGGGAATTAATAAGAATTTAACAAAGTAAAAGAGAAAGGGGAAACATTCCAGATAGACAGAAGGGCCTTTTCAGCGTTCTCCTGTAGGGGGCAGAGCTCTAGTTACTGGGTGATCAAGAAAGCCAGCACAGATGCATCTCCCAGAGCAAGGAGGAACATGATAGGTGATTAGACAGAAAGCTCCCCCAGTCTTGGAGATTAGAAATCTGAGATCACAGTGTTGGCAGTCTTAGTTCCTTCTAAGATGTGTGGTAGAGAATTCGTGCCATGCCTCTCCTTCATCTTCTGGTAGTGTTTTGTATTATGGAAGCATCATCTGATTTCTGTCTTCATCCTCACAAGGTTTTCTTCCTCTTGCGTCTGTTCACTTCTCCCCTTCTTATAAAGATATCAGTTATGTTGGATAAAGACTCAATCTGCTCCAATATGAACTCATGTTAATTTAACTAATCATATCTGTAATGAAAAGATTTTTCAGATGAGGTCACAATCTGAGATATTGAGGGATATTCTACAATATATGAATTTTTCGGGGAAATACATTTCCACAATTAAGAGAGATGAGTTTGTTGCTTTATGCTTTTAACTTCTTGGAAAAATGAGGTCATATTAAGGACTTGCCTTTTTATCCTAAGATTTTAAGCAGAGGATGCAATGACCAAATTTGCATTCCAACAGGTGTCCCTCCATCTGCATTGTAGGATTCTTTTGGGGAAGTTTCGGTGTAGATAGATCTATTAGAGACTGTTAAAGTCATCTGAGCAGATTAGGTTGTATCAGGATAAAGAAGATGGAAATGTAGAGGAAATAGTAGAATAGGAAGATGATTACAAGTAAAATATCAACAGAACTGGATAATGGATTGGGAGGGTTAGAAGACCATATGATCAAGGATAAGAAGTAAGCAAAGGGTTTACTCATTTACTGAGTTGGGGTCAAAGTTGACAAGAGCTTCTTGAATTTAGCCCTGTCTATGTGGATTTGCAAGTGTCTTGGGGCTCTCTGGAGCTTAAAAAGAAGACAAACTAGAGGTATAAATTTGGGGATTACTGTTCTTTGTGTTAATTCATAAATTTATTCATGGATAAAATACCCTAAGGGAAAAGTATTGTAAATTGGAGAGCACCTAGGCATAATAATCTCCATTTTACAGGCCAATTAAAAATGGGGGGTAAGCCATCAAGCGAATCAGAATAGTGGCTGGAGAGCTGAGAGGAAGTACCTAGACAAGTTAAAAGAAGAAAACAATTCCAAAAGGGGCATGATGATAACATAAAATGTTGGGATGGAATAGAAGAATGAATTCAATATCGTGGAGGTTCACAAGGCCTTAGCAGGTTGGAGACAGCAGCACTGTGCTGATGGCATGGGGAGTAAACACAAGCAACAAAATAGACAAAATAGTCACAAGTCTTTTAAGATAGTTAATGTGCACACAAGAAGATAAATATGGCTGTAGATGGAGAGGGATATTGAGACAAGGAAAAGATTTTAAAGAAAGAGATATTGACCACATTTATGTTGATATAGGAAAGCATTACTTACAAGAAACCTTGAAAAGGAGATCAACACTGTTACCATCTATAGAAGTTTTGAGGGATTCAAAACTTTGAGGGAGTCCTTAAATCTTTGTGTCTTCTTTGGGGTGATGTTCATGTGAAGAAAGAAGAGAGCAAAAGATAATCTTTGCCAGGAAAGAACTGGCTGTGCTGTAAGTTGCAGCTCTTAATTTCTGATCTGCGTTATTATCTACAGCCTGAGGAAAGGGGAAGTCAGAGACACCATAAGAACAGCTAACAACTCAAGCGATGCTTCTAATTAATGTTGGATCCCTAAGAACCAGGGATCAATTGCTTCTTCCAGCTGACCCCCAGCTGGTAACAACTCATCACCAGTGTTGAGAGGCTCTAGACATTTTGCCCCAATGTGCTGAAATCCAAAGTAAGTCCCACAATCATCCACTCCCATTCTTTTGCAGGCAATAGACTTTGTTGGACAGATCCTGTATGAATCTCTAGGACCACTGGGAACTCGAGGGAACCATTCAGGCCCGCCTGCTCTGGCCATATATCATTTCATTTTTTCTTAATGATCATCTTCTCACTCCACTAATGCAAGCCCGGTCAGCAGAATTTACAGCCCAACAGACTATTAACTGGGTGACAACTATAAGATTCACTTCATTATTACAGATAGCCACCAACTTCGTGAGCAGTTCTTTCAGCAGCCCTCTTCCACTTGACAAAGAATGAGCTGACAGATATTTCCTCTCTCTCTCCTACTTTCCTCAAACACATGGTTGCAGTACCTGTCCAGCTAAAGCAAGAGGGTTTTCAGAGCAGACAGCTTTTAGTCAGTCTCTCCAAGAGTTCACCGGAACTAGCCATATTTCCGAAATGAGAAAGTGGAGGAGGAAGTAGCTAACAGGTCTGGGAAAATTGAGAAAGTTCTACTTAACACTGTATTCCATCTTATTACATGAATATACTATTATAAGGGAGTTGAGAATGGAAGAGAGTTACAGGGCAGAATACAAGTAGGACAGGCAACAGAGGAGACTTTTCCTGGTATTGGTGAGGCTTCAGTAGAGGTCAGTGAAAATGAATTAGTAAGCAACCTTCTCCAGCCCCATTAGCCTACTTAGCACCTGGCACATATAAAACAAATATCTGGATTCCTACCCAGTTTAAGATTCAGAAATAATGTAAAGGTACAGCAAAGGGAAAGGTAATTTGAGATGATGACATGACCCTTGTCTTAGTTACTTTTGTCCTTGCAGAGACAAAATACCTAACACCAACAAATTAAGGAAGGAAAGGTTTATTTAGCTTATAGTTTTTAGAGGTTTCAGTCCATAATCAGCTGGGTCTAAGGCAGGATAGAACATAGAGGAGAGACAATTCATGATGGGCAGAAGGTAGTAAGGAAACAAGGGACCTTAACTGTCTTTCTGCTCCTTTTATCTTGTCTAGGCTATTTAGAGCAGTTAGCACTCGCACGCTTAATCTTGGTGCCCTTGAGCATAGCATTGCACCATGAATCAATTCCAGTGTCCAGCAACCTCTATAATAGCCCCACTTATGACCACATGAGGTTTTCAGGGACATCTAGACCCAAGCCACAACATCCTGCCCATGGCCCCACAAACACTCATGTATGTTCCTTTATGCAAAAGGCCAAAAAATACCAAATAAAACCAACAAAAAAAAATGTAATTATGTGTTAAAAAAGTTCTTTGAAGAAAAAAAGTAAAATTCCATGGTAGAAAATAAATAAGTGATATACAGACACTTTGGGTCTATAAAGCCTGAGATATGTAAGAATTAAATGGATCAAACCATACAAAAATTTGGGGACAGCCATCTTGGTGGGTGTGAAAAGAAGCAGTGGGGAGCCATTGTGGGTTTTGTACATCAGCTCAATAAGGGATATCTCTGATTGTAGCAAAGAAAATAATGGTAGAAAGGGAAAATATTGGAGGTGTGAGGTTGTTAGGTAGATCCAGAATTCTTGCCTATCAATCCCTAGTCATCCCACCACTATTTAATGCCAAGTACCGATCCTCTTGTCCTTTGTGGATTCATTTTCTACTACCATGTTTCTACAAACATGTTTTCTACAAAATCTGAAACCTTAAAACTATATCCCTTCCTCTTTATCACTGTCCTCCTCAATGATTATGCAGCACAGCCTAAGGCCAGGAAGTCAGCTAGAGTGAAGCGGAAATCTGCTCTCACCTTGAATGAATAATTTGGAACTCAACCTACATACAGGAAAGTAAATTACAGATATCTGGTGTCATTACTCAATTTAGCATGTCACATTCAAACAAAAGTTATGAAATGTTATGGACAGTTACCTCTGTAATTACTAAGTCTATCTTTTCCCTACTCTTAAGATTGTGTTCCTCTACTTTAAGTATCCCGGTGCCATCATTAGGTGAGAATATTTCCCAGGTCTCCTGTCCTCACGTGTTGGCACAGAAACTACTTTCTTGATGAAATAACCCTTTCTGAGTTAAACTCTTAGTTTTCTGCATTTTCTTGGCAGCGTTGCAAAATGATCAGGCTTAGGACTCTAGAGTCAAATTACCTAAGTTCAAATACCTAACTCCCCATCTAAGCATGTGACCTTGAAAAGCTATTATACTCCTCAAGCCTCATTTTTCTCATTTGTATGATGAAGGGCGTCAAAGCAGCTACCACACAGGAATATTTATACGCCCAAATGGGATGATTCCAGCAAAGCATTTACACATTCTTGTCCATAGCAAGTGGACAATAAATGCTAGTTCTTCTTCTTCTTGGACTATCACCACCACCGTCACCACCTGTTATCTGACTGTGACACTTCTTTCCTTTCCATACATTTCAGAACACTTCTGCATACTGTATCACTAAAGACAACTTCCACTACTCCAATTTCCTTTTTTTAAAATTTTTAGTACATGTTTGAAGTACATAATGACTACATTCATTGTGGGGAATGTGAATGTGACTACCTCACTGATGAGTATCAGGCCACCATGGTCCAAAAAGAACACACGAGTCTTTGGAAAAAATCTAGATATAAACCATAACAGCAACTAAATTGTTAGGAGTTACCACTGCTTATGGAACTGGAATAAATCTGATTGCTTCTGAAGTCCCGCCTTGGCCATCTGTAGGACCAGGGGCCCTTCAATACTGGACAAACTGCTATGAGATTAAATGAGGTATCCACATCCTCACAGCCAGAAAATAGCCTGCCAGAGCCTTGACCTTCATCCTGTGCCTTACCCTCAGCTCAGGCTTGCTGGACCTTAGGGAGTCCACATGTCCATTTGGAGGCTTTCTCTGGAAAGTCAGGACTCCACATAGTGACCCACAGAGTTTGGGTCACTGTTAAAGTCATCTCTCACCCAAACTTGGAAATGGATAAGCAATTCAGTGGACCTCAAAGCCTGTGTATAGCAAGTTATACTACTGCCTTTCTCTGAGGAAGCCTTTCCTTAAACTTCCTAAGACAGCATGCAGAGTTATGTCTATGGCTTTTTGGTTAAAAAAAAAAAAAGTTACATAGCAGATACTGTGTCTCTAGCCCTAAGGGAGACCAAGTTCTACTTGTCTACTTTCAGACCAGCCCAGTGTTTGCACTGTGTCAGGGTTTATGAGAGCCCTTTAAACATTCATGGAGACAGAATCCAGAAATTGATCTACATATTGAAGGTAAGACTAGATGTGTGGTTTATATATGAAAAGTCCGTATCAGTCTTTTGTTCTACAAAAGAATTTTCTATACACAGGTGAATGAGTAAAGGGAAAACACTTTGTACCACAATCTCCTCCAATTCCCATATCACCCACACAAACAAGCTACACACTCTCAAACACAAACATAAACACACAGGTCAAATTCTGGGTGTAAGAGGAGGAAAAAAAAAAAGACAGGTCATATGTATGCATGAAGCTTCCTTTTTTCACTCCTGGGTTCAGAGTAATTTTTTCACTTACTAACTCAATGTCAGAGTCTGATAGATGAAATTCAGACTCACCAGCCAGGGAACTGAGCATGTGATGTTTGGTAAAGCAATCATTACAAAGAAACTCACTTCTGAGCAAAAAACTGTGGATGCCCTGCGGAGGCTTTGACCTGTATATTTGTTCTTTGATGGCAAAAAGGAATCATGATTCTATAGACTGACTAGCAGTAAAGACTTTACCATGAGCTTTATTTTTAATCCCAATACAGGACAAAATTTGTTGTGATAAATCCCTGTGTCCTTTGAAAATTAATCTTGACTTCACCCTCAAGCTTAGATATGAGGCAGCTTAGTGGAGGACAACTCTGGTCAGGATTTGACATCAGAGTTCTGGGTCTATCTACTGATTACTAATTCAGATGAGTTGCTAAGATTTTATAACCCTGAGTGAACAAAATATTAGTAACACTCTCTCAGAGTTACTTTGGGGAATAACTGAGATAAGTTGTACATATATTTGTAGGTATATACTTATGTATGGATGCATGCATATAAAATATACACATGCATGAATATAAAACATGCATGTGTGTATATAAAATGTACACATATGTTAAATGCATAATACACGAGAACAGTGAAAACTAGGATTTATCCAAATGATAAGCTAATTTTAAATTTTAATTTAGGCTATTCTGTGGTATTTGCTTTAATGATATTTTTTTCCTTTAGTAATTATGGACTAATTTGCTTCTACTCATAAGGTGAACAAAATATTTATGAGATGACAGGATTACAGTTGTAATTAATACTCATAAAATAAAGTTTTTCCTCTACTATAGTATCTAGTTCAGAAAATATTAACCTCACAAAATTCATCCTATTGCCTTTATTTTGAATTGGAGTTTATAAATATAATTCTTACTAAATAGATTGCACCTGTACACATATTTTCTTTAGATATTTTTCTTGAATATTTTGCTGTAGAATTGCATCTGAGTAGAAAGCATGTAGTTGCCTTGTCTCACCACCTTGAGTTTGATCCTGCATAGTGATAATCTCTAGGGGTGGGAATGCCCCAAATTCACTTTCTAATACATATTGCAATCAATAGCTAATGTCAGCTGGCACTTATCATGCTCCAGTAAATAATGAGCTATGTACATCACGTGTTATCTCTTTTAATCTTCAGCTTATCCAAGGAAGTCCATACTGATGTTTTCTAAACTGCCAGGAAAGCTACTGAAGTACAGTGGGTTTTGTCTGACTTCCCTGTGGTCATCCAGCTAATAAGTGACATAGTGATGCTTGGGACCCAGGGGGTCCAAACCCCTGCTGCTAGCTGTAAGAAGAGGTCTTAAGGTGTCCTATGACACCATGACTATAACGTCAGCCTCTGTCACTACAACTGCAAGCAACCCTCTCTACCTCTAAGTGTTGGTTATTCCAGGCACATCACTTGGTGAACTAAACGTTGCATAACATTTTTGAGCCATATATTAATTTTATGAAATAGACATAATTCTATTTACTTTATAGATGACAAAAATGAGAGTTAACATACAACTGCCAAAACACTTGCTCAACTCCCACAGGTCACCAAAAATGAGGCCCAGATTGCAGTCTGGGTCTCCCAGACCCACACTCCAGGCTTTTGTGATAAGCTTCATTTATCAGTCATGCTCTTACCTCTCAGCCTCACTACTCAGTCTCTGTACAAACTTGATGTGGATCCTTGACTGGACTTGGGATTACAGAAACCAGGCCCAGGGACAGTGAGAAGGAAGGAGAGGTGGAAACATTAGAAGAACACCAGGGTCATGGGCTGAGCCAGAGGGAAGTGATAATCTGAAGGAAGAAGTCTAGTTCTCCAGAGAGGACTAGAAGAAGGTGACAGTATTAATCTTGAATCTACAACACAGTACAGTATAACAGGAGAGTAAGCATTTCTGGATTTCTGATAGGTAGTGGGGATGGGAATTGCTTCTTGCATCCTCAAAAGTGAAGCCATTCTTGAGGCTAAAGCATTACTTTATGTGCAATTCAGAAGGTGGCTATTAAGGTTCAATGACACATTCTTCATGACCTGCACTCCTTTAAAAGAGCATTCAGGATGTGAACACATAGTTTGTTCTTCATTGGCTTTGTCACCCACTGTGTCATCTTTTCCATTAACCTCTGTACCCTTGATAAAGAGGTCTATGCTTTTCTCTGAGAAGTACTGGGCCCTGGTGATTAAAGATACAGGGAGGGACCTTCAAGGACACAGACTCTTACAGAGACTCTTATGCAAAGGGGTAGCTTCCCTTTTCTTCCTATGACATCTTAATTCCTGTTTCAAGACTCCATTTTGGCCAGACAGAAATCTTCATCAAATTAACAAGACATTTTTCCAGCTATTTCATCCGTATTCTCCCTATCTGGTCTTTGCCATTTCTACTATGTATTTACTGACATTCTAGAAAGTTTACAGAGCCTAGTGGCATAGGGACACAGCAGAAATAGGCAAAACATCAGGCATATGGATGGACTTTTCATCTTGTCATCTTGATATCCTTGTCTTTCCTCATTGGTTTCTAGTCTTCACTGGCCTCTGTTTACGTGTCTCTGTCTGTGCTGCTCAGATGTATGTACTCAGAGTCCAGCACACTCGTCCTTCTCCAGGAAGTTCGTAGAGGTTGCAATTCCTCTAGGCTTAGGGTCTACTCCTTCTGACTCACATTTTCTTACTCTCTGTTCTCTTCTATGCCTGTGGCCTTGTTTGAGGCAATTTCATGGTTCCCTTATCTAATTATTCATTCCTCTTTCATTCAGTCAATAACTTCTTACAGAATCATAACCATGTGGCAGGTACTGTACTTGGGAGCTGCAGTTAGGATGAGGTCTGAGAGTGTGGAGCTTCCATTCCAGCCTCATCATCATCATCATCATTATCATCATCATCATCATCATCATCACTACTCACATGGTTGTTACTGTGGTCAAACTTCCTTGAACAACTTCCATGTATTAATTTATCTTTACAGCAACACAGTGATATTAAGTAATATTATTATGTATACATTACACAAAGACAGAACAATTATGTCACTAAACATTGGTCACACAGCTATCAAACCTGGGCAACTTTTTCTGTATAAACCATGATTTAAATTACCTTGTTATACTATATTTCTCTGGGCGCAAATGCCCCCAAATATTTGCTTCTTTAATATCTAACAAGTACAGTGGAGGAGTTTATGTTCATCATTAGTTGCCATTAAACATTAAAAGTCTATGGAAAGAGGTCACTACCACTGTAATCGTGGTCATTACTTCTCTTGACAAACATTTTTTGTATTCCTACTATGTATTAATAATTTTTTCAATGCTGAGGAATAAAGCAGCAAACAAAGTCTCAAGAAACTCCTGCCTTATTGCTTCTCTGCCTTTTGGCTGAGATCAAGTGAAGAAATTCCTGCCTTCACAGGGCTTACAATCTGAGAATTAGATATATTATAAGGGTTTTAGGGTTTGGGGGAATGAGAGTAACTGTTCTTTGTGACTTAGATTCTACATATGTCTTTGGGCTCAGATCTGAAGCTATTTCTCTGGAGTTTTTCCTAAGGTAATAAGGTAAAGTTTAATGTCTTCCTCCAGCCATTCAACATGGCAAATGAAACCAGTCATGTGTGGCAGGGGATTAAGTTTCAGCCCTCTGGTTTGAGCAACCAGCATATTCACAATATATATGAACAATGCCAGAGCTACCTCTGGAATGTATAAACAACTCCTGTAACTTAACAGTAAACAGACACCCAGTAGAAAAGGACAAAATATTTAAACAGGCACTTTAAAAATGTGCAAAGGTTAACAAGAACTTAAGCTTAACCTGAATAATCATAATGATTTATTACTGTATATCTATCAGTGTGACTAAAATCAAAGACTGACAGTACCAAGTGCTGGGGAGGTCGTAGACCAATCAACCAGAACTCTCATACCTTGCTACTGGCTATCCAAACTAAATACTCTGGAAATTTGCCATAACTTTTAATTATAAAATCTCACACATTCCTTGCAAAATAGATTCTCTAAACATAGATATATGCATGCGCTGAAAGACATTTTTTAAAAAGTTTATGGCTGCAGTGTTTTTTGCCCCAAACTGAAAGCAATACAAATATGGACAAATGGGACATATTTATCCAATTTTATATTGTGAAACATTACGACTGATGATGTATAGTTGATGTGAATGAGTTTCAAAAACATCATGTTGATCAAAAGAAGCCAGATACTAAAGGATCTATAAAAATGATTTGGTTTATATAAAGTATAAATACAAGGAAGACTAACTTGTACATAGAAGGCAGGATAGAGTTGCTTTGGAATGCAGAACCAGGGATTGGGCAAGCAGTGTCTTCTGAGTATAGATAAGCTTATATTTCTTCATCTGGTTGAAATGATGTAACTGTATTCACCATGACAATATATATTAAGCTGTACACTTATGAGCGGTCTAATATGTGTGTGTGTGTGTGTGTGTGTGCGTGCGTGTGCGTGTGTGTGTGTGTAAGGACAACTTTTCTTAAAGGGAATTAGAATATTTACTATCTTTTGCTTCTTGGTTATTTATCTATTGTCTAACATTTCAAATTAAATTTTAATTCTGTTAAACTAGTTTGACAGCTTATGAGAGAAAAGTCATGCTTTTTCACCTTGTAAACATTCCTTAATCCCTTTTAGATCTAAATAGGGAACCAGTGTGAAGATTTCTTAAGGAAATTTTCATTTTTATACACCACAGCAGTGTAATGGCTGAGACACTATGTAGGCAGTAAATACTTGAGGTATATTGAATTAATGCTTTCTACGTTACATTAATGTTTGCTTAGTATCAATACCAATCTGAAATTTGTCTGAACCTGGAATTCAAATTCACACACAGTAGTTTAGTAATAAGCATGGCTTCTGAATGGTTCTTTTCATAGTATAAAAAGTTAGACCTTTATTGAGTTTCTGCAGAAGTAAGTCACCCAACAAGGCATGCTTTGTTTACTTCAAAAATGTGAAAATGTTTTCATTCCTCGGGGGGATTATTAATTACTCATTTACTAATTATCCTGCGACAGTTTTTCTTTTCAATAAGCCTAAGCAGAAGCAGTTGTTTGAATTTTTAAGTGAGTAATTAGTTGGATCAAAATAATTGACTAAATTAAGAAATTCTTTAATAGACATTATTTAAGTGTCAGTTTGATTTTCTTACTGGTGATACATAACAAATTCACTGTGTGATTAATAATAAATTGGTCACTCCTGAAGAGATCTTTTTTAAAAATAATAGAAAGTCCCCTTCTGAGGCTTGAAGGGAGCCCAAGTATTCCTCGCACAGAAGCTATGAACTATTTGGCATTTATCTTTCAAGTTTAGGTCTTCAACAAAACTCAAAGCATGAGTCAAAATGCATTAGAAGGAATGTAGATGTTAGCATGAAAAATACTGTGATGAGAAAGAACTAGGTAGATGAGTGTCCTGAGCTGTGTGTGCACTTCCGGGGTAGCACCTCAGTGCGAGCTCCAGTGAGTTCATCCCTCCCTTAAGGTCAAGTAGAAGGCACCTCCTCTGCAGTGTTTTTGGCACCCCATCAATTAAGTAGCTAGCGACTCTCTATGCTGCATTTTTAAAACAGTTTCAAAATCCTAAAACTCTCTCTTCTTATAATGTAAGCTTTCACTGTCAAACTAGGACCTACTCAAGTGATTATTTTCGCAATCTAAGAAAGTATCGTAGTCACTGAACAGAGAATCAACAAAGTGTACATGAGTTAATATCTAGGAGATTCATTTCCATGTCCTTTTCCTGTTTTTTCTTTTTCTTTTATTTTTTTCTTTTTGATCAACGTGTTTTTTTTTTTTTTCAGTGATGAAACAGATTATCTCTAAGACCTGGCAATTCTACCACTACATTTTTCCAGGATGACCCCTAATCATCAGTTGGAAGGTTCTTCTAGAACAAGCCAGGCTAAGGAGTTTTAAATCGGCCCCCGCTGTTGGACGAAATAGTTACTGTGCGCCCAACCGCTGTGTACCAGGTTGCCCGAGTCACATCCTCCTTAGTTGTGGTGATGCCAAAGCGGAGGTGGCCCGCTGGCTCCGAGCTCACCAGGAGACAGGGCTCCTGTGGTAGCGCTCCTGACACTGAGACACATGTTCTAACTGAAGATGACTTTAACTGCCGGAACTGGAAAGAGGTTGTGTATAATACCAGGTTTTATATGAAACAAAAATAAATTTTCTCTAACGTGAGTTTTCAGACAGGTTGTCCTAATATATTAACTTCTGTCTGTGTTTTGAATAGTCAATTTCACGGTGAAATGAGTTCTTAATAATATATTTACCACCTGGGAGAAATCTCCCAGCCATCTGGAAAGGAGAGGGAATTTAGTGCCTCCAAACAGAGATTGGATTTTTTTCCAGAGTTATTTATTTATTTTCACAACAGGTAAAAGTGGGAAGGATGACTCTGCTCCTGCATTGCTGCTGCAGGGTGGAGGTACAGACCGCACAGCTGTGAGCATGTTCAGTCAGCTCAGCAGGAAGCCCGGCTTTGTCGTCAGCCATCTAGCCATTCAGCATGTCAACGATCCCGAAGGGGACTCCCTGTGTATATTAATTACAAGGAGGAAGTGTAAGAATAGTACCTGTGAGAGTCCATCCTTGTTCGTGTTTTTGTATTTTTATGGGAGTAGCAGGAAGAGACAGAGTTATGGGTTTGGATGAAAAATATCAAACACTGAATGGGGCAAATTAGTTGTGTTATAAATTACTAAATCCCTCTGAGCATCATTTTCTACATTTTAAAAAGTGCAAATACTTATGCCTACCTTTCAATGTTGTGAAGTTGAGGTCGTGTAAAATATTTAGTTGATGCCTGTGTCTCGGTGGTTGGTATGAAAGTGATCAATGGCAAATACGGGACAGGTGAAAGCATTAAATATGACTGTGCATGTGTGTGGGGTGTACAATGCAACATGCATTCTCAGATTGGTCTAACTGACAGTATTAGAATTAGGTGGATAAAACAAAACAATGTTTTATGTAGTTTTGAAAAAAATCTTAATAATACAGACATTCCACTATCCACTCATTTAACAGAGATGTACTGAGCACCTACTGTGAACCAGGTATTCTTTTAGATGCTTTTCATGTGTTTTCTAGTTTAGTTAATTTTTTTTTTCTGTACCAGGGATTGAACTCAGGACGTTATGCTTGCAAGGCAGTCAGTGGCACCACTGAGCTAAATACCCAACCCCTTTTTCATGTGTTTTAATAAAGTAAATATCCCTACCCTTTTTAAGTTTATATTCTTAAGGAAGAGAGTGGACAAGTAATAAGTGGTAAACACAACATGTAAATAAATCATAGCATATGTTTTAAGGTGAACACTTAGAAAAACACAGAACAAGTTTAAGAAGTTTCAGGGCTGGGACAGGTTGCCATAATGGTAAGTATTCTACATACGTGTCATTTATAAACTGACATTACAGCAGGTATTTGAGATGAAGAAATGAATTAAGGATATAGTCTCTCATTCTGAAATAAATAGCTATGGGAAAGTTTTGCAAAGAATGACAAATTTTAACATGCATTTTTAATGAATCATGCATTATTTGGGGCTAGATTTGAATGCATGTGAGCAACCGTAGATATGAAAAGAAAAGTAAGAAAGCCTTTGGGGGAGCCATGGACGAACCAGTTTTAGCCAAGGCTGGGGTGGTAACTGAAGTAATTGAGAAACAATTGGTTTCTGGGTAGGTCTGCAACATGGAAGTACATCATTGCAGAAGACTAAATCTGGAGTGGACAGAAAGGGTGGAGGACAGTATAACTGCAAGGCATTGCCTGCACAATTGGAAGGATGGACCTCCCATCTTCGGTTCAGAAGCAAAGGTTGTGAAGGTTGTGAGTAGACCATATTGGGAGGTGAGGCTAGGACTTCAATTTTGTGCATGTTTTGTTTAGTGCATCTGTTCTATGTAGGCAGGGTCAGAGAGAAGGCAAATGCATACACTGTCTTGCAACTCAAGTTTGTACTAGACATACAGGATTGGAAATGTTGCAAGAAGGTATGATTTAAAGTCACCAAGCCAAATGCCCCAAAATAAAATGAAGTCTGAGAAGTGATCATTAGATTTGGAAACAGGGAGTTCAAAAGCAATCTTGGGAATATTTTCAGGTGTGAGTTGAGATGAGAAGCCTGACTCAAGAGAAGTTAAGGAAGAATCCAGACAGGTGAACAGGGCAAGGTGAAAGTGAAAACTGGTTTAAAGGTTTTTTTCCCCTCTAAAGAGTGGAGGGAGGATTAAAAAACACTTGTGGTGTAATGGAATAGACAAGGACACATTTATATGTTAATGGGAATGACCCTGAAGAGAGGGCGGAAAAGTACTGATAGGAAAGAATGGGAGCCCCGTATGGGATGCTGTCTTACACTGTACAGAGTGCTTATTGGAGGCAGACAAGGGTATTGACGCTGGCCGGTAAGTGCAGGGATGATGAGTCCCAGTAAGCACTCTTCTGACAGCTCTAATTTTCTCGGCTAGGAGGAAGTGAGGTCATCGGGCAAGTCTGATGACCATGGAGGACGAGCTGGAGGTAGAAGAGAGAAGGATTGCAACGATCATCCTGGGGAGTGGGATGGCAAATGAACTAATCGGAAACTGATTTTCCAGCAATACAAGGCTCACATGAGAATTTGAAGATTAGTTTAAACTGAGATCACTCCGTTTATGGCTAATTAGATTTCATACACATTTTTGAGGCATTTTATAGGTCATGCACAGATTTTGGCTCTGGAGATATAAAAATGAATAGGACATAGTCACCACTTCCTAAGAAGTCAGAGTGCTGAAGTAAGAGACTGCAATATGAAATCAATAACTAGAGTAAATTGTAATAATTCTATAATTCAGTTATACTTATTGTTTTGGGAAGTACTGCCAGAAGCTGTAGCCAAATATAGTGACAGCCAGCTGGTGGTATATTTCATAACAGAATCAGAATGCGGTTCTCCACAGCGACCTTCCATTTACTCAGTAAACATTTATTAAGTGTCCAAGACTGCTGCTCTTAGTGCTGTAATGGAAGGTAAGATGATTTCTGCTCTCAAATTGCTCACCATCCCGTGTGGTGATTTCTAGATTAGCAGCACACTAGAATCACTTGGGCACTTTTAAAAATTCAAACACCCAGGTCATATCCCATACCAATAAATCAGAACATGTAATTTTCCCAGGTGTTTCCAATGTACAATCAAAGAAGAGAATTTCTGATTCAGGAGAGCCAAGAGAAAACAGTAAAAGGAAATACAGATGAGAAAAATGCTATCATATATGGAAACACAAGGTGCTAGGGGAGCCCTGTTGAGCTTTTGCAACCCCATTCATGGGACCTCAGAAGAGCTACCTGACTTGAGTATGGAGAGAATGAGAACCAATGTAGGAAGGGGAGAAGAAAAGAGTACCATGTCCTAAGGCTGAAGGGAGATGTGTAGTAAAGACACAAAGGATTCAAGAACATATCTCATTCAGAAATCTGAGAGTGGTTCATAGTGCGAGAGTTGGGGCAGCAAGTAGGAGAAAGTGGCAAGAGTTGCTGAGTTAACATTAGGCAGAAGGATATTGGCAAACCTGTCCCATAGATATTCCCACGCTGCTGTTGAATCTCCATTCAAATTTGACCAGTGAGACTCATTTATCATGTAAAACTCAGTCCAGTGGACTTGCTGAGCATGAGCCAGCAATAGCTGGAGAGTCTCAGCCACATCTTAGAGAAGAAAGGGCGCTGTCTAGTGTTCCACAGAATGGGGTGAGCCATTGAGTAATTTGGGGCACAAATTAGTGTGCAGGGATTGTCCCTATTTTGTAACATAGTTGAGTTGCTGTAATATCCTTGGGCATTTTGTTTGAAACATGTGTGTCCATGAGAAGTCCCTGCTATTTTGTGGTGGAACATATGGATCTGAGTGAGCTGGTCTTAAAATATTTTGAGCTTAAGACTATTTGTGTTGCACATCACGGTTTGGTAGTGTATCTGTTTTGGAAGTCTTAGCACAGTTCTGCAAGCAGTGGTTTCTGTTTTATTTCTCACGACTTGCTGTACTAAGAATACATGGCAAGCTAAGAGGAGCAGCAAGACGCAGGAGTTTCCCATAAAAATACAGTGTCTGCAAATTGGCCGACTCCTGGAGGTGATCTAAAGATGAGCAAGCAACATCCACCCAGCATGCTCAGGCACGCAGGGGAGAATCACAGAAAACTGGCCTTCTTTTAAGAAAGCACAACAGGAGCACGTTAGCCAAGTATATCAGACACAGAAGAAAGCTTTGCAAACATTAAGACACACACTGTTAAATTAACTATTGACATTTATAATGAGAATGTTCCAATTAGGTAGAAGAATATGACAAACAACAAAACAAAAAAATGAAGTACCCACTTTTCTCACATTCTAACATTTTTGCCAAATTTACTTTGGACCTCATGACTAGAAAATGTGCTGACTGACACATCAGCAGAATCCCCCTGCTTACTCTCTAAGGCTATTCTCTCTGTTCCTTTTTCTCCTCCTCAGAGGTATCAGTAATTAGGAATTTATTGAATTTTTCTTTTCTAATGCATTTATATATGTAAGTAAAACACAGTAGTTTTGTGATGTGATTTAAACTATTAAAAACAATTCAATCTGTTTATAACCTTTAGCTACTTGCCCCCTTTATGCAACTTCATGTTTCTAAGATTTGAGTGGTTCCTGTCACACATGCAATCACACACACACACACACACACACACACACACACACACACACACACACACCATTCATTCATTTTAATTGCAGTATAGTATTCCATATTAATAATACAGCACTGTTTGCTTCTATTGTTGAAGGACATTTAGGTTTTTTTCTCCTATCAAGAACAAAGCTGCAAGAAATATTCTTGAACATGGCTCCCTGTGTACATGTGAGAAAGAATTACTGAGCATGTAAGAGCACCTTCAGAATTTCTAAATATTGCCAAATTTCTTAACAGGATTTTACCAGTTTATAATCTCACTAGGGTACGTGTGGATAAGCAATTTGCTGTGCATGTAATGCTACATTATTGTTGCTTTAATCTGTATTTCCGTGATTACTACTTTGGTTGAGCATCATTTTATGTGTTTATTGGCCTTTTTTTTTTTTTTTTTTTGTCCTTTTTTTGAGGTGCTTTTTTTTTTTTTTTTTTTTGGCCTCTTAGTGAAGTGCCCATTTTTTCCTGAATTGTTTTTCCTTATTTCCCTTCTTAGCTGGTTTTCATGCTTTGGGTACAATGTGATTCTTTTCTAGTTATGGGCATTGCAATTGAAAATTTCTTCTCCCAGTGAGTGAATTATGTATGTTTTCAGCCTATGATTTTTTAGAGGTCTTTTTTACTTTTAATGAACTAAACTAGTATTTTCCTTTGTGAGTGTGGGCATATGTATTTGCACAAAAATAACTTCCTACATGAAGGATATAAAAATACTTTCTCATTTGTATTCTAAAAATGGGAAATGTTATTTCCACACATAGCTCTTTTTTAAAATCTATTGGCAGTTGACTTTTGTGCGATGTAGGACAGAGGTCCCAGCACCTTCAATGATTCTTCAAGAATCTGTAATGTTGTTTCTTTCCTAATCCAGCTGTATGTATTGTGTTTGTTTGGGATTTTCATCTTATACTTCCAGTCTACCTTTCTGTTCTTGGATCTACAGCACACTATCTTACCTAATGTATCTCTGAAATACATCTTGCTGTCTGGTAGAATGAGTCTTTCATCCTGCTCCTTAATAGCAGTTACTTGTGAACTTTTGTTCATGCTCCTTAGAGTAATGACCAGCACTCTGCACAATTCTCTTGTGATTTTCACTGGAGGTGCATTAAATAAAGTTTATGGAATAATTTCATGTGAATTGACATATTCATTGTGTTGAGTTTTTCGGCTCATGAACATGTTATATGATTTCATTTATTTAGTCCCATTTTTGGGTTTTCAATCAAGTTTTACAATTTTTCATTATAAATCTCTCATGAATGTTCTGTATAGCTCTTTCCATAAAGCCCATTCTTGTTGTCATTGTAAATAATGTCTCCCATAATAATTAATTTTTTATTTGTGTGGAACAAGTGCTTCAAAATTTAATTGATATTTCTATAATGGTCATATATCCAGCAACTTCTTAAACCCCCAGGTTAATTCCAATTAATCTTTCTATTCGCCTGGTCTTCCTACCTAGGTGATGGTATCACTGGGCAGTGTCTTTTTCCCTTTCATCCTCATGATCTTTATTGCTCCATCTTGTCTCATGGTGTTGGTCCTGTCTTCCACCTCACCCTGTACTAAAGCTGGGAGATGGAACACCCTCACTCTGTCCCTGAGTTTGTAGAGATTGGGACAAATGTCCATTCTGAAGTTAAAGAAGCCCCTTAGACTCATGATTTTCTTTGAGTTTTATATATATATAT